>NW_020447930.1:396954-642266 GCF_003343035.1 Apteryx rowi
CAGGGAGGTGATCGAGCATGCAGGTTTCCCAGGAGGGGTAAAAGAGGGTCCTCCATAGCCACATCCCATGYGCACTTCCCTGGCTGCATTCACCTCTTGGAGGCATCCTGACTTGAGCAGTCTTTTGCTAACTACCCTGTCACTATAACTCTCCCCTTCCCCCATCTTTCCTAGTTTAAAGCCCTCCTTACCAGGTTGGCCAACCTGTTGGCAAAGACCCGCGTGCCCCGCCTCGTGAGGTGGATCCCATCTCTCGCCATCAGTGATTAGCAAGTTTAATAGAGTTTTCCATAACAAATTCTGGCACATAAGAACAAGTTTCATTATGGATGCTACATGATATCAAAAAACAAAAACAAGCCCCTAAGATGAAAGTGATGTTCTTACCTGCCTTTGAATTCTCTTCTTCTCTGTTAACATCAACATGACTTTGCTATTAACTGCAATAAGAGCAGAAGTACTTCTTATTAGTTCTTACTGGAATTCCTTAGTTATCTGGTAAACCATCATTTTGCAGTGCTTGCCCTGGGATGGGTCCTCTTTCAGTATTTTTATGTTTTATTTGAGATGATATCTTTATTTGAGATGGTATCGGATGCAGCTAATGAAAAGCAGTTGCTGTCAGGCCTGACTTTCTCTGTTTCCACTTCAGATGTTGTCTAGTCTAGTCTGTATGATAGGCCTTTACCACAATTTTTCAACTGTGCATATCATCTGAGCTGTAGGAATATCTTCTGAGATATGAATAGATCAGTCACTCTCCTGGCTTACCCAGGAGAAGGAATGACAGTTATTTTTATTTTTCCTGCCTATTTTTGTTTGCTTGTTCAGTTGATTGACTTTGGGGAACTGACTTCCCTCTGATATTGAGAGGGGACCGCTGTACTTTTTTCATTTGGAAGTTGACTTTCTCTACAGAAGGAACTTTCTTTTTTTTAAAAAGTCTCTGTATGTGTTAACGATTACATTTCTGACTGATTTGTGGGTATCTCTAGTATAGGCCATTTCTGTTGAGATAGCCAAAAAAACCTCCCCACCTTAGCTTCAAATTACTATTTAAGAATTTTTATATCAATCATATGAACATAAATCACTTAATTTCTATGTATGTCAGAACTTTTAAAGCATCATTTAAGGAAAAAGGCCATGTTACTGATTCTTCCATCTTTGACTTACCCGTCAATGCTGCCTAAAATGTTATTTTAGTGGAAATGTTGTTGGCATGTCAAGGCTGCTTGGTGGCTGAGGTAACATTGGTTTGAATGGAAGTCCCATAGCTGCATCACTGCTGGGCACTGTATGCATTTGGCACTCTTGCTGTCTATCGAATCTGTAAGGCTGGCGTGTAGCTATGATTAGAGAACAGTGGCTAATGAAGCAGGATATCATGCACTCCTAAGAGTAAACATAAGTCTGTGATCAGAGCTCTGTCTAGCATAGTATCTCACCTCAAGTAACATCCAATGGTGGATATCTAGAAAGAGTATAACAAGAGAGCAAGCATATTCCTATCTTTTCTGATACACTTTCTCAGTGATCTGTGAATGGAGCACTGCTGGCAAGCTTGTCCACAGCATAGCATTAGTGGCTGTGAAATAGGATGCCATATTCATGTGGGCTAGAACAGGCAGTGAAATGAAGAGAATAAGTATTAAGAGCTCAGAGTCACTCAACTGCAGTATCCAAACAGAGAAAAGCAATCTTGAAAATGTTATACTTTAATGTCTTAAGACCTTTTTCCATAAAGGAAATATAAATTATGTCTTTGATGGATGTATAGGCTTATTAAAATAAAAAAAAAGGGGGAACCCTTTGCAGTGCCTGATGAGTTGTATTAATTAGCTTATCACATTAGAGAATTAATATAGTCATCTTGTTGTGTGACTTTTCTTTGCATCTGTAATAAGGATGACTCAACAGACAGTAAGTTGCAATGTGCTCAGTTCACATTTTTAGGCATGCTAAATGTTAAAAACAAGTTAATATGCTCTGAAAATTCAGGATTCATTGAGGCATGTGAAGTCTTATCTCCTTTATTCCTCTCCCATTTTCAGTTTAATTACTTTAAACACTTGGGGATAGGAATGCAGCAGTAATTAGAAATTAGTGTGAGAAAGGCCTGTTGCACATATTAAGTCTCTCCACTCAGGCCTTATTTATACAGGAAAAAATCCATATAGACTGGATTGCATTCAAACCGCAGCTCAATTTAATATACAGTTCCCGAGCCTTGGACTCACCTATGTAATTCACCCCTAGCTACATAATCTCTCAGAGAGTCTCAGCTTTGACTTTAATAAAAGGGCAAATCTAGTGTGCAAGATGGAGTACTATTTTACTTTGGAAAACAAATGTGAAGCTATCTTCTGCAGACTCCAGAAACCAGGGTTTCAGAAACCCCTTTCCGAACTGCGGACCAAATCATACCGGTGGCTGCAATGCCTTAGAGCTTAGTTAAAACTAACTAAACCCGTTGTGTTTTAATGCCCCTGTGGCTGCCTCCATCCACCGTGGCACCCAGGACCCGATGCCGTCTCGCCCTACAGCCATCGCCCAGGGCTGCGCTGCTGCAGCTCAGCCCTCACCACCGCGCCGGGCCCCTGGACCCACCTCGAACCGTGGCGGGGAGGCCAGTGCTCCCGGGCTGCTGTCGTAGCTCCCCGTGACACTTGATTTCAGTTAAATCATCTCCCCAAAGGAAGCGCAGGGAGGGGGCCAGCTCGCATCTGGAGCACCGGTGCTGTGCATGTGCCTTGGCTTGCGCTTCAGAGGCTGCGCGGAGTTATTCAAGCAAAATGTTTGTGTAGCTGAACGTGCGCTGCAACTGAAAGATGGATTTGAGTGGCACCATTTTATGGCTCTAGGAAAACAGGTTTTAAAGATTATTTGAACTGGGAGTGAACTCCAGTCGGTCGTTTTAACCATCCTCCCAGCATTGGGACAGCAGCCTTTTCAGTAAGCCTGTAAATTTACCTGGAATAGTTTCACAGGGGTTTGCCTGGATTTCATTTCTGTATGTGCATGTCTGTGTTAATATTATAACTAGTGCAGTGCCATAGAAGTGCATGGGCTTTGCAAAGAAACATTTGCAAATCACATAGCAGGTTACTTTGTTGAAGTTATCATAAAAACAGCAAGAGGGAGATGTAGAATGGAAGAGCTTAAGAAGGAAGATGGTTTAATATAAGGTATTTTGAGAAATAATGGACAGGTCTTTGGAGTGAGACAGGTTTGTGGTATGACTTAGTTATAAGCACCAAAGTTTAAATCCCTTATAGAGATAAATTGTAGGTAGGTGTTTCAGAAATTATTGCTGCTTCTTGAAATTCAGAAACTTGTAATGGCTCTCTAGTGACTAAGCAGTGCTATGCTTTCTGTTCTCTTCATTAGTCATTCATTAGAATGTGAAGTGGTAGGAATCAAGGAAAAGGAACAGGGAAATAAACAGATTCTTTAATTGCTATTATAAGGGCTTCAGAGGATGTCTGTCTTCATATCTGAGTGACTGCATGCAAGAAGGGACTACAAATTTGGGTTCTCAATTTCTGTTATCTATTCTCCCACTTAGATGAATGACACTTTATGTTGGACTTAAGTTTCTTGCATCCGGTGCTGTTCTTTGACAAGACTGCAGTACTTAAAGTGAATTTATGAAGATACTTGACGGCCTCATTCTAAATAGGTTTTGACAAAACAGGTTTCCCTGTAAGCCATCAAAAACAGGCAAAAGATGCTAGAAAATAAGCACCTAGCTGATCTCACTGCACTGGGCACACAAACTGAGAATATTTAGAACAAGTCTACCATCTAATAGGGCAGCCCTTACTTTAAACATTTGAATTCTACAGTCCATTAACTTTAGAATAAAATATAGTTGCCAGATGGCTGCATTTCCCACTGATTGACCACACATTTATTTTCAGGTACATGACAGATGGAGGACTCAACCTATATACAAGAAGTCTGAACCGAATACCAGACCTAGCTGCCTCTCGAGACGTCATTCAGAGAGGGGTTCATGACGTGACTGTGGATGCAGACAGGTAACTGCTTTGCTTAGTATGAAACTGTCTGAGATTTTTCAGATATTTTTCATCCTTTGTACCTGCTAATATATCACACTTTTGTTCATAAGGAATAGCAAAAGAAAACAAGTTTCTGAGACTGCTACGTTTCTGGCCACAGGGCAAAGCATGTCAAATACCACAATGAGTGGGAAAAAGCTAATGCCTCACAAGAGAAGGGAACTTAGAGGAAGAATTTATTCTTGAAAATGTAAGAAAAAGTACTGAGGAGCCTAAACCTTATCTGCAATCTTGAATCTCTGAAATAGGGCAGGATTTTTACAGGTTGCCTTGTCAACTGGTGGATATGGGGTGGGGGAAACACAAGGTCCAAATGTAGCAGAGCTTGCATGTGCCTGATGCAGCTGGTCAGAACATTTGGTGTTGGCTCGGACGATGACGCTCTGTTCTTCTACCATTTTGACCTCTGCAGGTGTTAGAAGAAAGCAATACCCGTGAGCAGTGGGAAGCAAGAAGTGGGGTTATATCCGATTCTCTATGCAGTGTGAAAAAGGAGAAAACACTATCCTGCCCTTATACACATACATATAGGCACGGGCATAAAAATGTGCTCCCACTAGTAGGTGTCCAGATTAGGCAAGGGTTTTCTCTTTATTTTCCTTGAGCTGAAAGTAGATTCAGATTTGGTGGTTTGTGTCCACCTCTGAGAAATATAAATGCATAACCCAACTTTTGCAGAACTTAGAGCTGTCAGCTCTGAGGTTTTGGTCAGACCATCATATAGATGAAGAGCAGCTGTGAAGTTTGGCAGTCTTCAGATTTAGGGGTTTGATTTCAGTCCCATCTTTTTTAAATCAGTTTTCCCTTAAGGAATAAAATGTGTTTAATCAGGAAGGGACGGAAGGTTCACAGAGTGGCTTTAGTTTTACAAATCCAGCAAATTAGTTGAAGAAGTTCTCGGATATTAACCTATCCATGATATTATTTTTACTTTTCATAGGTTTCTGATGACAGTATATCCGTGAAACAAATTAGATACAATCTGCATTAGTCAAACAGTGCATACAGTGCACTAGGGTAAAGGAGACAATTTTCATCTATAGATCCAGTTACTTTAAAAAAAAAACGGGTTTCTTTAGCTAATATATTAGCATTTGTTGACCTTGCAGAAGAAGTCTATTTTAGATAGCAATTCAAATGAATGCTGGTTGGTTCTTTGGAATGCAAGCATTGACGTGATGCAAAGACGAGAGAAAGTGTACAGTGGGCGTTTAAGAAAATAATTTGGATAGAACTCAGGCAGCAACAGAAGGAGAAAATGAGAAATGTGATGTGGGCAGGAGGACTTTTGTGGAGCTCTGTATGTGAGAACAAGAACCTTAAGCTTAAAGTGGGAGAGAGGGAGGAAAATTTGGAGGATGGGAATCATATAATTAAAGTCGGAGAATGTTGCTAACACCCACATTTTTGTGCTGCTCTATGTCTTTCGTTCACCTGGGATTCAAAGTTATTATAAGTCTTCCCACGGTGCAATATTCACACCCAGATTTCAAACCACCCGCATTTTCCCTGGAAAAAGGAGGTCCAAATTTAGGGATTTTTAAATTTTACTCATAGTCTTCAAACACTAGATATCACTCGAAAAATACGTGGTTTTGTTTTGCATTCAAGAGTTATTTAGTAATATATATGTTAATTTGTTCTGTATAATGTGCAGGTACTTACATGCTTTGCATGTTACTACAGGAAAGCTGTCATCAGTTCTCTATTAATAAGATTGTCCAGCACTTCCCAGTACACAAATCTATTTTGGTTTGTTTATATAGCTTTGTCAGACTGGCTAGAAAATGTAATGCTAAAAACTACTGTGCTGTTTCTGAGTCTTTCATCTCCAAGTCTAGCGTCTGTTAGGCTTTGGAGCAGGGACTTCAGATTTGTCAGGAGATTTATTTTGAGTCAAGGATCTAGTCTGGAGATAAAAATTGACCAACTTTACGCAAGATACAAAGCTTTTAAAAAATTGGGATTCATACATATTCAGAAAAGATTTATTTGATCTCAACAACTAAAATCTCCATATATTCCATCTTCACTGTACTCAAACTGCTCTGGGCTTTAGCAAAGTGTGTGAGCAAGCCCCAAATTTTTGAGCTTAAGGTACAAATGTGGAGTAGGATTTACCTTGTAGTGACTGTTTCACCTTACACCAAGAATGAAAGCAGGACTCCTGGCTCTTCTGGACCCCCAAAAAGGGATGTCGTGGGAAATACTGTATGCTATCATGTAATTAAAAACTTTACCATAATGCACAGGTATGAGGGATTTAAATTATGGATGTTTTGGCAATTCTAGCATTTTCTGACTTTTCAATGCTTCATTTTACAACCTTAATCATGCTCTTCTGACACAGCTTTTTGTTTGTATATGTTATAAGTATAAGCTATGCCTTGAAGCAGCAAGAAGGTGTTTACAAAGTGTGAAAAATTTGCTTATTTTTACGAGTTCTGATGATAACAAAACTCATGTTTGCCAAAATGGGTCATAAAAAACTGTAATAGGTCACTAAAAAAAGAAGTTCCTTATCCTGCTCTTCAACAATGTATGTTACATTTATGATATGAAATCAGGTGGCAAAAGCAATACAGAGATTGCTGAGATTCTTTCTTTGTTTGGCAGAATAGGTTTTGGTCCTTCACAACAGCCCATGTACCTGCAATTTTTTCTTATCCCGTCTAGCGTTTTAGATATTACTTTGTACTCTGAGGAAAAAATAAAAGGGTTTGTGTCAAGGCTTCAAGGTATGCCTTGCCACCTATATGCTGCACTTACATCTAAGAGGACTGTTCTTCTTTCTATCAGCCCTGTAGTCTATGAAGGACATGTGCCTGCTGTCTGTAGTATCATTAATATAAGCATTTTTCATAATTGGCATAATTTGGCCTGGCCTTTCTGTTGTAAAGGACTCTGCTGGCATCTTTGTGCAGGGAGAAAATAAATGATACACTGCAAGTATCTAATTTACATTAGCAGGAACCAAGGGAGAGAAGTTTCAGTATTCTGTCCATCACTACAGCCAGCAAATTTTGCTGACAGCAGCTTCATGCTCCTGATGATAACTGAGCTTGGTTTTCCTCTGACAACCTCAGTTACAGCTTCTGTGAACATTTTACAGTTTTTTCTGTTTGTGAGCTGGCAGTACAATATTCTTCAGGTAGTTTGGGCTAATGATATATCCAAGGGTAATGCCACTTCTGGCAAATGTATGCCTATCAATCCAATTCTTATTTTATGGATAAACCAGCATTAATTCATTAAACTTAAAGGCATGAAGCTGGTGTAAAAAGAGGATCAGGTCCACAGTTTGAGTAATTCCACTGCAATCAGTTTCAGGTTCAAACCTGCTTCTTTGCACCACTTCTTTGGTGAATGCCAAAGAGCAAACTGTTGAAGGATCTCCTTGTGGTAACTTAGCCTGTAAGAGCTCATCTAGATAATAGGAAATTGTTCATGGCACAAACAATATTTTATTAGTAATAAAAAGTAAAACACATGAATGCAACATTAGCTAAGGCTTGAGTGTTGCTTGCGTATTGCTCTGGAAAGAATATCTCTTTAGAAAGGAACACAGCATAATCGCTTGTTCTGCTGAAAGAATTATAATGGTTCAGTGAAAGGATGAAGGGACACCAAAGGGCACTAGATGCTGACGATTGTATCTTTCTCCTTTTGCGCTTTTTTTTTTTATTTCAGACTTTTTTTGGTCTCTAAGTGCATCTTCCTTGCAAGTTACCTTGCTTCAGATACCATAAGAAATTCATTTAGAGTAGAAAGATGGATGGTTTGCAGTGGGTGTAGCATGGGATGTGACTGGGAGAGTTCTCTGTGGTACGATATTACTTTTCATTTATTGTTCTGTCTTCCTCCTCTACATTCTAGCATTTGCCCTCTGGGACTCATAGAGGGAGTATCTGAGGAACATTCTTGGAGTTCAAAACCTTTTTCAAAGTAAGATGAGCCAAAAGAGATTAGACATAAGCAAACAGAATGAATTATGTTCTTGGGAAAAAAACAGGTCTATTGAAAAGTAAGTTGCAATAGTTCCAAACAACCCTGTGTTGTCGATAAAAACTTTTAAGGTAGTTTAATCAATTCCTTTTAGAAGGGGATATAGCTCCACTGAGTTTAACCATGTTGTCCTTACACCCCATATACCAGCTGAATTTAGCACACTATATCAAAAGTCACAGTTTCCTTCACTTTTATAACAATAAACATACAACCACTTTCCCCTCATATCCCTTGACTGCACCTTTTTCACCTTTTCTTCAGATGAAGTCCAAAGCTTTAATGGTAGTTTCTGCTGCTTAGTGTGCCAAGAGCTGCTTCAGCTACCTTGTTGCACTGATCTGAGCCCCTTTTGCACAGTTGCAGAGTTCGTATGTACAGGGAGTCTTTAAAATGCTTGTACCATCTGTCACATGTGCAGAAGATTTGGCAGTTATCTTAGACTAGCTCAGGCTGGCCTGTTTGTTCTCAGCCAAACCATAATCACTATAGTACATTATTAATTATAATTATAATAAAATAATTCCAGATTTTGCCTGTAGTTTATTAACTAACTTCCTGCCTGAATGACTATAAATCTTTTCTGGTATTTGTTTGAGCAGATGAATCTTGAGCTAGAATATTGTACTTTTGGAAGTGTGGGGCGTTGAACCGAGAGCTTTGTTTCATAGTATTGGTAGTATCAGAAAAGGCCAAAAGAGATCATGAACAATAAGTTAAAATCCTAATAGAATACAGTGCCTGTTTTCATTCTTAAAAATTTTGGCAGTACATTGAAATGGCTAATGCCATTGGGAATTTAACCCTGTGGGCTGCTGTTCAGTGGACAGGCATACTTTATTTATTACCTACCTCACCCGATACTTCTGCTTTTTGTCATGTATTTCAGCACTGGAGTAATACTGCACTTTCTTCCATGAGTCACTGCAGTTTGGTATTGATACAATCACTGGGTCACTGTTCGATCATGTTACTACCATGTCCACTACCATGTCCACTTTGCTGCTTCTGGCAGCAGAGTGGGATTTCCTAGAGGATAGTTACAGGAAAGGTAGGTAGCACAGCATTTTTGCTGTTCACCGTGTGCCCTTCTGCCCTTTCTGCCACCTCCCAACATAGCAGCTGTATCAAACTCTGAGTAACAGTGTCTATGGCAATAATATAAATATTTGTCACATAGATATGAGATAATACATGAATAATAAGTTACTAAGTAGATACATTTATTTCTTACCCTCTAAGACTTTCTTGGGCAAAACTAAGAGTTCTGCTATACTGCGCTTTGCAGTGAGGCTTCCTATGCTTTTGCTGCACCTGCCTTCATTGCTGAGTATGCCTGGGATTGCTGTTGTGTGGCACAAATTTAAAAAGTCATTATAGCTGTTCAAGTCAGCTTGGTTTATCCAATTGTGTGATCTGCTATAATTTTCCTGGCTGTGATTTTATAGTATTTAGTATGTTCTTAAGACACTGAAAGAATTATAAATATCTATACCTCACTGTTTTTGCAGTTATTACTTGATTATCTCCAGAAAGCATAATTAAAGAATCTCTCTTGTGGAGCAATTTTAAATTTAAAACTCCATTTTTACTGTTGTTGTTATCTTCTCTACTTTTAATCTTCCATAATTTCCTTTCACAGCTGTTACTGTTAACATTTCCCACCATTTGCTTTTATTATTCTCAAATGATCTTGCATTTCCATAATCTCTGGTATAAATCTTCCCTCGTTTTGGCATCTGTTAGGCTATCAAAAAAGTTATTAGTTAGAATTATCTATTTTAATGTCTCACTTTCATTTTCTGTTTTAATTTCTTAGTTTTTACTGTGTTTCTGCAAATTAAGGATGCTAAATTTAAGTACCTAAAGCATAGATATGTGTGTACTCATGCATGCAGAGTCTAATAATTATGTCAAAAGGAGCACTCCTGTTTTTTTTGACACATTATGTTATTAAGTATTCAGGACCCTTTGAGGATAAATGCCTTATTTTAAAGATTGTAGTGAAAAATAAAAATCTCTGTAATTTGATGTTGTGCAGCATTATTAATTTAGAAAGAATTGTATTTGAATTGAGTATTTCTCGTCATGTTTTCAAAAATAAGGATTTGGACAAGGTAAGCAGAGCAACTGGTCTGTAATCTAACTCTATGGGGTTGTCCCCTTCCTTTGGTTGATTTAACTCTCTATAGAAATTGCCCGCAGAACCACAAACCAAAACATAGAGACAGCTGTGTATGTTTTAAGGTTCAGATATTTAATTAATATCAGTGACAAACAAACTGCATTGTTAGCATGCTGTCATTAGTATGTAAAACTGTCATAATCCTACAGCATCATGTCTGCAGAAATATTTATTTGCACCCAGCTTACATAAGGAAGTGACACTCAGAAAAGGCAAGAATAGTGCATGGCAGATGTTTACTTTAAAACAAGAATGAGCTGCAAGTGATTATGTGAAATGAAGGACAAATGATGTTTTTTCTTTTTCATTTTTTCTCAAGTGACAGAAAAAGGGACAATATCAACTAATTTCAGTTTTCTGAAAAAAGAATTCATGGAAATAAGTTTTTAGTCTTTGCAAGGAATGGAAGTGAATTAGACTTGTGATGCTGAATGAGCTGAGTGTGTAGTTTGCTGTAGGGTCATTAAACTGAAGGGTGTCTGTTTACGGCTGACGCATTTAACATTCTTGCAAATCCACTTTTTCAAAGTGGATGGTGTGGAGCTGTGTATTAGTGTCATGCCTTCTATTTGTATTCTTTATTTCTGCTTATCTCAAAGTTTGTTATAGATACTTACAAATTATTGGAAGTGAGACAGAATTTAGCATATTTTAACAGATTGCTAATACTTCCTTTCAGGAAAAATCCAACTCTTTTATTTTGATTGTAGTCTACTACTGAAGAAGGTACCAGGATATTTAATAACAACTACCTAAGACAGTTTAGTTTCAGTAGCAACACCTTTGTGGTCCACTACTGTACTTCATGACTATCAGCAAAGACTAATGTGCTGCCTCGCTTGTGTTAGAGCACAACATTGATGGCAAGATTTAGATTGTTATCCAAAGTATCCTAGGCCTAAATATAAAATGAAAGAATTTGAATCTTTTGTGTGTGATAACGCATTTGAGTCTTGAAGTCAAGAAACATTCCAGGTCCTTTAAAATGCCTTGATTTGGTTGATGGTTGGAGGAAACAATGCTGCAATTTTATTCTCCTGCATGGCTATTAAAAAAAATCATAGTGATATGTGCAATAAAATAGGCACAACTGAGATTACAGTTCTAGCATTAACAAACATGGTCTATTTTAGACAGATGTTTCATGATTCTGTACATAAAAACTGTGATTTTGAAAATTTAGTGTCTGAAATGCAGCAGCATGTGATCACTAAGTTATCTTTTATTCTAAATTGTCTTGATTTATGTAATCCTCAAATAGATCCACTTCTTTGTGGAGTAAAATATTCCTGTTTATTACTTAAGTCATTTATTGAAGAACTGTCTTTATAATAGCTACTTACCACATTGAGGTACTTCTTGATATGCATATACACGTATGCTTGGCAAACAAAACATAGGAATTTATAAGAATATTCCAATTAACACTTTCATGGTGAGTACTTCATTTGAAACACTATAAAACCCCCTTGCCTTGGATTTTTTAGATACAAGTTCACATTAAAGAACCTTTGGATTTGGCAGCTGAGCAGGCCTCTAAAATGCTGCGAAACACCAAGAAAAACAGAGCGCCCCACCATGGTGCACACTTTGCACCTCCAGGAGGTAATGAAAAAAGGGAATAATGATCCCTTCTGCCAGCTATTTCCTGTTGTTGTGTACAGCAGGTATTCTTCTTGGCTGGCAGGTGGACAAAACAGGTAGGTGAAAGGCAGGATAGAGTTAAATTAAGCTTAGCATCTTAAGGGAGCAAGTACATGTTTGCTACTCGAGCTATAGGGCTGCTTACAAGGAAGCAGCAGGAAACAGAAAGGTTTTGGCCTTTCCCCTTGCAATGGGCTGCTCTTAGAGCAAAGCCGTAACCCTGTCTTTCCTGGGGCTGCAGCAGAACAGGAATGGTCAATACATTTTGCATTGGCAATTTGGATTGGTGTAAGGTAGCTTCATCATTTATGGCTAAGACAGATAGCCACTGTCCAGCCAGAAGCTGGTCATGGACTATATATGACTAAATGAAATGAAAAGAAGAAAGATGTCTCTAAAGCTGTGCAGGTTAAAAAACATGAGAGCCTTTTAATTTCCAGAAAAAGAAATGGACTTTGAACCCAGTAAGCTGTCTATTGACCATGCTCAAAGTGAGCGAGCGTGAAGGGGAAGTTGGGAAGAATACAGCACAGCAGCAGAGCCACCAGCCGGTGGGGAGAATACCACTCACTGTGCGACACTTGCTGTGGAGCACCGACATGGGTTCACCTTTCTCTCTAACAAAAATCCCCTCTGTTTGCTTGTATCAACATTTTACTATATAAATCCTAACTATGTCACTTCTGAGTCCTCTTCTGATTGAGAGGACAAGGCGATCCTCCCTCTTGAATCTGTTCATAGAGTGTCGTCCTGGAGGCTTCCTGCCCCTCGTGAGGGTCCCTAGTGACAACTTCAGCTCCTCGCAGGGAAACGTTTGGTGCAGCAATGTGCTTGGAGTTTGTTTTCTTTTGAAGTTACAGCACTAATCTCATCTGTATCTAATTGTTAAAATATTAAGTCTTCAAAGATTTCCTTTGTAAACAAAAGATTGTCATAACAATTTAAGCAGGATCAGATGTGTAAACTTAAGAGTGGAACTCTCAGTACATTTTAGAAAAGAAGTTTTGTACAAAAGGATAGAGTATAGTTATAATTCAAACCTGCTTAGTGGATAAAATGATCTAAAATATATTATTTGAGTGAAATGAAAAAATAACTTTGCATAATTAAAATTCACTTAAACGAATAAGCTTTTAATCTGTTACCTGTGTGCACCAGCTTTAATTTCCATGCAGTTAAACTTTCTCTTACATTCATTTTGGATGCATTGTGCTCCAGATCTGTTTCATACTGCAGAAGAGAATAAAAAATGGCTGCTAGTCCTATTAACTGCTGAGTGGATAAATTCATGAAAGAAAAATTGCTTTATTGAATTTTAAAAGCATATGTAGCTTTGAAAATAATTGCATTGCCCCAGGAAGTACAATAATTGACAGAACAGTTATTTGTCATTCCTCAAAGTATTTTATTTAGAAATAAATCTTATTGATATAAGCTAGAGTCTTTTTTATTAAAATATCCTACCATTTTAAATCAGATATTCAATATACTGACTTATAAGTGAAATAAAATACTTAAAATGGGTAGGATTTGAACCAGTTTCTGGAATAGAGACTGCAGAGAGGAAGAACATTTAGTAATGTAGTACATATTGCCAGACTGTTCATTGATGAACAGATTAATGTTGAAAGCCAGTGCCTGAAATCTGAAAATTTATTGATTCAAACAAGAAATGTGCTCACAATTTTAGTGGCCAGGTCATGAACTTTAGGAACAAGTCATGAGGAAAAAAGGTGGACTGTCTGTATCTTGATTTCTGAAAACAAGTCTAGGCCTTTTTGCAAGTTACTCATTGCCAGATTCAAATACCAATGTAGACAAAATTTAATGAGTGGTCTGCGTCTGGGGTAACTGGAGGAAATATAATGCTTTATGAGAGACAAGTGACCAGTAAAGGTGTATAATCTTCATGACTCATGAACCACCATCTAGAGGCTCTTATCTCTTTCTGTTGATCATACCAAGCAAGTAGCTAGACAAGTAGCTTTTAGTTTAAATAATATGAAACCCACCCATTTTGAAGAATTAAAAAAAAAAAAGAACAAACCAGCAACATAATCTGCTGGATTTGATTTTGTTTTAAATAAAAGAAATTCTAGTGAAGCACTGCAGGGAAGCCACGCATCCATACGTAGTCGTATTGGCTACAACAGGGTAATCCCTTAGTGGAAGGAATTGCCTTCCCGTGATTTTAGAAAGGCTTCATTTTAGGAAAACTAGTTTCTGTGCAGCAAAGCTATTGAAAGAGAGTTCATTGTGTTTCTTCAAGGTTAAGGAATTATTCTTTTTTTTATTCCCATGAATTAAAATTCTTTCCTTCCATGAGAAGAATTGCCTTAGTGTGCCACATATGACCCAAATCTTTTGACGTGTAAAAAATAACTGAATTGGCTGTATTTTACAAGTATTTTCCCTTTGTTCAGGAAGGAAAGAAATTTATGGTCTCCTATTTTGTATGTCTCTCTCTCTTTAATCGTTTAAATTAATGATATAGTAATACTCTTGAGAAATGGATGAATATAAAATGGATAAACTCAATGGCAAATCATGTAGGAGAAATAAATTTGTGTGTATTAAAAAATAACGTATAATGACAATGTTAATTTAAAGCCTTCCAGATGAATTGTGAAAACTAAGTTTCTAACTAGATTTTCATTAGCTTTCCCTAAACTGTTTTTGCCATAAAATTACCCATCATATTTTCTTTGGGAATGATTCTATTGCATTGGTAACGGTGGGAAATTTTAAGACTGGGTTTGTGTATAAGAGTGTCATTCAAGGGTGCCACTGAATTGCTGAGTTAAGTAAGCCCCAAGATCTTTGATTCAATTTCTGCAGATTTACCATGTGAGCAGTAACAACTGCCTACATCATAGGAAATTTATGATGGATAGTTTATTAATTTTGGGTTGCTGCTTTGAAGATATTTTGTCAGATTCTTGGATCTGCTGCAGCTATTTTGTCCAGCTCAGCACAAAGGGGATGAGTACTGAAGGTAGCTGGTCAGCAATGCTGCATGCAATATTGGTCTTCAGTCAGAAGTGGGTTTGACTAGAGCTTAGTCAGGGAGCCATAACTATTTCCTTGACAGGGCCCCCATTTCTCTCACGAGACCTGGTTCTGATACGAGGAAGAATTCTGCGGTATAGTGTTTTGTAAGTGATATTTGTTCTCTTGTAGCTGCAGGAACGTGGCAAGCATCTTCTCCACCATGGCCCACTCTAAAAACATCAGCTGTTCTCCATCCTCCATAAAAACAGTAGTGAAAACCAAATACTGAGTTCATTTCACCAAGTATTAAACTGCCTAAGGAATACAGTCTTTGCCCTTCTATTTGGAGAAGATTTCTGAGTTCACTCAGTGCATTTCTGAGTTCACAGTTGTGGCCTTCCCGTAGGTAACTACGATGTCAAATTGATATCAACATTTCAGCTTTTCAAAAATTAAAGGGAAAAAAAATTAAAAAAAAAGATTTTTCTTTATTTTCTGTAGGTCACAGATTTTGGAAAAATGTACTTGGATACTATATCCTAAGTAACATTAAGAACTGATTACTACAATTGATTGGCTTCTGCTTCCTATATATACACTCCTCAACTTGAAAGGATCTCAAATTTTTTGCTGATGATACTCACTTTTATAAACTGAGTGCTCCTTATAAAGCTGGCTTTTTTCCTGCTTATCCCTTAGCCCCCTGCCCTGTTCACCCCCTCCTTCTTCCAAACAATGGGGTTCCTTTTGAGGAATAAGTATAACGATATACCTGCAGATATTCACAGAAGCATTTAAAAGTGCTTGTGTATAATTTACTAGGTATGGCATAAAACAATCTAGTAGCTGCTCTGTACTACAGTGAGAACCAAAGTTACCTCTCATCTGTCCCATGCTCAAGAAGAATGCACAGAGGATCTGAAATCACCTTTTTGCCATCTCTGGTAGCTCCAGTGTTTTAGTCCAATATCTTAAAAATTAAGATTAATTGTCAATGCCATAATAAGATTCATTCATTCATATAACACAGTACAGGACAAAGGGCAATGTCTTCATTTTTATGTACAGTAATTAATATATTTGGGAGGGGGCCAATCAAGATTCCAAGTTCATTTCTCATAAGATTTTACTGTTCATGCTACTAGTTGCTGAGAAACCACCATGTTTTATTTGAGTGGCAGTTCTACATTTTGTAAAAAGTAATAGCTTCTGTGGTTTCACTTATGTGTTGCTAGGAGAAGCTGGGATAAAAGTCCAACATAAACCCTAGGAAGAATCCCCCCAACTCAAGTTTCTCACACCTGAATTTGTAGGATTTTTATTTGAAAACCTGAGCCCAGCTATCAGGAAATAAATATGCTAGAAAAAGGAAAACTTGGAAAACCTAGGAAAAACAGATCAGGATGTTTTGATTAAAAACTGGGGACTATAAACAACCTGGTAATTTTATGAGCATTTGCACTATGGAGACTGAAGTAACAAAATTGTTGATAAAAGTAGGTTTTGAGAGGACAGTGTTAGATTTTTATATGTTTACTGTTCATCTTTTAGGAAAGCAGAAAAACACATGAATGATCTTAAAACAACCGAATCTTCCACATTTTTGCATGTATCTCCAAAATATAATTTGCAAAAGTATGCCACAATGTAAAGATTGTGCAGTATGTGTGGTCAGATCTTCCTGAACAATACGTGATTACCTTCAAGAGCTGGATGATTAAGCTGTAGATTTAGGAAATTACTTTCTCTTTTCATTTGACCCTGGAGAATTCCCTCAGGAGAAATTTGTAGATTAATGTACATATCACAGAAAGCCTTCGCTCTTTAAGGAAACCCAGCTAGATATGAATCTTACTCTTCTTCCCTGTCTTTTTCTGTTCTTGATAGGAGAATGGGAGAGTAAGTACCAATACATTGGACCAGTATGATTTTAGAAGATTTGTGTGCATTTATGCTGGAACAATCTCATGAGAATATTTGGGGTCTGTAATATATTTAATCAGGCTAATATTTATATATGCATTTTAATACTTGGCCCCATTAAAAAAAATATGAATTTTCACCCTGCCCGCCATGATCTCCACTTTCTTGTGAGCCTCCAGTGGGCCTCTACATACAGTACTGTATTCGCCATTAAAAACTTCCAGAAAAGGATCATGTTAGCATGCTCTAAATTTTCTCTACAGTTAGCCAGAGAGTACTCAGAGTGATTTAGTACTTTCCTAAGCAACCCTTCAAAAGGAGCGTATGTTGAAAGGGTAGCCAGAAAGCAAACTGTTGGCCTGGTCAAACCCCGAGCAGAAAGCTGCCAGAGAGACGGCAGAGGAATTACTTCAGCATGAAGAAATGGCAAACTGTGTTGCTAATTACAGTCCAAAAGAGAATTATTCTGTCTCAGCACCTGACGTTCTTCAGCCGATGGCTACTGAAGATTTGTATAAAAGATATCAAAAGCACTGAGGAGAGCACTATTGCAAAGAGCGTGTGTTCTATGACAAGTACAGTGTGTGCGTGCCAATGTGGTTGCCCTTTGTCTCCGGTTAGCATGCCAGGAAAATTAGACCACACTGCATCTCATCCAGCTCAGCTCTGAAGCCGTTTTATAGGCTGTTGACTGAAAAAAATGCATGTATTTCTGTTGTGTCTGGTTTTGGCATGGATGCAATGGCTCCTTTTAGTGGAATATGCTGAGCCTTTTGTTGCAGAGAATGAAGGCCTGGCACAGAGAGAGCCGCAAGCGTCCCCGAAACGCTGCAGGCTGCTCCCATTGACCTAAGAGCCAAGCAGAGGTGGTGTGCCTCCCTAATCTTCATACTCCAGCTATTGCCAGCTGCTGCATGTAGTCAAATGGCCTTCCAGAACCCTTTGGGATGCTCTCGTTTATAAGAGGCATTTCACTAATTTCCATTCATCCCCAGGTTCCAGAAATCAAGATGTGTCCTGTAGGCATCGATGCATTCTGGGTGCCGCTTGGATCGATGGACCAGGGAATTTAACCTGCAGTATTTGAGTGTGTAAATTTTAGTCAGATAAATGAGATCAAGGAAGAACACTGGATTAAACGCTAGATAAACTGATGCTCTATTATGTCAGGAATAAAAAGACATTTATCAGCAGAACAGAATAATATGCAGTAGTGGCAAAAAGCTACTGTTTGTTTTCCTTTATGCTACATTTTCAAAGATCTCTGATGCATATTTGGCTGCCATTTTGTAATAAAGTCTGCATGTCAGTGCCATCAGGACTTTGTGTGAGCCCTGAGAGTCAACCCGTTTCATATTCTAATCTTAGTGGAATCTCCTGAAACTAATATCAGAGGCCTTACAAAAAATGTATAGCAGTCATTTTTTAAATAAATAACTGAATGCATGGTGTGTAGCAAGTTGTAGTCTTTATACACCATTTCATTTTAATGCCCAGATTCCTTTAATTTTCCACTTAAATAAACACAAGAGTTTTGGTTTCTCAGTATATTTTCATTGTTATATTGTTTAATGACTTATTTTTGGCAGACACAATATAGATTTGTTGGATGAGAACGTCTAGAATCATTCATACATTCTATAAAAGTCAGTATTATGTTGGTGTTTCTCTGTGAAGCTCTTCGTTCTCCCATTTTTCCATAAATTCGAGAGAAATCTTAGAAATCTTAAGCAATAATCATTGGTAAAGCCAGGGGTTTTTATAGCCAAACTTTTGCCAGATTTGTAATTTTTCTTGTTAAAGATAGATTCTTAGAGAAAGCCACTACCTCAGTTATTTCTGAATCACTGTTAATTTAAAGTCAGACCCCCTTCATTAATGGATTTCTCTTCTGAGTGCCAGTTTTTTCCTCTGATATTTTTATAAAAGCCTTTTATATTCCCATTTGGATAGCATTACTTCACAATGCTTCTTCTCAGGCGCTATCTCATGCCTGCAAGACTTAGCTGAATCCATATTATTAATTGGTTTCCTCCCCTTTTCTTTGTACAAGAAAGGACTTTTTTAACCTCCAGACTTTGAAATCACATTGGTCATTTCTTGCTCCTCACATTTTTCTTTTGAAGCAGTATTGAATTCCATTATACCTCCTGGGGTGTCTTTTAGGTTTGACCAGCTTTCTTGTACTCTAGTAGTTTTTTTTAACTTTTGCTAGCTCCTTTCATTTGAATGTTTATTCTTGTATTCACCATCTGTTGTTTTTATCAAAGAAGAGAATGCCAAGCTCTTATTTGTAGTCCCACGTTTCTGAAGGTGACTGTACTTCCAAATAAGCTGTGATTCTCTTTGTTGATGGAGATCTGATTGTATTAGTTACTCAGTAATTAACTGGAAGACTTTCCCTTCCATTTTCCCATAGTGATCACCTCTTTTTAAATCTCTTTTTCGCCACTGCGTTTTTGATGGTGGGATTCTAGCTCAGGAAGAATACTATTTGAAATCTAAATTCACCTAGCCATCCCTCCCGGTCTGTCTCTTTTGTAAGCATGAGAACATATTTTTGCTGCCCACTTATGTTCGAAGATGTTTGCCCTTCCCTTTCGGGTTTGCGTATGTGGTCTTATATTTTTGTCCAATATACCAATTTCAGCAGCTCTGTCTTTTTGCCAGTTTATCTTTCAGCCTCTTGTACTGGTCTTGCCAAACCTTCATTCATTCTGGTGTATTTGTGTATTGCTGCCCTCTGTCCTGCATACTGGTTGGAGTTTGGGAGAGAGCAACAGTAGTCAAAAATGAGAAAAAATAGCGAAATGCTGTTGTCAGTATTCGGTTTGGAAAGAAGCTTTTGACATCCTGATAAATGCTGCTGGAATGGAACATCCAAAGAAATTACTTCAGCTTTGCAAAGTGGGTGGTAACAAGTGTGATAGCCAAGAAGGCTGGAACGTGAGAGGGGGACCAAGTTTCCTAAGCTGGCAGGGACTTAACTAATTGCAACAGGCTTTGAATGTTTTTGCTGTCTGCAATTATATTTGTATTTCATCTCTGACTTGCTGGCTTGCTGTTCAACTCAAGTGCTGCCGTAATCTATTAGTGTAGAAAGAGGGGAAGAATTTCTTTGCAAGAAGATTTTTCCCCTCATGTACTGAAGCTATTTGGGGTCATCTCCTGCTTTATGTTAGTGACCTGCCTCTGAAGTCTTTGGAGTCTAACTGGAGTAATTTATTGGCTAGACTAGATGTGCCATATTGCTGTTATGTCTTTTCCTGAAGCTTTCTGTCTGATAGGGGATTTTTGATTTTTTTTGTTTTGTTCTGTTCTTTTTTTGTGCAGCTTCAGCCAAGCAGTAGTCCTGCCTTTTGGTCTGTTCTGGCTTTAAATCAAGATGACATTTATGGGAGATGAGAGAGCGTCAGGATGCTGGGGAGAGATCCAGGGTGATTGACTGCTGTTCTGGCAATGATTTATTAAAGCAGCTCCCCTTATCTCCCTGACTTTGAGATTCTGGCACATTTACTGCTGTAAACTCAGCTAGCCAGTGGTTTTGTTACCTTCTCAGCAAAAGTTTGTTGTATCGTAGACCCTGACATTCAAGTTCAAAGTCTACGAATGAATTCATTTTTAATATCAAACATCGATATTTTCCAACTAAACTGTGGACTTTGCTTCCAGCAACCAACCATTTTGGGTACATATTGCCCCTGTATAATTTAAATGCAGCGTCAGCTTTGCTTTCTCAGACAAAATAACATATGTTCTGCAGTATTTTTGGAAAAGGATGAACACTCTTTGGATATCAGCCAGACTCTTTGTATTATGTGCAGGTGTTTGGGGGCTTTAATAATTAGGAGGCCTACTAATCAGAAGACAAGGCAGGGAAATTACAGTGGTGTGGGTTGCCTTTGCCTCTAGAAAAAAACTGTCTTTCTTCTGTTTAGCTAATACAAAACATTAAACTCATAGATGTCTTTCAGTGCACGTAAGAAGCACAATACAGAGTTGATGGAATCATTATTGAATAAATATAGTATCTTTCACGCTACCTCGATTTCATTGCTTTACCAAATAAAAGGACAAAAAAAAGGTGGGGAATATAAAACCCATTAACCTCTAATTGAATAGACAAGCAGGGCAGAAGTCTGAAGTTCCTGGGTTAATACTGTATCAGTTATTGGGTTTATATTGGCTCAATACAGTGAATTTGCATGGACTGATTTTTTTCTGAGGAGAACCTAAGAACTGGCTATAGAGTTGCTTGTGGTTAGGAATATATACAGATTCTATCTGCAGTAAGCAAAATCTTGGCTTGTACCATTTCCCACCCCTAAGCTGCACAATGCTTGAACGAACTCAGATGTTACTTTTCTGTTCTGCAGACAGCCTGTCATGGTTAAGTCATCCATTGGGATATTATATATGTCAATATAGTACAGTGGGACTGTTGGGATGGACATACCTTCCCAAATCAACTGACAGAGAAACTTATTCATATATGCCTGTGTGTATCTTGCCAGCACGTGTTTATCCATCTGGTGTGAACGTATACACACGTGCGGTGGGATCTCTGTGTGCGTATTTGTGGAGTGTGTGAGCATGTTATTAGTGGAGGAAGCAGTGATGGTTCACAAGCCACGTGGCACCTTGCCACTGTCACCATCCATGTGGGCTCTGTGCTCTAAATCTGTTGACTTTGAATATCACCAATCAAACTGATGGGAGTTAAAAGCTAAGAGGATGTGACCTTAACTGGGTAGCAATGACACGGTGTGCTAAGTTTATAGCACTTGGAGGATAAAGCATAGGAAGCTAACAGATAAGTAATGACACTATGAGTCAAGGGGACAAAAATACAGTGAAAATATTTTCATAGTGATTATAGATAAATTAAAATTATTCATCAAAGCATTTTGCAGAGATGCATCAGGCTCAAGAAGCTGTTTTGGTTCTTACAGTCTGATGAACTAGATAATTAAAAATTTGCTCTGACAGTGTCGTTCAGAGCTGCTAATTATTTACCAAATTTTGCTTAGTAACACAGTGCTGTATATTAAATTTAACTTATGTTATATTTTACAGTTTATATCTTAAGTAGAAATGGACAAAAGCCCCATATGCTTTATTTTCCTTTTGTTACAATGACAAAAGAAGGAAATATATCACTGCCAGTTGTCAGGAAGTATCCAGTATTTATCATTTCATATTTTTATCTTAGCTTACAAACATTAATTTAAGCATGCCAGTGCTATGAGTATTTTTCTTATTTTGCAGAAACGAAAATAGAGGAAGAAGGGTTATTTTTGTCTAAACCATCAGATTATTGAGTCTGCTTGTTTGTGGACTGCTCATCCAGCCTCCTAGTCCCTCAATATTAAATTTTTAAAAGCCCATTTTTGCATAAGAAGCATCCATGTATTTCCCATGCTTTATTTCTGTACTGGGAAAATATATTCTTAGTATTAACTGTGAAAATCTGACCTTTACTCCTACTTCTGATGTTACTGATTAGGCAAACGACTTCTGTCTGACTTTCACATTTGCTTCTTTGCTCAGTTCTGCACCTGATCCCCACCAACTCTTACTCCTATACGCTCCCCCTCTTTTCTCATCCTGTCCCATCCTGAATGCTATGGAAATTGTAAATTTTCGGCAGCCAAGTCTCTTTTTTGCATGTTGCTCCAGTGCACAGCCAGGATATTAGACCAAAATATTTGATTAGTATTTCTGGAAGATACCATAATAAATGTTTTGGTAACTAATAGTGATAATCACCCCAAACAACTTAGAAAATTAACTTTACAGCCATGGTTTGAATTCAAAGCCATTACCTAGTCTTGTTCTTTAAAGATTCAGTCATGCTCTTCTTTCAGAGTTATAAGTGTCATTTTTCAGCAGAATTCCTCTTGAAATATGCTGCTTAAATTAGATGGAAAGAAACAATTCATGAAAAAGTTAACTGAGGTTATTTGGTACTGACAACATGGGGTTGTGAAATTAGAGATTTGGATTGGAAAGCACCCTTGTCACCCCATCCAGTCTAATTCTGCACTGGAGCTGAAAAGTGATATTTGATTGTCTGTTCTCACCTTGAGTATTTTGTTTCTCTTAGTAACAAGTTTATGATCTGCCATAGCAGCTTGTTAAATTGCCTTTCTTGCAGGGTTGTGTTTTTATATAGATTTTCCCAAATGCAGTAACATAAATACCAAAATAAAAAATAGCAGTAAATGGTAGAAGACAGGAATTTTAAAGGAGTACATATGAGATAGCTATTAGGAAAGCAGTCAGACACACAAGACAAAAAGCAAAGCAAAATAATATTAGAGCTGGGAGTCTAAGGAAACGAGAATATAATCTGAGTTCGATAATAATAATAATAACATCACCATAGAGCAACGCCAATGATAGATTTTCATAATCTTACTAAGAATGAATTACGAAAGATTTTTTTTCAGATAGTAATATTTGTGTCCGTTTTGAGAAAGCATCCCACTGATTTTCTGTAAGAGAGTACTTAATTCTCATGATACAATTAGCACTTAGTAAACAATGATGGGGAGAAAGGTTCCCTGATGGCTTTATAACCTGACGTGTCTGAACAGAAAGCATCCAAGCGTTTTAAAAGCAAAAGCAGAGAAAAACTCTAAAAGGATGCTCCGTGAATTCTTGAAAGCAGGAAGGCAGCATCAGTTGACTAGAGAAGTTAAAAATAGACCCATGCTGTGAGACTGTGATGCACAGTGAATCAGGAAGTCATTGCTTAGTAATACTGATGCTTTATTGAAAGTGTTCGAGGGTATATTATTTACATATTCTTCATGCGTGGAGAAGAACACCGTCTATTTGGCAAAGAGCCAAGGTGTGATGAAACAGGATATGCCAAGCATATTGATACTTTTCAGCAGCAAAACTACTTTTCAGCTGCTGCCTTGCGTTTGCAAAAGACTTCTTGAAAAAGCTATTTAATAAAGCTCTTAATAGCCCCTCCTCTGATTTTTAATTTCTTCTATAAAATAACAGAGGGCCCTCCCAAGTTATACTCCTGATCACAGTAGGGTCTGCTATATGAAAACGCAGAAGTAGCTCCTTATCCGGTCAAAGAGAGGACTTTACTGACTCACTTCAACATATTACTCAACTGTACCAAACCTGGAGGTGGTCTGTCTATTAGACAGTAACCCCTAGAAGATCATGTTGTTATAAACAGTTTTGCTAGAAGAATAGGAAACTGAAATAAGGTTCACCATTCTCAGAATTCCTTTGTCACATAAAACAAGAGGAAAGAGGAGAATTGCATTATTTCACACTGATTGTTGTTCCTGATGATGTTTTTTAATATCCATTGCACTGTTAGTATATCATTAAGTTAATGGAAACATTCATAAAATAGTGACAAAATATTCACTATATTAACAGATAATGTTTAAAGATGTGTTCATCAATCAAATATCTGAATATTGAATTAAATTAGAGCTGTTCACAGCAAACCGATTTCGAAAGTAATGAGATCCAAGTTATGTAAAATAATTGAACCTAAATCAAAATAATGTATTTTTTCAGAATGCTGTTTTCAAATTCTATTTTTTCTGCAGGCGCTTTCTCAAAAATAACTGCAGCCACTTATTTAAAGTCTTTCCTGTTAATCAGATTAGGTTATTCATTGTACTGACAACAGTGTCGATGAACTCATTTGGCCTTAATGATTTGATTCTGGCAGCAGCTACTAATTCTGCTTACTACAAAACCTAAGGTTTTCCTACAAGGGTTAAAGACAGAAACGGTTACTGGGGTGGCTGACAGGGTGGATTAGTGCTGCTTAGCCCTGTAGGAAAAGGTCATTGCTACAGCACCCAAGGGAGGTTTGTCACTGAGGGGGGTGAAGTCAAGTCTAGCCTACAGAGAGGCTCGAGCTTGGCTAAACTGGTCACTGGCAGGTAGAAGTAGGATCTGCTTAGTGTCCTGCTCATCTTTGCCTCCCAACGCTGCTGCCAGCTTCTAATCGCGGCTTCCAGACAGCTGTCACGTCCACAGGACTGCCAACTGCTCTCGTTCCTCCCTGCTCGCTGCATTACTTGTTCCTGACGTTTCCAAACAGAAAATCTTGAGCAAGCGCAGCACTGCTGGGTGAGAAGGGGACACTGAAGAACCTTTATCTACTGACAGAGGGGTTTTTTTGAGCTATTGAAAGCTCCTCTAGGTTTTTATTCTGTTTTGAAAGTTGAATGCAATATTCTGTGCTTATCTATATCTCACTGAGAAATCCTGTTCAATCCTAATAACTTTTGCATCCCATTTAATACAGGAGTAACTGAAGATCTCATTACTTAGGACTTACTTGTCATGGGCATGTGGGTACTGTAAAGGTTCACAGAACAGTGTAGCATACAGTAGCCTTAGACAACAGTCGCCCTGAGTTATGCGAGGCAATGCTAGCTATGAAATACTGCTTGCCAGAAAAATGATGCCTCAGCAGTTCACCCTGAAATGTCACGCCATTTCCAAGACTTATCTTTCACAGTGCTGAATGTTGCAAACTTACTGGGTTGTATATCAAAGCTTGCATACACAATAAGAATATTACGTGTAATTGGGAGTGCATGAGAGTCTAACCGTTTGCAAATGGCACCTGTTTTATAAGGAATAAAAAGTGATTGCTGCATTCTGTTTGCATGTAAAGACACCTGGTCTACTGAGCCTTGTCTGCAGCTGCATAAGGGTGCCACCTGAATTTGATGAGCTGAAGGTCTGGCCTTGCTTAATAAGACTAACTTTGTTTAACGCTATCTGGCTTATGGCTTATGTTTACTCTTATACTGGCTTCATGCTAGTATATTCTGTTCTATTTTTAGTAATTCAGCAGATCCAGAATTTGGGATTTTTACTAGCTCTGTACACTGCTGTTATACTCTAGTGCATTGTAACTTAAAATAGAAGCTTTCTTAACTACTAGGAGAGCAATTGCAAATTGTTACAGATGTTCCTTCCCAGTGTCAAACACTAATCTTTAGTGTACAGATAGGTCCCTTACCTATAAAAACCTGAACTTCCACTGATTTTAATGACATTGCAACATACATACTATACGTATATAGGAAACAGCAAAGGTTAGCAGGAGTCCTCAAGGCTTGTAAACAGCTTTTGAATCAATTTAATTATATAATCAGTTTAAGAACTAGTCTAGTTAAGCCAAACACCCTTTTGGTGGATCCGTATATATGTATTGCTATAGAACTCTACAGCTCATTTCAGGACAGAAGACCTGGTCTTAAAAAGGTAATTTAGTATTTCTGTCTGTTGTCTATCACCCAGCCTTTCTGCAAGGAACGTTTAGTACATATTAAAAAAGGTAAAGGAAATCAAATGACTAGTTTAAAGAGCTGGGAGACAGTGAATTTAGGTTTGAAGCATGAATATTCAGGAGATATGGCTCACCTAAAACAATCATCAAGCACAGCCTTTCTCTGGGAAAAACTGACAAGTTTGACAGACTGTGCATTCATAACCTGATTTAAAAATGATGAACTTCTAGATGGAAGAATCTTTTCAAGCAGCATTAAACAGACCATTTTAGCAGTTTCCCATTAAATTTTCTTCAGTATTTGTAAAGTTCATTGATTTCAGAGAAATAAAAGGCAGCATGTGTAAAAGATTGAGACTTAGTTCTTTGGAGTAAACCAACTCCCCCTCCCTCAAACTTTAAAAATAGAAGGAGAAAAGAACTCATTCAATTAATGTAAAGGGGTAAATTATTCTGTCTCATATGTGGGAGTGCTAGATTGAAGCAAAGGCAATAGGAGACCTTCCTGCTTTCCCTCTTCAGCTATATTCTGTGCTATAATTTTAGGCAGATCTGTCTCTCAACAGATTGAAGGGAATTCAGTATCTAAGAAAATATAGTGATGTCCTTAACTGTTTAGGTGTCACCTTTTTAGGCACTCACACTTGGGAATTTTGGTCTCAACCCAAATCCCACACATCATAAAGACAAAATGATACTAGGTAATATCATCTCATTTGGAATTTTGAATCTGATAGGGGTCAGCAGCAAATCATTCAGAAGTGCAAAAACCGATATAAATTATGGTTTAGTAATAAAGAGAATCTCTTTTATAAGGGAAATTTTTTTCCTCAGACAAGGATATTTAGGGATGATTTATACCTCAAAGCATAAAGTTTTTTATGCTTATTCTAATAGAAATATGGACGTTCTCATTATCCTTACAAATTTCTTCTAATTCTTTTAGAAAACACTAGTTAGGCTGTGGCATTTAATTGTGCATTACATTTTGAAATACATTTCTTTTTTATATGTTGTTGTTGCTTTTTAATTTTTTTTTTTGTCAAGTCACTGTATAATTCCGTTTCTTTCATTTCTTCCCAAAGAGGCTTTTGCTTTTGTAAGCCCTCCCTAATAAGGAATTTTAAAAGAAATGAGTTTCAGTAATAGAACTGTAAATAAATAGTGAAGATTTGCTTCAGACAAACTCTGGTAGAGGTTTGTGAGTGATAAAAAGCAAAAACAAGAAAACCGCCAAAAACTATTTATTAAAAAACCCTAAACTTCAAAACATGTTAAGATAAAAGAAAGCCAAGCAGAGAATCAGATAGCAGAAGATGCCATAATTATTACTTTTTTCACAAACAGATTCTATTAACAGACTCTTTGGGCATTGGAAAAGAAGAAGGATGCAATGAGATGGCGTCACACACTGTACAGTACAGGGGAGAGAGCGCCTTTAATGGCTTGTTTATTTTACAGGAGTGTACGCTCCAAAATCCCGGAGTGTAAGCCATCCAGTGTCTGACAGTTTTGAGTATAACCAGAGGCCTGACCCACCAGCCTGTCATGTTCAGCTATTCCAGATGCTTTTAATAGTGGTGCTGCAGTGAAAGGCTCTAGATGGAGCAGCTCATTCCAGGAGACTCTTAGACTTTGCTGTATTACACACAGTCCACAGTTGCCCAGTAGCCATATCTTAATCTGAGGAGGGAAAAAGCAAACTCACATGTTTTCAAAGGAAAAGCTCAAGTAAGTAAATTAAAAGCCAATGGGCCATTAGAGTCTGCTGTTTTGTCATAAGAGGTAGGAATTCTGTGATGTTTTATACAAATAGCTGTAATGTTTGACACTCTCTGTTCTGTATGCGGGAACAGCTGCCAATAGCTGCATCTGGTCAATCCATATAAAAAACTATTTGCCGACAGTTTGCTGCAACTGGCGTTGGATTCAGACTTTGGTTTGGGGCCTTCTTATTTTACTCTTTGCAAGCATTAATTCCAGTGATCTTTTGGTTGTTGCCTAGGTTTCTGACAAATGTATCTGAAGCCAAAAGCTAGCATGGGCTGAATCCAGTAAATGAAAGGAGTTTAGGTCCCTTAGCAGGGAAAGAGAACCATTATCAAGTGAAGGGAAGGCCACACACCGTGCTTTACAGTTGAATTTAGAGCAGCCTTTGAGCAATTCGCTTTGAAAGTGTGTGTCTATATCCTCTCCAATCTGCAGTTTTAATAGAGTTATTAGAAGTGAATCTTTAACTCATTTAACTAGCATGTTTGTAAAAACCATCTGTACTTGAGCATCTCACAATCAGAAAATCAGGGTGGAATTACTTGAGTACTATACATTGCTCATGGTGAGTTGTTCAAACTGCTCTATTAGGTGTGACGGAAACCTTGAGAGGTGCCAGCTGAAACCAGGGCTTTGAATGAAGGATGAGAGAGCAGGCTGCTTTATTAAGCCAGTGAGTTAGCAAAAAGTGGAGGAAGGTCAGAGGTGCTGTGACTGTGTTTGCTCTGTTTTTCTCCTGCTTTGGAAAACCTCACAAAACTGTAAGATGATTTAAGAATTTTCTGTGTGGTTCTGCTGCTCGTTTGTCTTTTTAGTGACCGAAGCAATATAATCAACAAGAGGGAGCAGTGTTTTTCTCAAGTGTTTCTTCTGCACGATGAAGCTAGTAGTCTTGGTTTATTTCTTAGCAGGCAAATATTTACATAAAAGTTGCTCCTCTCACAGTTGGTCCTAGTTGTTTTATTTGTAAAATATCTTAGGACAATAGCCTCAATTGTTACCCAGTATAAGTTTAGATATCTCTTTATGTAATCCGTAGAAACCATTGGAAGGACACATTGGTTTTGTGACATTTTTTGATGTATATTTATCCGAGTAGTACTGCATCTTTTCTGGGAGTTGAAATGTTGGGGCTTAGAAACGGATGTAAAGACTTTTGGGAAGGCATGAAGCTGTTGATTATACACGTTGGTTATTTGTAGAAGAGCTGCGATCAGTAGCAGTACTTACTGTATATGTTGGGGATTTGAAGAGGTAAGTTTACCCTAGAGTTTCCCACCTGCCATAACCTGTTCTCTCACTTGCAATACCCTCTGCCCTTTAATTTCTCCTACCTCTGATAATTTTACCTTATCTGTCAGAGAGCAAAGGTTATCTGAATTTTGGTTTAAATGGGAGAGAATGGGGCAATTTCAGGTGAAACATAAATATACAGCGTACTTGAGGGTTGACTTGAAGGCAATGCTCTTTCTCTTCTAGAATTGCATGGGGCTTAGTCATTGCTGCAGGCAGTGGAGCCTGTAGTGCTCTTTATCTCAGCTGAATATGTCAAGGGTAGAGAAAACACAGCAATTAGATTTTCCAAACTCTCTGCTACCTGCTAACGTCTAGAGCTCTGACCTTTTTAGGTATAATCCATCCTGTTTTCATGCATGATGTGAATGTTGGTGTCCCTTCCCTCTGCAATCCATCATATTTCCACAATCTTTTGCTGTCTGGTCTTCTGAAGTCTTCCCTGCATCCTAATGCTTTCTACAACATTCAAGATGAGTATATTAATTTTTAGCTCTCTTTACAGGAGGTAAACTAGTCTGTTCTGTTCTTCCTCTTCCAGATGAACTGCAGGCTTCAAGCCCACTCATGGCACTATTTCTTTCCCCTTTTCACATGGAAAAACTGTACTGAAAAAACTCTGTGTGCATGCATTGTTTATTTTTTCCTGATAAATTTAGATTCAATTTCCCACTTTCATAGCTTGCCTGGAGGTGTTTTATTGGATGGTAACAAAGATTAGTAAGCTTGCTTTTCTTATTTTTCAAGTTATTTAATAATGCATGCAATCGCAAGGATAAGCTTGAAAATGTGACTTGATTGCAACCCCTATATCGATATAATCATCAGTCTGGAGGGAGCTTTAAAGTGGCTTCGAAGTCTGCCTTAGGCATCTTAGGGAGCTGCGAACACACTCTGGAGGAGCCCTGCCAGCATTGCCCTGCAGGTAATCCTGTCTGTGGCAGGAGCATGCCGTGCGCCTAGCACAGACGGTCTAGTAGGCAGGACAGGGCTCCTCATGTACCACAGGCTCCTCCACTTACTAGGTGTATGTGCTGCTACCATTCCCCAGTATCTGTGCACATCTGCAGCCACATTTCTTACTATCGTCACTCACCTCTTTTGTCCATGACTGACTAAAAATCCTCTTTCTGCCCCTCAGGGTCCACCTCAGCACTCCCCCTGGTCACCCCAGAATCCCTGGGAAACGTCCAGAACCAAATTCGTTAAACATTTGGTAGATCCTGCCATGTTAAGGTAGTAAATCCACTCAGGCAGTTATTTATAGACTTACAGGGATGTCGTTTATTATTTTTTCCTGCTGAAGATGCTTGGAAGTCAGAGGCTAAAATGGGCCCCCTTTTGTAAAACCTATAATACACGCTGTGCTGACAAGCTGTGTCAAGCATGTCTTGAATTCATGAGCACCATTTTTCTCTTTCAGTCAGTCTGGCAATAATAGTAATTTGGGTACTTTCATCTATTTGAAAGAGAGAACTCATAGTGGGATACATCAGTGCTGCCGCCTTTTCAGCTGCAAGGGGCACTTTTAACGTGCCTTTTCTCTGAACTTTGGGGGAGAAAAAACCCAGCCAAGTGAAATATTGTTATCCAAAAAAGGACTACAACTTTCTAAAAGCTTTGTGTTCTTAATTATCAAAAGAAATTGTTTACAATACAGAATACAGCAATGCTTTCATGGTGCTACATGATATTGTAACAAAGAAGACTGCAGAAAAGTTGAGGATGCATAAAATATCACAGTTAGTTATGGTTGTTCATTGCATATGCATATCCATTTCATCAAAAACTGCAGGTTCTTTTTAATGGAAATACTGATATTTTGATTTTTGCTTTACAGTAAAGTATGAATGAAAAGTATTTTTGCTTTGTCACAAGAAAAATTGAAATATATTTGATTTAAGAAAAGAGAAATTATATCTTTTAAAAGTTTTATTTCAGGCATCAATTTTAAGTTGTCCATTATTATTTTATTATCTGTACATAATTTTCATTTGACTAGCCATATTGTGTAATATTTCACTGAAGGTGCTTTGATTTAGAAAAAGGTGCCTTTTCATTATTAGAGTCTCTATAATGGTTTGTAATATCAAGATAAATTAAAATATTTGAAAACTAAGAAATAAAAAGAATATTTGCTGTTCCTATTATATGAGGTATCTGGTTTCTTGGTGCATAAAATTAACTACTTATGATTCAAACATGATAATGTAAATATAGATGGACAGAAATTTCAAAATGACTTACTAAATTATTCCATTCTTTGAGCAAAACGTGCTTTTGAAAAATATTGTGAAATGCTTCAGTTTCAATCAAAAAGCGATGTTTTGTCAAATATGTTTTGATCGAAAATTTCCAGACCGTTCTATATCCACAGATATCAGTGATATTTTGCCTTGTCACAGCCCAGAAACCTGAACAATTTATCTGGTCTGCAACTCGCTTCCTGCAGCCCTCTCTCCTGCAGACTTCTAACAAATGGGTGAAGATTAGGTTGAAGCCTGAATTAATTGTTCTGTAAACGAACTCTTTCTCCGCTCATTGGTAAGACCCTTTTCTGACATATGCGCGGATATCTTTCAGCTGTCCATCATCTGACCAAAAACACAGCATCCCTAATCACGTGGCAGATGTGCATTCGTGCGTGTGACGGCAGTGTGTTCCTTGGAGCAACAAAACTTAAGCAGCCTGATTGTGTGGGCAGGATCATGGATGTCTGATATAATTGATTCATACTGCGCATTTCCTATCATAGACATTTTGGCTTTGTCTCTGTCTTTTATGGCTCCCAATTTTCATGCGACTTACAAATTATAGTGTCTTTTAGCCCTTACATTTTTTGCAAAGTTTGATTTAATCAGCCAGCAGTTTCGACAGTCATGAGCAAGGGCCCAAAGGCCAGATGCACAGAGAGTGTCGTCATTTAAGCCTTCATGCCTTACTAAGCGATGCTAAAAATCAGGTCATGCAGAAGCAATCAAAAGTCCCTTTATAGTTGATACAACTGCAGTAACCCAGGTCCTTGCTCAGCAACACCTAGGACATGAGTAGCAAGGGAGGGTGACAGTCTGGACAAGCACAAACAGAAAAAGAAACAGCTTTGTGTCCTGTTAAACTTGTCATTTGTCTGAGGGATTGTTGTCAGGATGCTTACCATCGCTGAGCCGATTAGGCTTAGCTAATAGGCTTACCCTAGTATCTGAAAATATTTGTGTGGCTCAAGGTCTCAGAGAGTTTCGGAAGGGGAAGTTTAAGAACTCCTTTGGCCATCAAACTAGCTCCCTTTCCCACAGTCACAACTTGTTGCTTAACTCCCCAAACCAGGCCCCTTTCAAAGCACGGCTGTCTTGAGACACTTGCAGCGAAAAGTGGCAGCGCACAAGGGCATGTGTTTGGAAGCCCATGGCTTCCAATTGCATCCGGAGATAAAATTCACCCCATGCTTTCAAAACCGCGGCTTTCCTGGCTGTCCGCTAACATGGTGGGGGAAGGCTCTCGCCGCTCCCTGGGTGCGTTCATGTACCCAGTTTCCAGGCTTCTCGCACGGCCAAGCAGAGCTGTGAGCTCGGTGACCCCGTTATGCCAGCGGGAAAGAAGATTTGTTGGGCAGTGCCTGGACCAAGGAGATAAGGAGGGGAGGTGGCTGGCAGTGACTTGTTACTTACTGCTCACAATTATAATGGACTTCTTTTTTTTTTTTAGATTTATATTACAAACTGCATACAACAATTCCATTTTACTACCTGTCTGCCATCTCTTGCCGCCCTCAGCAAAGGATAGTGTGGGGTAACAAGTGCCTGTCACAAGCCAAAATGAGTTTCAAAGCTTGCTTTATGCCAACAACAAAGCTGTGTAAAACTGCTGGTTTTAAGTGCTGATACTTCATAGAGATTTATAGGATGAATATTGTGACCGGAATTGACGGAGGTTTACTTCTCATCATTCTGTTAACATACATATGTATGTTTTTTCTTCAGTTAGAGTTTAATCAGTTATAAGCAATAAAAATAAATCCTTGCACATAAGCAAAATTGGGATAAATAGTGCTACCAACAAAAATTCTTCAATAGTTCCTGTAGATGAGAGACTACATGCAACAGAGGAGGTTACCAGTAAATCAAAACTTTGACATCAGGCAAGTAATCACTGGGAAGAGTTCTCCTCTGAACACTTATCAGAGGGAACTGTGTGGTTTGTTTGCATACTGTAAAGATAAGTTTGAATAAAGAGCTTTGATTTTTCTCAGTACCTCACTCCCAACCCAGTCTGTGACAGGCAATTTGCAAAGGCAAACGGCAAATTGTGCTTATCACAGGATGCTCAGGGCGATGGTTTTAATATGATTTTTCTTAAACTAGTCCCTTTAAATACAAATGTGGATCCCATGAGATGTTTCCTTATGCTTGTGGGATCTCCTTTCTTTCTTTCTTTGCTTACGGCATGCAAATGGACCATATATAAAGTGAAGAATGACATTTTTACTTCTTATAGTAATAAGGTAACAAGGAATAAAGTTCCATATTGCTTTTGTATTTTTTGAAGAACATTATAGGCACTGTAATTTATTTATTTATATCCATTCAACCAATGTTAATTAACTTGTCTGAATCTGCATTTGAAAAATGTAAACATGCTCTTGGATCCAAACAGTGTATTAAAAACATAACAAACAGCAGTGGGAAGATAATTCCATCAAAAGCTTTTCTCCCTTAGTTTGTTATGATATTGTCAACAGTTCTTGATGGAATTACTTCCTTACATCTTGCTCCAGCCCATATATTATTATTTTCCATAGAATGTTTGAAATGTAATTAAAAATGGATGCTGTTTATCTGCCTTATGCACAAAAAGAACTGTACGTTCCAGGAATGAAATATCTTTTTTGGTCGGATATTTATTATTTTATTTGAGTAACACTTCCCTAAAATTCCATTTTGCAAAGTTCCTTCTTTTGATTGTTGATATATTCAGTTATGAATTTAGAGCTAGTTAATAACTCTCTGCTGTCCATATCATGTCATATTAAGCATTGTATATAGAAATAAGTGGAAACCGAAAAGAGTTCTGGCAAAGACTTATTCAGGTCCTGAGTTGTGGGTATCCAGGTTTTACAAGGTATATATAATTATCATTAAAAGCTTAAATCTTCCATCAATTCATTTTTTTCCCTTCTGGCTCTGAAACCAAATTATTTCTTAAAGCATCTATTAAATGCTTGGAAGAAGAAATATGGAAATACATTGACCTATAAAAAAATGCATTTTGTTTTAATTGTGTTCTTGGACTAGAAGTAATTTCTGTGGTAGGATGTAATTTTCTAGCTGGATCTTCTTAAAAATGTTTTTCAAACATGAAATAAAAATCCTCACAAAGCAAAGATGCTGCATGAAAGCAGATCCATAAATGCATTTCTATTCTTTATAATTGTAAACAATTTCCCTTAGAATATGCAGAATAAATCCATTTTGAAATATACATGACATGATTTTCTATCGATGACCCCAAAGTAATTCAGAATTAATGCTTCAGTGGTTGCCTTGTTTGGGAATGACAGGTAATGCATTACACTTGCTGAGGAAAAGGCAGTGAAGTATGAGTCCAACTGACTGTGTTTCCATTTAGCTATGAGACTAGAATAGCGATAATGAAATTTATAGGTCGCACAAGTTTCTAGTTTGATTCAGGACCTGGTCTTTTGCTCTTACGCTCTGTGGATTGAAAAAAAGTATTGATTTTATGAACTCTGTGCCATCTTGAATCTGCCTGTGAAGGGTCAGTGTAGCTGTTTTAAGAATAATGAGCAGCTGAGCCCACAGTAAAAGATTTGAAATGGATTAATTCCTAATGAATTGAACTTTGAAGGAGAAAGTTTGCCAGCTGATATATTGGCACACTAGTGAGATGTTGCTTTGAGTAAAACAGTCCAATTATTTTCTTATCTTTTCTTCTTAATGAGCTAAGAGATCATTTCTGTTCTCAAAAGTCAATTAAGGGAGTAGCTATAAAGTCTTTATTTTGGAATAAATCTTTCCTTGCTCTCCTGGAATATGCCCTGAAATGCAAGCACCAGAAAGGACGGTTCATGGCAGCAGCCAGGACTGCATGTTAATATTCACTTTACTGTTGCGCTGTAGAGAAGCAACATCCACCTCCAGGGAGTGTGCGTGGTGGAGGATGATGTGTGCCTTGTACTCCCTAGTTTACAGACATTATGGGACTGCCTTAGGCATGGACTGGTGGGAAAGGGGTTCTGTCTTCTTTTTCCACTAATTATTTGTGCAAGTAGGATAGGGAAAGGTGTATCGGGTTCAAGCTTTCTACTGTAGGCGTCTAGTTTAAGTACTCTGCCTCATCGCTCGTCTCTATCCAATCTTTTCCCCCGTACCCACCGGAAGTACCAGCCTTTGCTGACTACATAGGGAATTAAATGCCAAACTTTGATTCCCTAAGTCACATTTAATTTAAATACCCTGAGCACAACTACATCAGTGACTCAGATCTTCTTACACTGCAGGTAGCAGCTCACTTCACTTCAGGTGGCTAGATTTGGGGGTTTTGCTTTTTTTATGGTACTATTCGCTAGTTTAAATAACTGTCCAGTATAAATGAGGGTGTCCCGATCCTATCCACTGCAATAGTGTACTAGCAATTCATTTGCCAAACAGGAAAGCAGGCTATACTAATCAAAGCAATTGCTTGTGTTTCATTTCTCACATACCTCTGCTGTTTTTGTGAATGACTATAGAGCTGTCCAGTGGCTCTAAGAGAGGGACACGGAGACATGGATCATCTGAGGATGCAGTCACACAAGTTGGCCAGCTGTGTGCGGTCACAGGAAGTGGGTAACAGCTCACTGGTCATCTTTGTGATCTGCTCTTGCTATGGTTTTGCAGATCCCCAAACACACAGATAGACTTACACCAAACTCAGGAGTTAAGTTTCCTTTTAGCCCTGAGTTACCTTTCTTTCATGGTCTCAGTTACCTGATTTATCCTCTGAGATCATTCTCCCCAGCTGCAAAAATACGCATGGGCACTGCCCTGTGTGTACCCACTGTGGTCATGAAAGATTTAGAAATGCTTAAAGACCTTCTGCCATGTTTCAAAAGTTCAGAGCTGCTGTAAAAAGCAAGAAAAGGTTGCTGTGCTAAACGTGTTTGTTCAGATTCCCTGAATCTCAAATCCAGATATTATGGCCCCTGCACAAGTCCCTGTAGGATATGTGAGTTCCAGTTGCATTACCAGGAATGTGACTAAGGATCTCACTGCTGAGCATGACCTCCATGGATCTTAGGGCTACTGCTGAGGTCTAAAGCCCTTCATGTGCCATACAAAGCCTGTGACTAATACAGTGCTATTTTTCATTCAGAGTTACAAACCTCCCTGGATAGAACAGTTATTCTGATAAAACAAATGCTTTACAAGGAAGGTTTTTTGTTTTTGTTTTCTAGAGCTGTATACTCAGCTTTTGCAAGCTGAAGTTCCTGCTTCTGCTTGCGGAATTCAGTAATAACCAGGAAAAAAAAATTCCCAGAAACTTGTGAAACCGTGCCAAGGGCTGGGTGCATTGGAGCAACCACAGTTTTCCAGCAGACTTAACAACATATTGATTGGAGTCTTGCTGCCTTCATAAGTCTGATGATCTGCTTGTGAAAAGCTTTCTCATTTGCATACTTAGGCCACTTCGGCTGGAGACACTCTCAAAAATACTCTAATATTGAAGCAAATTCCAGGCAATGACCCAGCTTATCAGTATGGTGGACTTCACCGATCTGGCAAGTTTAAGAACTTGTAGGAAAGTGCCAAAAATAGAAACAGGAAGACTGGAAGGAACAATCATTGTGGTAGTGTGCTCTACCATGTCTTGTCTCCAATTAGAGACTGCTTTGATTTTCTGAAGCAAGTACTGTAGAAGGAGAATATTTTTAGGTATCCATGGAGCTAACACAAATTGTTAGTACCTCTTTCCCTTGTCGTGTGCCTTTAATATTCATTGCTCTCCCAATGCAGTGCATAGTTACTGGTTTGTATTTTCAGCCATTACTCAAAACGTTCAGAAAAAATCGTTGCACATTTTTACAGGTCTTCATTATACAGGGTATGGTCACATATTATTTGTCTTGTTTCGTTGCCTCTTTGCCCCAGAGCTCTGTTGTTTGCTGGCCTGCTGTGTTAAATAATATCGTATTCCTTATAAAATATTTCACATTTGGTTCAAATACTTGAGTGTGTGAACTTAAAATTGGATTTTTTTTCCAAGCAAAGAAAACTTTCAATACTTGTGGAAAGCAAACACAAAAGTGTCATGAGCACAGCTGAGTGCAATTTATCTTTCCATTTGAGGGAATACTTGTGGGAATATGTTTATAATCTTCACTCAGCTCCACACACTGATGCTATGCACTGGATATTTCGACTTCAGACACCTTACTATTTCTAGAACGACTAGGAGGTAGAAAGGTCAATGAGAGGATTATTATGGAGACATCTTTCCAGTGTCATGCACTAATGAAATGAGACAAAGAGTGATACTGGAGACTAACCAGTTGTGTGGACAGCAAGCAAGGTGTGGATTCCTGGACTTCATGGAATAGTTTATATGATCAAGTGGTTGGAATTTTGCATGAAGTATTTGAGCAATTTCTAGAGCATTGGGATTTGTACAGTATTCATAGCCACCTTCTGCAATTAGAGACAATTTGGAAGTGATTGTCTTCTTCAGTAGAAGTGTAACTTCTGACTTCAGAACAGGCAAGGCTTGTTAGGATTGAATGAGCCAGGGTAGAAGAAAGGCTTGAGTTTTAGCTAGAGCAAATGATCTGATAGTCACACTAGTGCGTCAAAGAGCAGAAAACACAAATGTTCTGAATGGAAAGAATATTGGCGATATTAGTGCAAACTCAAGGAGTGTGAGGTATGAGGTATTCATTTCTGGATGAAGATTATGACACAGTGGCCACAAAATAGCTACTGTTTTTTGACACACAGTTTGAGATGTTAGTGAACTAATTTTTAAAAGTATATATGTCTATACAGCACACTGTATGGTCAAAGCACACATATGCATGCATAGCATCTTTGTAAGTCAGATGCTAAGCTCTGAAGAAAATGAGAAGCACTTTATTAGTGTTCAGTTTGTTAAAAATTTTGGTTAAAGCAGTTACCTAATATCCTGTAGGATGCATCTGGTACACCGGGGGCTTCAACCATCCTTCATATAGTCCTTCCTGTTGCGGAAGTCTTTCAGCTTTTGTAACAAATGAATGAAGGCTGCTTGCTTTAATACAAAATTCAGATTCATTCCCAGAGCAGACCTCTTACGAGCATTAAATTAATGAAGCATTCCTAGAGAAAAAAATAGTATGTGATTAGTGATGTGATAGTATCAAAAACTGTGTTGTTGCATCCATTCACAGTGAGCTGAGTGCCTGCTGGGTTGTTGCTTGCTCTCAGTTTGTTGATTTGAACCCAGAACTGAGGAGCCCTCATCAGCCTGAGCTGACCTGATGCCTGCCTGCTAGGTTACAAACTTGGGCAGGTAGCTGCAAAAAGCCTAGAAAGTCTCTACCAGGTATATGCAAACAGATTTGAAGAGATGTGTAAATTAGCCAAATTTGAGGGTGTTTTTTCCAGAAACAGCAAAATGCACATCCTTAATGTCCTTAATCCTTAAGATTATGGCTTGCTAAATTTCAAGATTCGTCTCCAGTTCCTCGTGGGATCCGAGGATTTCTCAAAGAAAAGGCTGCTGGAACTTGTCAAAACAAGGCATTTTTTTCTCTTAGCCTCATTCTCTCAAAAAGCAGAACTGTATTTGCTGAAATTTTCCTTTAAAGAAATCAACCTGAGACTGACACCCAACAAGAAACAAATCAGCAGATTTTTTCCAAAGTTATTAGTAGCTGAAAGGTGACTTTATAATGAGGATTGGTGTGAGGCATTAAAAAACAGATAGTGGTAACCTGACCTGTTGTAATCTGTGTAGGATGCATGAAAAAGGAAAAAGTAAATGAAAGATAAAATGAAAATGAAAGATAAATCTTAGTCAGTGTGTTCAAAGCCTGTATAAAGTCCCTTAGGATCAGTTTGACAATGAATATTGGAACAAGAACAAAAGTTATAGGAAGAATTTGCTGCCAGCTAACAAGAATCGGTTTTCAGTCTCAAGGCAATACACATCTAATGTTACCAGGCTCCTTTGTCATACATCTGATGATAGTTACAACAGCAACTGAATATGAATCGTCAAGAAGTTTCCCAAATTATAAATAAGGATTCTTCCTTATCCAGAAATTAGATTAACTCAGCTGGTAGCAAGTATATTGTCTAGACATAGGGAGACAGGGCTGAAAAGATGGTAATAGTATTCATGAAAAAAGAAGAGATTTAGTTGCATGAAAAATTTAGAACAACTGTGGGCAATGCACTAAAATAAGCACAAGGCAGTGATCTTAGTTGCTGAAAGGATGAGTGATGTAGTCTGTTTTGTAGGAGTATTCCATTTTTGCTATATATTTTTCAAAATGATGATGCAAAACATTGTATCAAGTGAGAATCAGCTTCTCTAATAATCTTTAGAAGAATGTCATGCAGAAAAGAGAGCAGTTTGGAATGCTTCTGTTTTTACAGGTAGGCTGCATATAAGCAGAAACGTTGGGGTATGAACCTCCCCCCAAATTAGAAAACTTCTTGAGCACCTATCATCAGAGAAAAAAGTTCCAGGCAAATATAGTGATGACTCTGAAAAGTCAGTAGTGGAGGTGTCAAATTAATCTTCTATATATCTTACAAGATGGCCATGAATGTTTCCAGAACCTACTAATAATCCACTGGTGAGTGAGGTGTGATGAATGTGTATCACAAAGAAGCTGCAATAGAATGGAAACATGATCCATGTAGTCATTTTGTGCTGTAGAAAACAAATACTGTGTTTATATTTTGTGAATTGTAAAAAATATTTCAGAATTTAGAAAATTTGAAACTCCTTACTGAGATATATGAGAATAAAATGAGGTATCAAAAATTAGAAGGGAATAAAATAAAGAACAAAAAATGGAGAAACAGAATTGGATGTTGAGCTTTGTCCACAAGTTCTTAGAGTAGACCCAGGAAACTGACAGTCAAGTATTAAAGACATGAATTCCATGCATTAAATGTTCAGCATTGCTTGTGAAAGTACCCAACATATACTGGATCTGGCTTATGATTTTTTCTTTTTTGAAATATCTTTCAGTGAGGGCATATTGTCTTTTCTAAAACTTAACCACATTTAAAAATATTTACATTTTTATCAGTCTTTATGCTGTTGTCCAAAGTACATTCCTGTGTAGTGCATAACATTTGAATAATGTCTTTTAGCATCTGTGAAATTCCCTATCACATTAGGCAGTGAAAAACGAAAAAAGTATAAATGACTAGTGCTTCAGAGATGGTTCTTAGATGAATGTGGGCAATCTATAAGGTATGATATTGTAATTGCTCAGATATGAAATTGTATTCTGGAGTCACTTGTATATGTATTACCTGGTAATGTTTCAGAAGATGTATTTATTTGTAGTCATGTACTAAACAATGGAAAACACAGTACTGTAATAAGCTCTTGCCCTCTGAAATATGTTTATCTTGTCACGGAGGTCACTTGCTAATGTGATTTTCTACCTTTAGCAAAACCAAAGTGATGTCTGCTGCAGTTGCTATGATACAAGACTAGAGCATTGAACTCTCCGGTGCATCACAGCACACATTTTGTAGCATGCAGTTCACAGTCACTGCTATTATGACTTTCTATAGCCTTCCTTAAGGAAGTGGACAAGTGAATTTAGCCTCCCAAAACACCACATGTAAAATAAGGATTCACAAGTATTTTCCTTATTTGCTCTGAATGACTACTAGTAGTAGTACTCAGCTTTAATTAATTGTTGTACTGAATTTTAGGTTTTTATTTTTGAAATTGTAGAATATGACCTAAAAGGCAGTTCATGACATAGGCTACAACAAAACAAGGATATTCCATAGTATCTGTGTAAGTATTTTCAGCTTTGCTTGTGTCCAAACCCATGTCACCTGGCTTTTTTTCTTCAGAAGTTATATGGCTAAAATAGACCAAATCAACCCTCTCCCCTCTCAGAGAGGGAAAGAGAGAAAGAGGCACCTCCAGTGAGCAGTTCATGCTGCAAATCTGGAACATATTTTAGGACAGGCTCCTAGAGGAGTCTACTTCATTCTATTGGTTATAGACAGCATCTAGACTGATAGCTTAAATGAGACACCTAACTTTTATATAGCTAAAGCTATAGGAGATGAATCCCACTGCAAGTGATAAAGTGAATATTTTTCAAACTCTCTGTCTTGGGAATAATCCAGACCAAGATTAACAGATGAAGGTGCAGCAAAACTGGGAGTATACTGCTGTAGTGTTGCATGTAAATTGTTACTTAGACTTTCTGCCAAATGGCAATAACCTAAGTGTCATAATGTGATGCTATGGAGAAGCGTTTGTGTAGAGAATGGTCTGAGAAACACCCATCAACCTCCCTTCCATGGAAGAAACAAGAATTTCGTGAGACTGGTGAATGACATGTCTATAAAAGTAGCCTTTTTGTCATTTACATCCTCAACTTAAATCTCCCAAGGCAGAAGAGTTGACAGCCTGTTTCTTAAGAGATGTATAACGTGTTCTCTGTGATGTCAACTCTGGTGACTGTAATGTCAAGGAATCCTATTTTGATGACATTATGCTCACTAGACAAAAGCTAAAGACAAGAAAATAAAACTGTTGGAAATATTGGCTTTCTGACTGACAGTTAGTTAGGCTGCAGAAGAGAGATTCCTTTTATTTTTCTGTAGCTTGGAAATGCATTAGATGTTCTCCAAGCTGTTAAAAATGCTTTGGTTCACAATACCAGGTAGGTTTAATGGATTTCCCTGCCAGTATACTGAATGTGATAACAACGAAGCATGAAACAACCTGTTTTAATGACTTACACTTTTAATAACTTATGCTACTGCTTGCTTAGATCTGGTGTTAAATTTTTAAAAGGCATCTGGGTCTTTCATTAACTGAACAAGCAACCACTTGACTATGAGTGAAATATTAATTAAAAGGTCTGAAAGCTAATGTTCGTTGTACTTTAGCAAATATTACGGAAAGTTTTCTGGTAAACCTCTTGAAGAAGAAGTAGTAACATCTATTGATTTTGAGACACTTTCTGCCTATTGACATGCAGTATGTAAAGTAGATTTGCTCTTTTCTCTACAGCTGGGATGACAGCAGCTCAGTTAGTAGTGGCCTCAGTGACACTCTTGATAACCTCAGCACGGATGATTTGAACACCACATCATCTGTCAGCTCTTATTCCAACATAACTGCCTCTTCAAGAAAGAATACTCATGCCCAGGTAAGTAGCTTTTCATTGTCGTCTCTTGCAATGTCTCCACCAGTCTGCACAATAACAGGGGGAAAAAAAACACACTTTAGTAATAATGACTCCAAAACAAATGAAATATTGTATTTTGCAACCTCCTCTATTACATTTGTATGCAAGAAGCACTGTGTTTCAGTAAACAAAATGTAAGGGCCCTTAGAGCATCCCCGCTCTTAGAGGTTTGGCTGCCAGGGCTGAGGGCCTGCTTAGCCATGGCGCAGCCATAGGCGGCTGCTGTCCCACTGGTGACTGTGGGGTCAGGCTCCCAGACACATTGCAAGGAGGCTGCAGCCAGGGCCTACCTCCTGTCCCGTGGCAGCTGTTTTCAGCTGAGGCTCTTGTGCTTGGTCGCCATCTGAGCTGCCTCTGCTGCTGCATCACCGCTGTGCCTGTGCCTGGCCATGGACCCACTGATCTGGGCCTAAACCTTGATCCACGGACTGACTTCCTGGTCTGACCTTGGCCCATACTCATCCCCATGGCCTGCCTGGCCATCGCGGGACCATGTCTGACCCTGGTAACCCTCACCAGGCCTGATCCAGATGCTGACCCGCAGGCCAACTACTTGCCCGGCCTCGACCTGGCCCCGTCCCCACAGCAGTGCCCGATGCCCAAGGCTGGAGCTGCCCCTGCCTGCCTGCTCCCTCACCGGGTGGTGGCACAGGCCCTGGCTGTGAGGCCATACCCTGCCGCCACTGGGCCCCCCCATGGCTCCCAGCCCATAGGTGGCAGAGCATCTGTTCTCCCATTTATATCAAGGAGAGAAAGTGGCCAATTGGAATGTCATCAGTTAGGGATCATGGATAATTTGTTCCCCTACTCCCTTTGAGGGCACCTACAATGAAAAAAAGAAGAACTCTGTCTTTTCTGCTGGGTTTCCTTAGTTTAGCAGAAGATCAGAATTCCAGGCTGTGGACTCTGGTTGATGTTGTTCATCCTCAGACAGAATCATATCTCCCTACTGGCTTGCTAACATTTACTTTAGTGCCTGTCTCTGGCTATTAACCTATCCTTTAGACAGGAGATAGACCAACAGATGTCCAACCCTATTTTCCATAATCCCACAAATAGAGCATTACTAGCTCTACTACCTCTTGAATATTAACAATTTGGTATGGTTGCCTGTTGCAATCAGTCCAAAAGAAACTAGGCCCATCATCTCTTCTCTGTGCTGTTTTGGTTCATACTTAATCTTGCAGGCAGCCAGTGTGTGCAGTTCAGAGATCTGTTTTGTAGATGTACATTACTGCAAACTGTGTCAATATGAGAAAAACACGTTTGTCATTTGCCCCAGAAGATGGGGAAATAAAGTCATCTTGGGAATGAAGGTTACTTTAGTCTGCAGCAGGAGCTCCAGGACAAATTTCAGACCTGTGCCATATTCCTGAAAAGGTACTCGCATGGGTGCCAGCATTCTTCAGCTTTTACCATTGCTTTTCCCACCCTATCGGCATCTCTTATGGTTACTAAGTGGAGTTCAGCCTCTTTCTTTTCATGTCAGCAGTGATGGCCAACTGGTCCTGGCTTACTTGTTCCACTGCGTCATGTTTGCTTTCAAAATGTATAGCTATGTGTTTATAAGCATTCCTTTATGACAAAAGTTCTGGGAACATCATTACACATGTTGTAACAATAACACCAATGGAAACTCTCTTCTGAAGGATCTTGCAGTATTTGTTTAGATGTTTGCTTCGGCTCTTTTCCCATTGAACCTCACACAAAATCTGTACTAGCCTCTCCAAAGCACATATGAAATTATGAAAGTGCAGAGAGCTTTGGCATTTTGTACGCCTCAAATGACAAATAAGTAAACAGCAGCTGATTATTCTGCTGGTCATCTAATCAGTATTAATCCTACTTTTGACAGCAGTGCCTAGGAAACAACCCTAAAGGGGTCTCTCTGGAGACAGAGCTGTGGAAACAGAATAATAGAGAGTCCTCTCCTGAATGCGACTCAGGTTGCAGCCCTGCTTAGATAGACTGTATAAGGGCAGGGCTGTGGTAATTGCAAATGTAATGAACAGTGATACCTGGCAGCATCACCACTTTCTGTTGTTAAAGAAGGGCAGAGGTAAGTTAACTAAATGAAAAGGCAAAGGAAGAAAGAGGGGAACAGGACTGATGAGAAGATGATGGGCAAATGAAGCTTGAGGCTGAGGTAAAGTTTGCACAAAAAAAAAAGGAAGCACGTTTACAACAAACAGCCTGTCAGCACAAGGAGTAGAAGTCTTGTCAAAACACAGAAGATATGATCAGTCTCTGACACTCCTGTTTAAGCTGCTTCCACAGCTGGTGTGTTGTCTGTCTCATTGGTCTGCTCCTTGCAGCCCTCCCATCCACCCCGTATCAGCACACTCCGGAGGAAAGCAGATGCTGCAGGGGTGCTAGTTCCTCCTGGGGTATCTTCCACAGGGCTCTGAGTTTCTGAAGAAGCGTGAGCCCATCTGGTTACCCTCTCACCTTCACCTCTCCAGTGTGCTAGTGCTTAGAAAGCCCCTCCTCCAGCTTCTCTGCTAACTGATTTAGCTAGAATGATAGTTTCCTTTCTTGTTCAAAATCATTGGTTTCAGTGGAGACAAACTGTTAGAAAAGCCACCAGCTGTAGCACTGATAATTTTGCTTAAGATGTTATCCTTTCTCACTGGTGGTACAGTGTACTCAGTGTTACTGGGGCGATATTCCTAATTTAATAAATGGAAAGTTTGGTTGGGTAAAAACAGAAATGAGACCATGGGGATTTTAGTAGTATATTTAGGAACTCTACCATTCAAGGTTTTAAGTTAAACCTTCCAGAGCAGTGATTCATTTGTAAAATCCGTAGGGAGTTGAGGGACAATAAGGTATTACTGCTGATGATTAAAGTAAATTATGTTTTATTACATTATGTTTTATCTAGGAAGGAAAGAGTTTAAATCTGTTGCAAAAAATAAAAAAATAAATAAAAATTTCTTCCCCAAATGGGAATGTTTTTAAATTTTTGGCACCAGGATACTAATGTTTTAGAAAAGAAGTTTTCATGGCCCTTGGTACAAATAAATCAATATGTGCTTTATTCTCCTCCCCTCTTGGGAGTTAAGAAATCAGCAAATATTGAAGATGATGGGACTGACCATTTCTCATGATGCAAATGTCTTGTAGCTGAAGACCGACTCGGAGAAACGCTCAGTTACGGACAGCGAAACTTGGGGCAGCACTGAAGAACTGAAGAAGCCAGAGGAAGATTTTGACAGCAGCCTAGACAGCAGTGGCAAATGGAAAGGCCTCCCCTTGGGGCTGTCTGAAGAGTCGGAGAAGGGGGGGCAGAAAGCTTCTCTCTCTGTTTCACAGACCGGATCCTGGAGGAGAGGCATGACTGCACAAGTAGGAACAACTCAATCCAGGCACAAAGCTGGAACAAGTGCTCTCAAGACCCCGGGTAGGAAACTTCTGTAGTTCGGATTACAGCATTAAAAATAAAGGCTTTATATTTAGACTTCTTTTATAAGGAGCAAGGAATCTTTACTGCGTTAAATATAGTTAATAGGTATTATAAGTGTGTGATAGACATGGGGAATATGGTAGCAGAATTGTAAGCACATTGGTAGTTATTATCATAAATGATTCTGAGCCAAGATTATCATAATATGCTAATTTGCTCATTTCAATAACTGTTAATTTGCTACAGTGTGTACTAATAATTTATTAATCATACAGGAATATATGTATAAACTGTGATGGTATTTTGATTTATTATGATTTGAGCAAGTCAGCTTGTATTAGGGAATTCTTAAAACAATTTTTGGACTCATCTCTTCCTTATCTTTGTTCTCAAAAACCCTGTACCTTTGATGATTGAGCATACATGTAGAAATGGCAAAGATTCGAAGCTTAGATAAAAAACTTAAACATTCACATCAGAGGATCCAAAATGAGTATTTTTGAACTAAAGTTGAATTATCACATTCCAGATACTATAGGTACTTTATACTTTATTGTTAAGAAATGAAAATTGTAAAAAATACTTCTTTTACACTCTTTCATGAGTGCTAGATGATTTCTTATCTTCTGAAAAAGGCCTCTCAGAAGGAGTAGACACTTTTACAACCCAGTTTTGAAAACAAAAATCCAAAACTGGTGCAAAGCATCCCTATTAAGACAATCTAGTCCATCTTTTTACTAGGGAAAAGATTGCTCCTTTGTAGGACATTTCCTAGCACTTTGTCCTGTCCTGGCAGAATACTTCACAAGCATGTACAAGCCCTCAGTTGGAAAGGTAGCTAACACAGAACATCTCAGAATAAATTAAAATACTTTATAAGCCACTTTCCTATCTTCCCAATTTGGACTGCTGAATGCTGGTCTGACTTTCATCTGTAAGATCCTACCCTGAGGATTGTGGCGACAGTCAGTGGTCTTACGGACTCAGAAGTTGCACCCCTGTAAGGGTAATTAGGAGGAAGCTAACGCGAGGGTTCCAGCTCATCAAACCTGTTTCCTGGATCTTCTATTTTGCTGAAGATGAGCAGGCAGCTACCATGCAATATAGAACTGAAGCCTTACTTTTTTTAAGAATAGCATAATAGTCTGTGTGTTCACACTGTATGAGTCTGATCTGTATCTTGTTGGGTGCATGTGTTTGTGTAGGATGACACATGCACTACGTGCATAAGTACAGGAGTGTATTTATTGCTGACTTGTAGCTGTTGTTCTTTACGACAGTTTAGTTCCATAATACAAATTAGTCCACCCACCTACAAATCTCCTGTAATCACTAGAAGTGTGAAGTAAATACTTTGCTATGCTAAATATTTGTGCCTTTTTAGGAGCATACAATAGATACAGGAGAAATTAGAATGGAAGAATCCAACGAGAAATGGCAATTTTTGTTGCTGAGAAGTTGTTTGTAAAAATAAGAAGATATTTTAAGATAGAAGAGGATATCTTATCTAGACCTTTAAGAATGTCACAATAATATTGTGTAAAAATATAATCTAGGTATGTTTCTGTATAGTACTAAAGACAGTCTCTCAGAAAATCAAAAACCTTGAAAAGATACCAAAGATATGACAGACTATTAACTTATGTAATTGATATCTTTACAGACCAAGAAGGTTATGATTTATTCATACCATGACATCATAATCTCTCTGATAATTTTTGTAGCTAACAACAGAACAAAGTTAGTTATGTTAAAGAAAATTTAATCAGTGAAAGCCAAAGTACTCAATAAGTACTATTAATTTCTATGTGCATAGTTAATGTCATACTTCTGAAAATGTTAATTATATGTTGTGTTTTATTTTCAAATATTATTCCTTACATATAGAAATACTATTAACAAAAAAAGCCTTATAAAATTCTTTATCGTTCGACTTGGAGCATTTTCTACTTCTATGCTCTCCTGTTAACTATGAAACTAGAAATTCTGAGGAGAATTTCAGGCTTTTAATACTTAATGGTTATTTGTAATGTATTGTACCTGCTACTGACTGCTGACTGGGGACTAAAGACTCCTAAATTGGTCTGCTTTCTTAGGGCAATTTCTCTGTGTGTATAGTTTTTCATTTTGAGATCATAACTGTATAGTGGTATAATTAGATACTGAGACATTACAGCTACAAGTCCAAACGACCTTTTAAAATATATTTTCATTTAGGAAAAACAGATGATGCAAAAGCTTCAGAAAAAGTGAAAACTCCCCTGAAAGGAGCCTCCATTCAGCGCTCTCCATCGGATGCAGGAAAAAGTAGTGGTGATGAAGGAAAAAAGCCTCCCTCTGGTATTGGACGATCAACTGCTACTGGCTCCTTTGGATTCAAGAAGTCTGGGATGGGATCTTCTACCATAATCACCACAAGTGGAGCAACTATCACAAGTGGGTCGGCAACTCTAGGAAAAATGCCCAAATCTTCAGCCATCGGTGGGAAGTCCAATGCAGGGAGGAAAACGAGCTTAGATGGTTCCCAGAACCAGGATGACGGTGTCTTGCATGTGAATTCAAAGACCACTCTGCAGTATCGAAGTTTGCCTCGCCCGGCAAAATCCAGTGGCAGTGGGATCCCCGGCAGAGGCGGCCACCGGTCCAGCACCAGCAGCATCGACTCCAACGTCAGCAGCAAGTCTGCGGGTGCTGTGGCCACCAAACTGCGAGAGCCGAGCAAGATCGGGTCTGGGCGATCCAGTCCTGTCACCATCAATCAGACGGACAAGGAAAAGGAGAAAGTGGCTGTGTCTGATTCTGAGAGTGTCTCGTTGTCAAGTTCCCCCAAATCCAGCCCAACTTCAGCGAGTACTTCTGGCACACCAGGACTTAGGCAGCCAGGATCCAAATACCCAGATATTGCCTCCCCCACATTTCGAAGGTAAGCGCTTTGCTATGAACTCCTGAAGTTGTAATATATAGAAAACAGGGATTTTCAATCTATTGAAATTGTATCAACTGGGCAAAAAGCCTTGGCTGGGCATATTTTGCCACAAACAGAGAACCAAGTATGAGAAAAAAGGTAACATTTCTTCAGGAACATAATTATTTCTCTCAGGGCTAAAAGACTTCCTCAGACCTGAAATGGCTGTTCCTTGAGGATTGGCCATTTTAAGTACACTCCCATAACAACAAGTTGAAGGCTAGAGTAAGCTCTTAGTGAATATTCAGGCAAATGACAAGTTCTCTGTCAACAGTCTGATAAATCCCCAAATACAAGAAGTACTTCTCATTCAGACATGTTCTGTTCCTTGAACAGGCAGTGCTGTCACCTGTTCAGAGAACTGGTGAGCTTTTAGCTCCAGAGGTTAATAAATATTTGCTTTTACATTGTCAGCAATCTCCAGCTACCAGAGCTTCATTATCACAGTAGTTTTGTCACATCTTTCATCGGAAACATTAGCAAAAATAAATTTCAGTTGGAAATGCCCTATTCTAACGTTTCTGAAAATACAAATTACCATGCACGTTTAGCTGAAGCACTTCCATTGCTGGAGAAAAGGCCAATAGTGCCCTCTTGTGTCCCGTTACCAAAACAGCATCTCCAGTTACTGGCTGCTAAGGGAGCTGCTGTTCATTTTTATAGAGTTTGATAATAAGTAAAATGGATTCTTACATTATTGTCCATACTTACTTTACATCACGATAAGTTTTGCATATATTTTGTATTAATTTATAAGCTACACTTTAAGTGCAGCTTAAAATATTTCCAGTAAGAGATTAAGTCATTACATGACCTTCTATTTCAACAGTTTTAGAGGATTTGTTTTTGGTTTTTTTTCATCATTACTGTAGAAATTCTCTTCTTTAGAATTACTGGAAGCAAGTATATTAAATGCATATCTGTTCTGACTGCCCTTGGAAACAAACTGAGCACCTTTAGCTCTGGTGCAGTTTATTCTGTCTGACTAGTTGCTACATGACTGATGACCACATGACATGCAAAAGAGCAATGAGAAGAAAATTTTACACAAATACTCAGATATTTGATAAACTATGAAGGATGCCCTTTTTAAAGTGTTTGTTGCCATCATTTTAGCCATTTGGGAAGCGAGGGGTTTAAAAGTTAATGGCTTAGTGGTAGGAATGCTTAACTCCTAAATTTGGGTGAAAGTGTAATCTGTTTATGCAATAATAAGACAAAAATGTGCTTATTTTAACTCTCTCTGGGAAGGTCTGTGTGTGAAAAGAGCATATCTGAATAGCAGTGAATGAGCGCTGTTGCTAATGAAACAAACCTGGATTATTGTGATATGGTTAAGTGAATTTAATTTTGCCATGCAATTGATGAACTAGGTAGGCATTATTTTAGTAGTAGTAATTAAATGTGTAGTTTGGCTCTTAGGATGTTACGCCATGAATGTTTAATGTGGCTATCAGTTTCTCTAAAGCTATTTGTTTTACATTTAGGTTGTTTGGTGCCAAGGCAAGTGGTAAAGCTGCCTCTGCACCCAGTACTGAAGGTGTGAAACCCACATCGGCAATGCCCAGCCCTAGTACCACATTGGCACGGCAAGGCAGCCTGGAATCTCCATCCTCGGGTACAGGCAGCATGGGCAGTGCAGGTGGGCAAAGTGGTAGCAGCAGCCCCCTCTTCAGTAAACCTTCGGACTTAAATGCAGATGTTGTAAGCTTAAGTCACTCCTTGGCTTCCAGTCCTGCCTCAGTGCACTCTTTCACATCAGGTGGTCTTGTGTGGGCTGCAAACCTGAGCAGCTCTTCAGCTGGCAGTAAGGACACACCAAGTTACCAGTCCATGACTAGCCTTCACACCAGTTCCGAGTCCATTGACCTTCCTCTGAGCCATCATGGCTCTCTCTCTGGACTGACAACAAGCACTCAGGAGGTTCAGAGCCTGCTCATGAGGACTGGAAGCGTCAGATCTACTCTTTCGGAAAGGTGAGCTTACCTATAGACACAGTGACCCCGAAACCAGTGAGAGGCAAAAGGACAGGAACAAAAAAAAAAAAAAAAGAAAAAACGTTCACCTGTTTTCCTAAAGGGACACTGTTTAATCAGCAGCTTAGTCCTTTATTTAAAAATGAAGGAAGGAAGAAAATAGAGTTGAAAGTAAACTCAGGCACTGGACATGGAATCAGCTGCCTTTTAAGGTTTTACAAGCACATTTTTCTATCTTGAGAAGGTTTTTTTCCTTCCCTTGTTCTGGAGAAGAACCACAGGAAAGGGAAAATTGTCCAACTAAGGGCACATCTAAATGGCCACATAATGACTCTTGCATGCTAGCTCTACCTGCTGTCCCGGCAGTCGACGGCTCTAAGCTGTATCATTGCCTTCTTAATAATGAATCTGCTCAAGAAGTGGGACCACACCAGTTTTCTTCCCACTACCCAAAGCATAGGCAGAGTTAGTGGGCCCCTGCCTTCAACTGACCTTATATAGCCTATATATAGGTCCCCTATATAGTCTCGCCCTACAATACCCAGTCCTGTCAAATTGTTTCTTATATGGTAGCCATTCCACAGGTCCATACTAAAATGCAGTTTCACTTCAAGGGAGGCAGTTTACAAGATGAAAACCTCACAATATGAACAGTCCTGGCAAGCGTCCAGACAGACGGACAAAAGCAAGAAAGGCTCTTCCCCCATTTGTTCTGTTAAAGTACTTGTTTACCCGCAGATGTTTTACTACTTAAATTATATTTTAAAGTGGTATAGCCACCCTGAGAGAAGGCACTGTTGTACCAAGAATTTTTTTTTTGTGAAATATTTATTTGACTTTTGTAAGAGAGAAACAATAAACTTTGCTAGGCAGTAGGTAACTTTCACTTCCTGTGAAAATCTTCAAGATTTGAGAAGGAATTCTTATCTCACATAGGGACCAAAAAGTGAGTATTGAACTTTTTCATTAGCCATTGATCCTGCTCCCCCAAAATTATGCTGAGTCAGTCAGAAATACTTTAAACATTTTAGGACTAAACTTGTTTAGAAAAAAACACAAATATTTAAAGCAAAAAAGATTTTTTTTATATACATGTGAAAAATTTATAGTGTTAACAACTTTTTCCCCTTCATATAAAACCAGAGATTATTCACTACCAATCCTTTCCATTGAGTGATTTCACTTCCAGTGAATTAGCATTTAGAAAAACAAAACCTAAACAATTCTTGGCCAAATCTAGATGGAAACTCTGCACACATTTCATTATGTTTGTTATGTTGCATTCATGGGTATTGCTATATCAATTAAAAATCACACCTCTGACTAACATACAACTCTATAAAATGTATGTGTGTACCAGTCTAATGTATGATAACAACAGTAGTTAAAAATATGCTGATACATGAGTGATTTTTAATTTGCACTGTCTCTTTAATATTTATATAGTAATTTGCATCATGTGCCATCAACTGAATAGAACAATATTTCTTGGAAAGCTAATTATTAATATTTAGTTTATAGGAACCTCCACTAATTTTTACTATTACATATAGGAATGGTGAGGTCAATAAGATGATGTGGAAGGGTGTTGAATTTATGCCAAAGATCATATTTATGCAGAGGATGTTAAACATCATATTTAAAATGTTAATAGCTTGGCATAAGCTCCTGAGCAACCCCCACTACTAATACTTCATGTATTTGTTCAGTGACTTAATTTCAGTGGTTCCAAATACTTTGCCTTTGGCAACATTTTTAACTTTCAGATTTGTCCGTATGGGGATATTATGATTGAGTCCAGAGAGAGCCATTTATCATGTTGATCTGGCCTCAAAACAAATATATGTATCTAGAGAAAATGGTGTCATTCCTTGAATTATAGCCCCAATAGGGTTTTTGCAGTTTGATTTTTCCAAAAGCTCTGCTACAAATGCTGTGTTATTTCTAAACTGTTTTATGCAGTAAAACCTCCAAGTAGTAAAGTATTTTTTCACAGTAAAAGTATTGTTTTGCTATGTTAAGAGACAGATATGTCTGGCAAAAGATTTTGTCCTTTTTTCCTTTGTAAACCATAGTGGAGGGATTCAGATTATATTTTATATGCCTCTGACAAAACTAGATACAGTCTGGCGAGACATAAGAAATTATCTGCAAAGAGGCTCACTCTTTTTCTTCACTTACTCTAGGGCTTGTACAAGACTGAATTATCTGTCTTTATAGTGATATATATTGATACAATGTAGGGACAACATCACACAGACCAAAGCACAAAATAGAATAAAGCTAGCAAGTTACATAAATTCTGTGCAGATGAGGATAATAGGAGAAAGTCTAGCAAATGTTAGAAGAGAGAGCTAATAAGCAGTGATACTAAGAAGCACCTTTTTCACTTCATTCGACCATTAATTGCAATTTGATAGCTGAACAGTACTAACAGCAAGCATGCCGAAAGGGAATGGACAGGTTAAAGTTTACTGAGATAGGTCTCCAGTTTACTGGTCCAGATGAAATTTTCACTTCCTTGCTTCAGAAACTGTCTGAAATAGCCCTGCAGTCATTAGGATGCATGAGTAGATTCCCAAGAGCTGAAGCAGCGGTTTCGTAGGGCCTGTGCTTAGAAACGGGAGCGAGGAGGTGGGTCAGGGTGGAGGACAAGGGGACTGTGGGCAAGTCATCCTAGCCTCAGTCCTGAGAAGATGCAGAGGCTGTTTAACAAAACTAGTGATAGATAAGAGGGGTTTGTCAATAACATCATTTCAAATGAGACAGATTTCATTCATTTGCAGGCAAGCAGGCTTTTTGAGTAGAGAAGAGGAATTAGATGTGGTAAATCTTAAGCTTAGTAAAGTCGAAGGTGCTGTTTCGAATAACATTTGGGTAAGCAAATGAGGGAAATAAAGTAAGATGCTTGCCCAGATTGGAAAAGAGTTACCGAAGAGTCGCTATCAATAATGTATTAGATGGAAGCAGTATAACAGGACGGGATATAGATATACAAATACTAAATGGACAATGATTAGCTATGTGGCTATTCTGCAGAACGGAGGCAGTGTGTAAGGGGCTGTAAGCTGGTCGCGTGCCCAGCGGGTCAGCATCCCCCCAGGGATACTCAGACCTGCTGCCCGCAGCCGGTCTTCAGGCTACCCACCAAGGAATAGCATGGCAGAAACACGGGACTCCCCATCAACTGCAATATTGACATAACATCAAAGTTTATTCTAGCCAGATTTTGTGTGATTCATAAACAGAAAATGGGTTCAGTAAATACTGGGAAAACACTTCCTTTATCGGCAAAATTCACCCTCAGGACTTTAGCCATTTTTGCAATAGCAGTATTTATTTAGACAGACAAGTCTACTTCTGTTGTTCCAGTAGTGTGGCTCCCTATGTGGGAAGACACTTGTATTTTAGCTTACATCAGTTTAAAGGGATTTAAAATAAACCAGAAGGTTACTCATACTCTAGAATAAAATTGTCTTCTGGGGTTAATTGGTGAAATGTCACTGGTTTAGTTAATAAAACATTTCATGTAGACACATCATCAATAGTTCTTCTGAACCCTTAATTCTTGCTGGGCATTTTAGATTTGTATCCTTCTGCTTGGTCTGAGTGACAGCAAGGGATGCATAAAAATGCAGTTATATAGGGATTAACAGTGGTCTCATCAGTAATAATGGCTGTATTTTAAGAGGATTAGCAGAGTGGAAGTAGTTTCTAATTACATGACTGGTTTGCTCTGGTTTAGTTTAAAAGAATGTTGTTTAATTTTGAGGACCATGAAAGTTCATTAAAATCCAGTTAAGTTCTTCGAGACTTTCAATTATTTTAAATTATCAGCAGAGTTGATGGTTCTGGTTTTAAGGTCTGAAACAGTGCATCATGTATCAGATTTTCTGGTGTGCTCAGCCATTTGTAGAAACTCATTTACAAGTTTCATATCATGTTGGTCCAGCCTGTCTCCTACACCACCCTAAATGTTTCTTATCTTAGAATAATTTGTTTTATTCCCTAGCAGCAGTGCAACAGTTAGAAATCACCCAAAGACAGTGCATTATGGCCATTCTCTCACTTTCCCAAGCTAACCTCGACACCAAGGGTAGGGAGGAAACAGAGACCTGTAAGGCTTCGTGTAATTCCCCCCAGAGAACTTGCAGATGGTTTCAACAGTGCAAAACAAAAAATGGGAATGGAGAGACAGTGGGCTTGATAACTTCAGTCTATGTCTGCATATGTCTTCCTCCTACAAGACTGCTTTTGATGGCAAAGGAAAACATTGTCAGGAATAGTATGGTATTTTGAGCCTCACTTTATATTGGTATGTGATTCCTATTTATTTAGAGCCAAGGAGACAGATTTCCACAGATGCATCACTTCTTTCAGGAAAGGACTAAAGAGCATGTTAAATGGGGATTTTTTTTCATATTACCTCCACAAATCTTATGAGCACTGAGGATAGGCTGGCAGTGTCCTACTGGAGTCAGTGCACATTACTGTTCAGTTCTGTTTGTTCGATGTCCATTTCTGTAGAAGTAACAAACTCAACTTCTTGATGCGGGAATGCTTTCAGGTACTAGAAGGATATGGCCAGTTAGGGGCCTGAATTAATAGTTACATAGACCCATGGTTAATGATCAATAGTTTCACGTAATTACCTGAAATCTGGGAGCATCTTCACGAGATTTAGTATTTTTAAAATGCAACATGAATGTTTGCTGAACTCACTTTTATGCAGCTGCAACAATTCCATGCTCATATTGAGGAATATTCACCCCCATTTCATTTAGGCATCTGAATTCAGGAGCTCTTTAGCAGGCTCCTGTGGTGATGGTTAGTTTATTTATCTGGCTTCACTCTACCTTTCTGGTCGCTGATTGGTTTAAAGGAGCACTAGATGGCCCCTTCATTTCTAGATAATGTGATATAGATTATTTTGAAATACATAAAGCTGCAAGCTAAAGTAATATTAGAAAATGTATCGTTCATTAGAGTTTTGAAGTATTTGCAGAAGAAACTGTTTCTGTTATGATCATGTTTATTTGTTTTGAAATTTAGTGGTGCATAAAGCTACATAAATGAACATCAAGGCCCCATTCTTTTCTGTAAGGAACTAATAAATACATGAATCTCACATTCAAATCCATGTTCTCTTTTTACCAAACATTCTTCCTTTCTGTTGGTTGTGTAGGGAGCAAAATGCTGCAAATAAATTCCTCTGTCAGGTAGTGGACTATCCTCATGCAGACCACTACAGCTGGGCTGGTGCTGAAATCCTGCTGAATTCCTTCTTGCATTTGCTTTCTCCCCATTCAGAACAAGGCCCTGATCAAACTAGGAAAATTGCCTATAAAACTTCCTGCTGGTGATAAGAGTGGTTTTATTCCATTAGACTGGGAGCCCTAATGGTAACAGATTGTTAACTCCAACAGTATTTTCGACACCTTTGCCTCCTTTGATCAACATTAGGTGAGAGTGGGCCACCAGCACCACCAGCACAGTAGAAACTCAGCATTAGTAAAGCAGGAGAGTGTCCTTGGGCAGGAAGTATAGGCCTAAGTCCCTGTCGCTTTCAGAAATGCGATTATGATATGTAATGCAGAAGCTTGCTAAAACCATTTCACAATTTAATCCTTATGGTGATGCTCAATTATGTTCTTAAGTGAAAAAAATTACACTACCTACCTATTGATTCAAGTGTATCAGGGAATGATACAATGTTCAAATGTAACCCACACTAGCCAGGGTTATGAGGAAGTGCCCAAATGACAGTGGGTGTGAAGGAGGGCCAGTGGATGTCCCTCTAGTCCGCTCTCTAGTGTTGAGGGAGTTTGAATTAGGAAAACCCCAATCTTAGATCTTTGGTTATCGGCCACTCTGCCACCGTTTGTGTGTGAATATAAAGTAATGTTGCTCTGGTGCCGCTTTTCATTGCCCGCACCATCCCCTCCCTGTGTGAGCCCCATGGCAACAGAAAGCCAGAGCTCCACGTGTTTAGCGCATGTTTCTACAAGCAGGGCTGTCATTAGGTTTCTGGCAAGGCCCTGCTGTCTCCTTGCAGGTGCTGCAACCTTCATTGCTTTTGGAAATCTACTGGAGGATCACAGGCAACTGTGAAAAATCAAGTTTCATGCTGTGACCATATGATTCTCACACAGATTGCAGGGCGAAGCTGTAGGAAGGTTAGAAATTGTAGAGAAGGACTTCTTTGTGACTTGGACTGTGTCCAAATTACTATTGACCCAGCCCAGAGAATGTCTGGATGAAAAATGAATATGCAACAGTCCGTGCCCTATTGTCCCCTTCAATGAGTCAGGCATTTTTCATGAAAGATATATTAAAAAGCATTAAATGACCTTCTGTTATGCAACCATATCTAGACCTTTAAAATTTGTAATTCTGAACAGTCCTGTTTACCGTATGTCCTTAGGGTTTTTTTTGTTTTAACAGCATGCAGCTTGACAGAAATACACTACCCAAAAAGGGATTAAGGTATATATTTTATTGAGCATGACTGCTGCTTCTCTGTTTTTCTATAACCTTTTCTACACTGTCTTTCCTTTACTTTCTCCTTCTGCTGATCCTGTTTACAACAGAGCTCTTGGTACTTAGTTTCAATCCAAAAAACTGTAGACTTCAACAATGGACTTTTTCTTTCCAAGCCTGCCCAGTGAATAAATTTAGTTTCAAGATATATCTTGGAAAGTGAATACTGTTAAGAATAGTTTCCTTATGTGATGAATCTTAAGAGGCATTCAATCCTGGAGGTCTAAAAAAGACAGGCAAAGTACCTTGGCAATACAATGGGGTTAACTGTTGAAAACATAGAGAAAAACAAGGTTTAGAGATGGATCTGAACTTGAAATCTAAATGCAAACACTCATGGAATTTGAATTGAAGATGTAGCTAAAGGGTGAAGCCAGAAAATATACATTTTGGTATCCAAGGTTTATAAGTATAAAATGAGCCTTGCTGCAGCTAGTGCTCTTGGGCCCTACCCAGCAATACTGAGACTCCAGCTCTGCTACAAATTCCCCACTCATTACAGCTGTCTTCTATATGGAAAACGAAAGTTTTCTACCCTCTTCTGCACTCCATGGATAAAAGAGAGAATCATGAGGTAACCTATCTTGTCTCATCAGGCATGGCAGCCTATCTCCCTAATCCAGAGAGTAGATAGAGCAAACAGGGCAATGACACTTTCCCGTATACCCACACCCACCCACCCACCCACACTGAGGCATGTGCACTCACACACACACTCTGCAGCCTTTCAGTCACTGAAATTACATAGCTCAAATCTTTTGAGTTATTGATAAATAGCAGTGCTGTATGAAATTTTAAGATATTGCTGAAGTGCTCTCACTAGGTAGCAGCTTCCCCTCTTCTGCACTATCCTTTCCTTAGAAAGAATTCAACCTAATGTCCCATTATCCCCAAAGAATTCCTTTGCATTTGGAGAGACACTGGGAAAGACAGGATACGGAAGAGGCATAAAGGCATGTACCCTGCAAGGGTACAGTGGGATGACTGAGGTTTGTGGGCTGTAAGACTGTAAAGGTGGCTGAGAGCTGATGGAGAAATGGAGTGGAAAAACAGCTTGTAGGCGTATAGGCCTGATCAGTTATCCCAAAGGACTGTCAGTTTGGTTTAATGTACGGAAGTGTCAGTTCAAGACCCAGATCCTGAATTCACATTTTGCCATCGTTCTGATCTGACAACCACTGGGTGACTCTTCTGGGTGACATTTATAAACATAGATCATATGTATCCTTTTAAAAGAAAGGAAGTAAATATTTTATCAGGACAAGATGCTTTAATGCTGTAAAATATTGTACAAAACTGCAAACTTAACATGGGAACTTGCATGTTCATTTAATCTGTGTTCTAAGCAGAAATCTTTGTGCCTTTTTAAGCCTGAAGCCAGAATACCAAAAGCCCTTTTTCTCTGCTGTTTGGGGAACACTGATGGCTTATGACAGTGGTGAAGGACATATTCATATGTTGACATGAAACTGTGCTGAAGGAAGTGGGCTTTTGCAGACATTGCTGAAAACAACCTTTTTGGTTAAGACCCACGCTGTAAGAAATGCCTGAACGTTTTGATGACTCTAACCACTACCGGAATTTCCCTTCTTCCAGCCCAGCCAAAAAAGCCTAGACAATGAGTTATCAGCTCTCCCTGTTAGCCCATATATCAGTTGCACTTGTTTTACTGGTTTTTCGTAGCAAGCAGTTGATAAATTATTTGATTTCCAAACTTCTTCCTTCCAGAGAACTTGCTTCTGCTAATTGAGTATTTTTCCCTGTCCCTTTCCCTCCCCTCAGTTTGGGGCAGGATGCAATGCCAAGTAGCATTCAGAGCAATGGACGGTACATTTGACCATGAATAGCTGCCGTTACCAACAGAAACTCCTTTTTCAGAGTGATGTTTCACGCCTTTCATTTAACCAATTGCCCACATGTGATCCATGGCAGATGTCATTTCGTAAGCGACTACTCACCTTTCTTGGCTTCTAGTCTGTCCATTATCCGTCCTAGCCATACAGTATCTGAGCTTTTGCATCAACCTGTACACTTGCTATAGCTTTTAAGTCCTTTCCTGTCAGCTCAGTTGTCTGTCTTGTATGATTTATCATCATATTTCTTCAAAGGAAGGGAATGCTGGTTTTGGGAGGGGGATGAAGCTGAAGTAATGTTGGGCTGGTGGGTTTCAAGTCTTGTATTTTTTCTGTTGCAATAAGGTGGTAAATTTTACCTTGGTAAAATCTGTAACAATCACTTGACTTGATGCATTCCAAGGATTTTGTTCTGTCTGACCAGTGAAGGGTATTTAAGCAGCACCCATTTCTTTCCAAACCATTGTGTTGTCATTGTTTTGAGCATGTCAGCTGTGGTTTTTCAGATACACTCCATCGTCGCGGCAGACGAGTCAGGAGGAAGGCAAGGAGTGGCTACGCTCCCATTCAACTGGAGGCCTGCAAGACACTGGCAGTCAGTCCCCGCTTGTTTCTCCTTCAGCTATGTCTTCATCTGCAACTGGGAAATACCACTTTTCCAACCTGGGTAAATGCCATTTCCCTTGTCCATTTCTCCCATTTTAGAATAGAATCATCAAATTAAATGGTTCATATTTCTTAGCTTGCCAAACTAGATAATTTATTTTGACATTTCCATCACCATATTATGGTACCTCACTAATGAAGGGGAACTCAAAGCACTTCTTCCTGGAGTAGGCGAGAGTTCATCCTATTTTATGTACTAAAAAGAAGCACAGATTCTCTATGACTTGCCCAAGAATAAGAAAATCTGAGGCAAAGCTGGGAATTAGCTTCTAGTTCGAAGCACTCATCTTTTAGCCCTGCTTAAGATCACAGAGTCAGTAGGATTCTTTCCAGTGATTTTAGTGGACATCAACCCAAACCTTGCTTTTTTTCCTGTATGCAGGTTTGCTCTGAGATAGGCCTTTCCGATGTACTTCAGTGGCTGACCTGGCTGTAACTATGCTGGGCCCAATCAAAATCTTATCCTTGAAAAGAATATCATATTTTAGGATGTGAGTCACATTTAGGTTTATTTGATTACAAGCCATTTAGATTTGGCTCTTCTGGATCTTGTTTCAAGTTAATCCAACCCAAATTCAGTTTTTTGATATTTTACTTTTTTGAAATACTTAATAGAAAACCATTTATTCGCCCAGTGCTGGACACAAACTTAGGTTCACAATGAGTTTTTGTGTTTTAGAGCCTTACTGTAGAATTAGCAGCAAGTCACACTTCTGCCACTCTGTCACAGCACAGCCTATGGCCTCTGTAGGTTACAATCACTTGAAAGCAATTTGATCAGACATACAAATGTTGGGCTTTATTACAAATGGGAAAAAGAGGTTGAACAAAGCCACTTTTAAAAACGAAGTTGGAAACTGTCTAAATAAGCCACTGCTTTGGATTTCTTCCATGTACTTGCAGTAGTTTTAGACAAAGAACAGCTTTCTTTTAGCAGTGATTCTCTCACTTTCTATCATTCTCTGTTTATTATTATCTTCTTTTTCTTATAGTTCTGTTACTCACAACAGAGATCAATAGGATCTGTTTCTTAATTTGTTGTTGTTGTTGTTGTTGTTGTCCTTGCCTTCTTTTCATTATCATACTTTTGTGGTATTAACTGACTCTCACAACACAACTGCTCTGGTAATTTATGACTTAAGGCGCATCTTGCTTGATCTAAAACAGAAGTTCAAAACACTGGCTGGATAGTCAATTAGCTTTTTCTTCTAGGTGCTGAGTACCTGATCAGGCTTTCCTTTTTACTGGCAGACTTTCCAAACGTTTAAAGTAGATTCATCAAAGCTGTTCTGGATTTGAACAATGAGTGACCAGACTACTTCTATTTATGATGAGATTTAACTGGCTTACACAGGAATTTTGACTTCATACAGTGGTAGGTGCTGAAGAAAATTAGTGGATAGGTATATCCTGCCTATGCCAATGAAGCTTTGGTGTTAACTGCAGTCAGTAATGTATGTGTATAAAACAATAAAAATGCAGGTATTGATTTATTAGAAGAGCTGTTTATAAAAAAAATGACAATTTCTTACTCCTTTTTAACTTCGGAATCTATGGGGTTCATCTCTCCCATTGATTTTCTGTCTTGGGCTGTCAAAGTGAACAGGTGTTTATTCAGACACCAGCGTTAGTGTTACTGAATATTCTACAGGATTAGTTGCATCTAACTCCAGCTCCTTGGAGATCACCTTTTTCACCCTTTTGTCATGGCTTTGGATGGAGGAATAAAAGCCTTTCATTCTCTCAACAGCTTAAAATCCACCTAACCATGCTAGTACTACATTTCTATTTTGTGCAGAATCAAAATCCATTCAGTGGAAATGTACTTCATTAATAAAGCTTTGCCTTCCAGTGAGTCCAACCAGCCTATCTCAGTTTAACCTTCCTGGACCAAGTATGATGCGTTCAAACAGCATCCCTGCACAAGACACTTCATTTGATCTGTATGATGACTCCCAAATGTGTGGCAGTGCTACATCCTTAGAAGAGAGACCACGAGCAATTAGTCATTCAGGTTCATTCAGGGACAGCATGGAAGAAGGTAAGACTGAGTTGCTGTTTGGATAAGCAAAAAAACTGAGAACCTCCAAAATGTAGTAAAATTTTAAAACATTTCTTCAGCAACATAAAAGTTTAAATAATTTGTTGAGATGGACTTGCAGGACTTCCTTACCCCAGAGTGTGGAAGATATTTCACAAAATAGTCTGCAATACAGAGCACATCATACCTGTATATCCTTTATAAATGTGTCCTAGAAATTTTGGAGGAAAGGCCAAAGGAAACCATTCTTGGAAAATGATTTTATTCTTTTTGCCTATAAATTTGGAGTGCCTGAGCATACCTTGACTACTGTTATTCCCTGCTTTCTTAGTCCTACTTCTATATTCCCTGTTTTTTTAAATGTCATTGCCACTTACCATCCCCCTTCTTTGGAGTCATTTCATTTCAGCACTTCCCTGCAGCCTCCTACAGCAAACAGAATGTGAATTTCTTCACCTAAATTTTGCATTTGGACCTGACCACACTACTTTGTTTATGCAGGTTATTGCAGTCTTTCTGGTTTCTTTAATGCTGTGTACAAGAGCTGGAATTTGGGGCTGGGATTTTTGTTCATTTGTTTTCACAGAGCATCTGATGACCCTTAATTAAATGCACCATAACAATTTCTTTTGCTTAACATTTTTGGTAAATCTGATTGTTTGCAGAATTCCCATAAGTAGAAAGTTCTCGCACCGTTTAATTTAAAAAAGCTAAAAATTAATAGAGATTCATACTATAACATCATCTCTTCCATCTTGCTTACTGCTAAGTGAAGACAAAACAAATGGTCTTTATAACAAGCCAAAAAAAAATAGTCTTTTTTCCCCAAAAGCTCGTAGTTATGAGATATAAGAGGGAACAAGACTTCCTGGGTGAAATAGCTGACAAATAATACTTTTAGTTTTCAGTACCTTTTTCAGTAGTTTAGATGATATGTCAGGCAGCCATCTGGATATGTAATACTAGCAGTAGGGTGCAGAACAGATTGAGTTGTGAGTTGTCAGCAGAGATGGTGGCTGACTGCACAGAAACATATGACATAATTCAAGGACAGAAGTGACTACAGACCCTTCACTGAGGAATGGAAGAACCGTCAAAGGAAAGTCTGGAAGAATGAATAGAAAACATGGCAAATAATATATGCATAGAAAAAGAGGTGTTAAATCTGATATTTCAGTAATGGGTGATCAGAGGCTTTGATGAAAGCATTTTCGTTAGTCATGTTTCATATCCGGCTGGATTGGATCCATGAGCAAACTGAGCAAGTGGAAGTCAGTGCAGCAATAGCAGCAGTTTTCAGCAGATTATGGCCTTTAGAGAGTAACATGAAATGATGCTGTTGGAAGGCCATTTATTTAAGATAGGAACTCTGAGGAAGCTTATAGTGAAAGAAAAGTGAAAGAAGAGAAAGACAGGTAATGGTAGAGACGCTGAGTGAAACAGCGGAATGGGGGGGTTAGCTGACAGTTTCTAAGCAGAGACTGAAAGAAATGGGGATGTTGAAAGCAAGAGGATTTCAATTATCAGTATACCAAATCTTTGTAAATAATTACCCAGTTATAAAATCAGATTTAAATTCTGTTTGTCTAGTCCATGTATTCTTGTCTTGTCAGCCTGGCATACTGACTCACCAGATAGTTATTAAAGCAAAATAATGTATTTAGCAAACACTGAGAGATTATAAATGTTAACAAATTTCTTTTGAAGAACAAATGAAATGAAGCAATGGCATAAACCATCTTCTTTTAAGTTCAGGAGAATCATCATAAGCAGAAGGGGCAATTTTGTCTCAGTTTAGTCTTCACCTGCCATTTCTATAGAGGCCAGGAGCCACCTTTTGAGATGAAGTCCTGCAGTCCGTACTCAGCACTTTTGAGGCTGACTCTAGTGATGATGAGTGGAAATAGTCAGTACATGTCTCAGTAACACCTTCACACAGACTGCAGATGCCAGCACGCGCTCTTCTGTGTTGTGCTGGGGGAGGAAACCAGCTGAGCAAAGCCTGGGAGCTTACCCCAGGGAATCGAAACTGTTCTGCAAAGCATAGTCTCTTATTAAAATCAGTTTGCTCAGCTTTGGACAGGTATATAAACAACTCAATTTCTAGTTTCTCTAAAGAGTCTATTTATTAGGTGATTGGTTGCCAAAACAACAAAAGTGATGCTTGGTTTGCTAGCTAATAATACTGAATCTCACTGGCTTACTCTCATACCTAGTACACAGGAAAGCGGTTTTTTTCTGTATACAGCAATTTTTTCAAGTGCAAGAAAAAATAACAATAGCTTTTCTATACTGATAATTCGTAATAACTGTTTTTTGTGGAAGATCAGTTCTCGTTTTAAGAAGCGATGTTCTGTTACTGAGCTATGTGGGGGAGGTTTTATGCTCTTTCATCAATATTTCATATTATTTCTCTTCCTTTTAAAGTACATGGGTCTTCATTATCACTTGTCTCCAGCACATCCTCTCTCTACTCTACGGTGAGTATTGACATTTTAGGAAAAAGTTTTGCTTGCCTCTATTCTTGTTGATTTTACATAAAGTAAAGTAGTTTGAGGTTTAGAAGGATTAAATTGCACTGCAGTAAAACAGGAACATTTATTTTCATCTTTGGTATTATTGTTATGCTATTTTGAAATACATCATTTGCATCTTTTTAAGTAATTAACTTAGAATTGCTGAGATCACATCATGTATATTTTGAAAGCTAAAAAGAAGGTAATAGTTTAGGAATCTAATTTCAGGGGAATCCTCATGCTGTAAATGTCTTCATGCTATTGTGGTTGATAATTTTGAGTGCTTTTGCTCATTTTGAACTAGTTCTGTGATTGCACCATTTATAAAGTGTTTTTGTCTTGTCACCATTTGAGATGCTCTTCTTTAAAAACACAAAGTTGTTTCAGGGTAAGGGAGATAAAATTTTCAGTTTAACTATCTATTGATCTTTGTTGAAAATGACAGCATTTAGAAAAGAAATGACATAAATTTAGACACACTTCTTCCAGGTGAAGAATGTCTAAAATTAAATAATCTTAATTAGTTTAACTTAGAATTAACTAATTACTAATTGTATTCTCCTGTCCCAAGCGGAAGTTACTTTTTTTTCTATTTTTTTTTGTTTTTCTATCATTTTGTTATCTACTGCATACTTTGTGGCTTCAGTTATTCTGCTAGCAAGAAGTGATCCATGTGGAAGGAGTTAAACATGTCTGGACATTCCATTGCTAAAACACAGCAGTTCCTTTGCAACCTATTAGCTAACTGCAGTCACAGGCGATACCAAGGGGCCCATTTTCATGGAAGAGCAACCCGCCTTTCTGTTTTCACACTATGCAGTCATGAACAATCTGTCTTCTCTCCATATTTTCAGGTATTGAATAGTGTCAGTTGACATCCCAGGAACGGCATGGGATCCTCTACCCAGGGTCAACACCAGTGTGTGCTCTGTCTTGGCAGCCAGTTGCCCAGGAACGGCCAGCCCATGCAGTCTGGTGCAATGGTTCCACTCGTACGGCTGGGAGCCCTAGCTCAGTATTAACTCATGTTAGCTTGGGAAGTAGGTTGCATCCATGGACAGAGTGATATAATGTCTGCCCCAATGGTGCCTCTCCTAGCTCTGTTGTATCATTAAAAATGTCTACACAATGGCATGTCTAAAACATCAGGTACTCAGGCATTAGGTTTGTCTAGCCCCTAGCAGCAAGTTGTGAGCAATTCCAGTCCACAAATCTCCCCTTATAGACCAGCCCTGAATTATTTTGAGGGGTAGAATGTACATGCAGACTGGCTTCAGTGTGAGGTATGACTAACATTCAAAGCAAAGCTTCTCACTTATGCTTCGCTTGTGGAAAAGTCCTTGCTACTGTTTCCCTTTCTATGAGACATTATGTTCAGTTTGCATGGGGAGTTTCCAAAATTATAATTCAGTTCTGATGTCAAATTTTAGAAGAATGTTATGAAACTGATAGATGATAAAAATCAAATTATGGACTGACACCAGATACTTTCAGCACTCGATCAGTTGGTGTTTCTGGAATATCTTTGTCCTGAAGTTGTTTATTGTAGCAAGGATTTACTAATATTTCACATTTATATAACCTGCTATCATTCAAGATTACAGAGTATTTGCTGTATATATGTATATATACAGAAATATTAGCTGAACCCCACAGTATTAGAGAACAGTATTTTTCCTGGAAAAGAAACTTTAAACTATTTATCCAAGGTCATACTGCAAGGCCATGAAATAGCTTCTGAAACTTCTGAAACTAGGAAATTCGCATGGCAGCTAAGCCACAGTCCTTAAATTATGGATTATGTAGACAGGGTAATGAAGTTACAGAAAGATTTGTAAAGGGTAAGAAAAGAATTAGCATGATAAAATTAGTAGGGTTGACCTTGAGGGATAATTCTTTATTAGAATTTCTCCTGCTTGGTCCTGCTGATCCTGTGAAAAAAGTTTAAGCAACTTTTCAGCAATTAATCAGATGATGCACAAGTGGGGTAGAAACATGAAAGGTTGCCAATCAGAATCAGATCAGCAGAAAGTACCGAACAGGGTTTCATTGTTCAGCCATGGGATGCAGTGCCCCATTTCCTCCAGAAAGCGGTAGCTTCACAGAGGTGTGGTACACATTACTCACTTTCAGCTCTTAGTAGCTTCAAGGAGAAATACAAGAGCTGGGTGTTTTCCTTACTTATGCAGGCCAAAATCACTGCACAGCTATTCCAAAGCAGCTGCCTTTCCTTACAGGTCTCAGCCAAGGATATTTATCAGACTTCTCAAGCACTGCCTTAAGCCTTGGTGCTAGTGTTTTTCTGCAGCCTAATCAGTGCTCTCTGGAGAGACTCAGAGAACATACTGAATAAAGGTCATGATCTTTATGTATAATTACCAGAGGGCAGCTAAAAGGTTTGAAGTTATTCTCTGAAGACTATTTCTTTGAGAATTAGAATATGAGATTTGGAAGAGAGATTTTATGATTTGCTGCTGTTGCAATGAGTAACTCCAATGAGACACAACTTATGCATTCACCAGTGTTTTCTGTATATATTGGCTTTCTTTTCAGTTTGCACTTGGGTTTCCAGAATTTATCTGGATAGCTTAGAAATCTAGCTTGTGGAGACATGCACGTACAGAGCCAAACATCTTGTTTCACAGAGAAGTATGCCATGTAAGTGGATGTGAGTAGACTGTAGGATACTCTAAATGTATTTACTGTTAAAACTGTGTCAATGTAGTATTACACTGACACAGTTTTGACAGCAAATACATCTAGCTCTCCAAGGAGTTGAAAAAGATGTGTGACAGAGTGAGTTACGATAGGCTGTCTCCAATTTTAATCTCCTCCTACTCAGTAGGTGACACATACTGCAGTTCATACTTTCTTAAGTTAATTGCTGCGTTTTTCTCACTGGCTCTTCAGCATTAGTTACATTTAGACTCCCTAGTCTCCATTAGCTGTGCTAAGCCAAGCTCAAAGGAGACATAGTTTGAATGTTAATATTTTAAGTCTTCAAAAAAAGAAAAAAAAATTGTAAGGATGGGATGCATGGATATGATGGAGAAGTAGAGAGAGAGAAAAAAAAATACATATTTCCTTTTAGAGCCTTTTGATGCTGTGAGCCAAAGACTGAATGCTGCTGGATTATTATGGCGCCAGCAGGAACTCTTAACTGAAAACTATTCAGTTGTATTTGGTTTGCAGATTATATTTTTTTAAGTTGATAATACACCCAGAATCCTGTTCTTTCTCTTTCGTTTACCCCTTCCACTGTCCACAGAAGATGTCTTGTGGAAGCTGCCTCTGAACTGTGGGGGAGAGGCAACACTTCTCTGCAGTGAGGGAGTCACCTGCTAGTAACATGCAGCACTTCCTTCATCAGTGGGGGACAACAGTCTAAGGATGAAGGGCCAGGTCCCCACGTGGCGGTTTCAGTAAAAGGTCACCACCCCTGAATTTTTGCTTTTTTGGCTTTTCCTGGCCCAGTAGAATTCATAAGAGGACATAGTCTTTCTTGATCCTCTATGATTGTCCACACGCTACATTTGAAGTAACAATAGTGAGAATAGATTTTCAATTTCCTGCTGTAGGCAGATGCCCTTTTGTGAACATTGATCATAAAGTTAGTATTTGTGCGTGTCACATCAGTGCTGACCAATAAATCATGATTCAAAATCCTTCCCATGTGGTGATGCATCAGATGTTACAGTAATTTCAGCTAAGAGCGATTCCAAGTGTTGCACAGAGAAATATCATAGCATCTCAGTGTTTTTAGTAACTATTAGCAGATTAACATTTATTGAAAGAGGTATTTTCTAAATGTTTTTCTGCCCCTACACCAAGTGTGGAAAGAAAACATATCTATCAGTTATTAAAATTAGAACAAGACCAAAGTTGTGCTTAAAAGGGACTCCAAGAATCAGTTATATTCTTTTGTAATAACACCAGTACTGTCAGATATCTATTTGGGAATTTTCTGAGAAACTCTTACCTTGGGTTTTCTTAGCCTTTCTCAGGGTATCTACAGCTAATTCTTCTACCCACATTTTTCTGTTACTGATTATTTCTCTTCCAAATAGGACAATGTCAGACCACTTCTCTGATCTTGGGCCACCTCAGATCACTGGGTAGATTGATTTCCAGTACACTAACTGATTCCTATTTGATCTGAAGAGATTCCTCTCCTCCTGGCATGTCTTTCCTTTCCTTTGGAATCCCATTGAAGTGAGATTTTTCAATCTGACAAAAGCCTCCTAAGTTAGACTACTTACTTGCTTACAAATTTAACAACTTTTGTCTTAGCAGACTTTCAAAGGTTTGCTTTGTAATAATTTAGTTTCTTGGTTTGTTGAAAAAGTCTGCTGAGTAAATAAGAAGTTTAACATCATTATATGACACAACATTTTACAATATGGAAAATACCTGAAGTTATTAAATATTATTAACAAACCTGAACTAAAATTTTAACATTCCTTGATAGGCCATCTTAATATTTTGGTCAGTACTTTGTATGGAAGAAATTACTTTTAAGTGCAAACCCCCCCAGCCCAGCAGTCAGTATGCTGGCAAACTCTTTGCATTTTCAGTTGGAGCTTTTCCAAGTAAGTTGAAAAGAATTCCACTTATTGTTTCTACAGCATACCTTCCTTGAATGTAATGAATCTGTGAAGCTATTCATTTCACTTAAATGTAGCTGGCTTTTATTTTCTATTAATGTAATTATGTTTCACATTGCTTCTAAATCATTTTTTTTTCTTTCTTTTCTTCCAGGCAGAAGAAAAGGCACATTCAGAGGTAAAAACTTTTCTGTGTTTTTATACTAACATATTTGTATGATATTATTTGAAAGTTTATTGGTTATTCAGAATGGCTAAAATTCTGAGTTGCTAGGGAAAAGACAGTGTTGTAGCTGCACTAGAATATGTTTTCTTTGCATTCATGCTGAAGAATGCTTTCTGGCTGAGGTTCTGAAAAGATGTGAAGAATCAATGAGAATCGGACTTCTGAGTGGAGGAGCTGTGATATGTCTGATTTCAGATTTAATACCATTCTGTTTATTGGATCCAAGGGTCTGTGCAGATCAGTAATGCACTGCTTTTCAGGAGAAGAAATACTTAAAATGTTCACTTTGAACTTCTATCACTTATATTTTGCATTGTATTAAATTTCTGAAACCGATTGCTTTGATGAATTTCAGAGAAATGCAGATTGATTTCAGATATAAATCAATTCTGACATAGAAAACAGCTTCTCTCTCCTCACAGTATATAGGAATGGGTAACAAGACTGGGTCAGCAGCTGGATACAATTACAGCCTTTCTCAAAATGAAGTACTAGTTGTATTATAAGGGCACCGGGGAGTAGCAGCAATAAAATGCAGCACCAAGGGGTGCCCTTCCACTTCACAGAACTACGTGCCTCCAGACTCCTGTGTTTATTGTGTTCCTACTTTTTACTATTGTAATCAAACAATAAGTTGACCAAAAAAGGATGGTGATTTTTTAACGTTTGGAGGAAGATGAACAGACAAATAAACATATTCTTCCTTCCTTACTTACCACAGTATAGTTCAATACAACTTTTACCTGAACTTTTCTAAGTTCCTTTGAAAGTTAAAGCAAAGGAGCTAAAAAGTGTGTTGTAGCTCAATAATGTAAGTGGCAATTCCTCTTTTTATTTCCTTGTGCACAGAGGTGAAACAAGCTTTCTTGTTTGTATGTTTCTGCATGATGTTTTCTTGATATCTAGAAGGTGAGCTCTGTGAATGCTCTCGCAGGAGACGTGGAACAGCACTTCACGAGAACTGCCTTTGTATAGCTGCTGGAATGTGATGAAAATATAGTTTAAGTAGGAAGATCAAATAATTGTTACTGAAAACCAAAGAGACATCTTGGAAAATGAAAAGTAACAGTCTGGGATGCAGAACAGCTCAGTAATCTGTGTGCTTTGCTTTGAGCTAGTGTAAATGATGTAGATACCTCCGTATCACAGATGTGCAAGTACCCCTCATTTTTAGAGCATGTGCAATTTTCCCGGTTGATTTTCATGGGAATCATAAGATTAAAGTATTGCAATAGTCTTTACTAATGCAAGTGTTAGTGTGTGAATGTTAGCTACTCCTTTTCCTAGGCTGGTTTTAGCCGTTTTACTTCCCTAGTGTGGAATAATTCCTTTTATGTCTGAATATGAAAGGGGTTCAAAGTGAAACTCTATGCTGTACTAAAGTTCAATGCAAGAATGGGGGTCCATATCATATTTAAAGTAGGGTTAAGTGAGCTTAAAATGATTCATGAGTTTCATGCTAGATATCTATTCTAGCTGAACTTTGCCTAAGGATCCTATTTTTCATAAAAGGATACAGGAGAAGACTCTTGAAGTAAGTTTATTTTTGTATCAACAAGCACATTTAAGCTACTTTTTTTGAAGTTGACCAGCAAGTTTTTGAAAGCTATATATGGTTTAAACAGGCTGCATGGTTGAATTGCATGGCATGTGGGAAGTACCCACATTCCTGTACCTCATCTAACTTTAGACATCCACAAGGTAGACATCTGTGTCTGATCTAGTCACTGAAATCTCCTTCATGCCAGGCAGTGGGGGAGTACTTTTTGGCACTTCTCATTCTAATGTAGACATTTAGCATATGTCAGCTGCATCACATGTCTATAGCTAGGCAAGATGAACCTCACCCAGATTCTTTCACGAGCAAGGGCTCCTGTCATTGATTAGGCTAAGGATCTGTTTGGAGCTTAAGGAATTTGATAAAAGAACGTGACATTTGCATGTGCAAACAGGGTCTTGTAAATACAGAGTGATTAAACATTTGCCTGTATGTGCTCCAGTAAGTGGGATCCTAGTATATACACTGCCTAAGTGCAAGAAAACAGTTGGCGCAGTGTAAGTGCCATCTTCTAGTAATTTGTATTTTTGAATAGTTTTGAGATTAAAACTTGTGAAATTCAGATTTTATAAACATATTAGGGGTCCTTTAAGAAAATAATTAAAAAAAAACAATAAAAGGAAATAGCTGAAATACCGACCGGAATCTGTTTGTTTTCATATCTAGCAAATTCAGAAACTACGGAGAGAGCTGGTTGCATCACAGGAAAAAGTTGCTACCCTCACATCCCAGCTTTCAGCAAATGTAAGTATTTTTGCTATATGATGATAAACAGTACTTAAAACAAACACAGAATGCTTTTCCAGATCTGCTAATAGCTCTTATTCAATCCAGGTACCAACATCTGCTTTGGGAGAATTTTATTATTTATTAATCTTGATGTTTTTAAAATCAGTCATTTCATTAAAGATCCCCTTTGCCTCAACTTCAAGCAGAAGAAATTTTGTAATTAAACACAGTGGAAATGTCTTCAGTGGAAATGACTTGAGAGTTCTGGAAACAATAGTGGTTATAATGTTTTTTTGTTTTGTTACACCTGTTTCCTAAGGGGAATTTTAAATGTAATATTTAATGTCTTAAAATTTTCATTTGATTCACCAGAAGTAAGAGCGGCAGACTCAAGCTCAGTGGCACGAAGCCACCAAACTATTTTATTTAGCTATTAGGTGTATATATGTGTATATGTAGATGTATATGCACACATATATATGTATATGTGTGTGTATATGTATATGATATGTATATATACATATAACTGTATATAGACATATAAAATTTAGGTATTATGTATGAGGATGTACTCTCTACAGATCAGAGATCAGTAACAAACTGTGACTCACAGTAATGATGAGAGACTTTTCCGTTACATGTCATCCAAATGATCTGATCTTGAGTCATCATGAAAATTCCGTCACTGGAGTGGATATTAAACTGTCACAGTCCACGTGCTACTGCATTTTTTGAGACTGAAGAGCAATTTTTTGCTAATGTATTGAGTGATATACGCACTAAAAAAGCAACTCACATCAGCTTCATAAAGATGATGCAGTTTTCTGCAGGTTTTCTGCAGTGTGCTGAGCAAAAAAAAGAAAATTCTGATAAACACTGTATCAAATTTTAGCTAAAAAATTTAAAAAATATTTTTTAATAATGAATTTGCCTTTCCTTCAATGTCTGCAAAATGAGTTGATTTGACTTTCACTGAGGTGAAATTACGGCTGGCAAGTGTGACAATGTAGACATAGCCAAATGTAGAAAAGTATACATAACTTACACATAAACTCCCTCTGGTTAGCAGTAGATTTGTCTGTGCCTCCACCTCCTGTAGAGTAGGAATGGAGGACTAGAAATTGCAGGCAACTATATGGTATAATTGTTTTCATGAATTTGTCAAACTCCATCTTGGCAAAACAGACTGAAAGAATGTCACTGATTGTTTAGAAACCTAATTGCCAGCCTAAAGTAAAATAGAATAATAATTCTTACGTCCTTTATAAAGTGCATTACAACCTGCTAATTAAACCTGATTAAACTATTAAAAAGGTGCTAGTAGTATTTTGGGGGTTACGGTGCTACATGAATCTGTGACCTGTAGTTTTGATAAACTGTACTTGGCTATGATTACACCAAGATAAACTGCAGTTTGTGCCATACCTGCCAACTTGGTTGTTGAACCTGGCTTGAATGTCAGTTTATGTTTGAACTTTAAATTACTGGCTTTCCTTTAAATCTCAGTTTAATATTTTGTGTTTATTCTTCAGAGTTGTCAGTGGGTTGTATAAGCAAGCATGCCTTAGGAGCTGTCTTCCTCCATTGCAAGGTGAACACTTCAAAGCAAAGCAAGAAGCTTAGGAACAGTGGCAGATGGTGAACCACAACTATATTGATCCTATCAGTGAGAGAGCAATGAATAATTAGATACTTTGGACGTGACAACAGCTCTGTCTGGTCCAGGTCCACTCTTTCCTCAGAATCAATTTAAAAAAGCCCCAAACTAAAAACAGGGAAACACAACCAAAGAAAGGGCATGAATTGAAGCTTTTGATAGGATTCATTATAGTTCCATTTTGCAAAGATAAGTCCTTCAAAATACAGCTAGATGGGAAGAACAATATACAACTCTGTATGGAATTCACATGCTGCAGTAACTGTGCTGGTATAGAACTAATGGAAACTGGGCTATTTCACAGAGAGCTCCCTGCTGTTCCTTCCAATAGTCATACAGTACTGATATGAGTTATTGAACACATTATCAGAAAATAATGCAATATAGAGAATGTGAGCTAAAATCCTGTCTGGTTACTATGGTTTCAGATGGAGTTACCAGATAGTTATGGAGCAATCTGTAGTGAGTTTTTTTTAATGCAGTTCAGAATATAACTAGAGTTACCATTCCCGAGGAAAGCTGACATGTAGTTGCAAGAGAGTATCATTTTGTGGGTTTTTTTGAGAGAACAGTTTCCTGATGTCTTGGACGACTTTTAGAGTGACTTTCTTCAAACATAGACATACTGAGCATTTAGATCTATAGCTACTGCCATTATTTTAAGGAAATTCATTAAAGAAATTCATTAATTCATTAAGGAAATTTCATTCCGTGAAGTAGTACTGTGTTCCAGCTGGGAAAATAATCCCTAGCGGTGTGAAACCTGCTTGTTCTCTTAGGACTGCCATATGTGAAAATGTGGAAAAGCTGCTCTTAGCTCTTCCTGCTCAGTTCAGGTGGATGCCGAACACCCACGAGTGTCTGTCTTTCTATATTGGCATAGATTTGCCCTCCAGTCTGTTTTGAGTTCTGAAAATAAACTAATGAAGCAGGCAATATTGGAATCCTGTGTTTTCATAAATTCAAAAACTAAATTTTGAGTTGGACTATTCATTTGCAAAATTATAGCTAGTGTCTGTATCCTGGGAATGAGATTCCTTCTCTTGCATGTTTTAGAAGTAAAACATTGTAATCTTCATCTTTGATGGGTAGATTTTTACTTGGGCGATTCTTTACTTTCCTATCCTGAGAGCAACAAACTAAAATGAACATCAGAAAAGCTAAGCCAGCATGTCTCCGGTAGTCGTATTTGCTAACAAGTCTGTTGTTCCTCACATGGCACTTTTCTTTCTACAAAACCTGGTGGTGCAGCAGCTCTGTCTTGCCATGGAGAACACGTGGAAGCAGGCTGTGATCTGAGCCTTTAGCAAGCACAACCACAGAGATTCCTGCACTAACTCTGAGTGCCCTGTTAATGCAACGCAACACAAGGTAGTATTAAACAGAGGTATGAGCTTGATCCCTACAAGCAGTGGTGCCCTATTAGTAAACCTAAGATGTTTGCCTGCAGTAGGCCTGTGCTCAGATGCCTGTAGTAGAGCTAGTTTGGGAGCCACACTGTCAGTGATAACTGGGGACTCTCAGTACCATGCCTCATTTTACCGAGGAGGCAGAAAGATGGTTTGCAATTCTCTCCTTCCCTTGTTCTGAACAGCAAACACCAGCATATTTCTTCCTGCTGATGTGTTGAGAGTTGAAACATGACTCTCTTTAGTCTCCATCCTCTTCTAGTCACCCCAACAATGCTGTAATCTCTAATCCAGTAGCAAGGAGCAATAAAATAAAAGGGTGGCAGGGCGTTCTCTTACACAGCTGAACCCATGAGGCTGCTGTTTGGTGTGTTTTGGCCAGTTGTGTCTGATTTCTCCCCAGTTTAAGTTAGAAGTCATTGCCTATATCTCTGGCCAGTATTCCTTTGTGTGTGGTGAATTCTGCGCAGACTGTTTTCTCATAAAATTAGCTATTGTGGCCAAGTTTTCAAAGTCTAGTCCAAGTTACAATTAAATTGAGTTTGACCCTGAATTTGGTCCACGTTACAAAGAGAATTAGTCAAGCTAAAAATGGATAGTTTCATTTTGGTTTGGTTTTCACTCAAACTAATTCTGCTGTATGGGTGAGACCTAAGTTTGATGCGTTTAACTCATCTTGTATTGGTTGGGGATCTGGTCCCATGCAGGGCTGGAACCAGATCCCCACTATGCAGAATGCTGGGGGTGCAGTGAAGAATGATGTTGGTCTAGTTCAAAGGGTAACATTTTCAACATGACAGTTAAAAAAAAAATACATGTGTACATCTGCATTTAACTATTCTAAGTACCGTATTTGTAAACCCATATGTGCTTGCGTGCATACCTATACATGCATACCTGTCATATGTTACATAAATGTTAATTTAATCATGTTCTTTTGACTGTGTCAGCTACCTTCTAATCCATCTCTCTGGAGACAGTCCTTAAACTCTAAACCTGTAAGCGACCCTAAAGCTGATCCTGTTAGTACTTGGGTTTTTTAATGATGCCAGAAAAATCTCTCCTTTTTCCAAATCCCCAACATGTGGAATTTCCCTTAAAATTAAACTTGTCAGGAGCATGAAACTTAGTGGTTTCAAATTCTCTAGGCATGAACAAGGGATATAGATACCTTCATGATGAAAACAATCTTAAATGAAAACTAGATATTACTTTATAAGTTAATATTTTCAGGATGTTGTCATGAGATACTTTACAAAACCAAAGACTGAAAATCGTTGAGCACAGTAAGTCTGGTTCTAAGTTCTTTCTCTGCTATTTCTGGTACAGAAGATGTAAAGCGTGAAAGAAAACACTTCCACGTAAGTCCAAAGGGTCAAAAGAGACTCTCTAAGGACAATGTGTTAGTACTAATTCTGTCAGTCCTTTGAGCGCTTTATATGAATAAATTCTATGAAGTGTCGATTAAACATCAAGAGTAAAAATCGCCTTGAATATAGAGTGTATGTATAACCTTTGGTGGTATGGTCTGTGAAACTTAGCCTAATTACAGAATTGATACTTAGAAGCAAGCAATTATATACTTTTCACAAAGATCATGAGAGTGATTAACAAGTATCTGATTTAATATGACAAACTTATGACAAACCCAGGTGGGCTTTTAATTTTCATTAACTTGTACTGTCTTAGCAGTCTTATCTATAAAGTAAATACATGTTTTACATGGATATCATTTATCTCCTAATCTGAGAGATATATTTCACCAGTCCCTGGCATGTAAAGGAGAAATAGTCCTAATCTCAAAAGCTGGAATTTATCCATAATGAAGAAATCAAAAAGCACGTTTTGGTCTCTAAATGAATAATATTATTGTGACCCTCATTTTGAGTCACACTTGCGCTCCAGTAGGCTGGAGTCTGACTGAACAGTAACTCTTCTGCAGAAAACTGTTTAATCACTTTGCCTAACTTTCTGTGGATATATCCATCTCTGGCAGCCTCAGTATGTCTTCTGTGGTTGGTACCTTTTACTGACTAGAAAATTATTCAGGCATTTCTGGTGCCTTTGCTATAAATACAATCATCTTCTTAGCTTTAGTCCCGAGCTCTCCTGAATTTCTTTACTCTCAGTGTCTGAAAATAGGCAGCCGTTTCTTCCTCACTGTGGTCTCGAGAAGGAAACTTACCTTTAAGAGCAAGAAGCCCTGTTCCCTCACAGTTTATCTCAGGCTTAAATTTGTTGTTACCATTTCCTTGATTGATAGAACTGAGTAAAAATGCTGTATGGAAGTGAAAAAAAGAGCATAATCCATCTCATTCCCACACTATTTGCATCTTTTCTTTACTTGCTAAGTTGCAAAAAATGACTGGTGACACTTCTGAAGTACATGTGTCATTACAAGTCTGTCGGGTTGCAAAATGACCCATTTTGTCAGGCCTTTGCTTATGTATTACTTTATTTCAAAACCTGTCAGCTGCAAGGTTGAGCATTTCTCAGGTGTTTTGGAAGCCCCTGTTGAGACATCTCTTACTTGCTTTCATTTATTATGCAGGTTTTGTTAACTGGACTCCAGTACTGCGCTTGATTTCAGCAGTTTATTTCGTTTGATTAACCCCACAGGGTTTTGCCTGTATATGATTAAATCCGTACAGGGTCTAGCTGCTGTTTGGATGCCTCATTTACGGTTTTTCTGAGATTCTGGCTTTTCCTCTACTGCTTGTTTGGATGTTACTGAGGGGCAAATCTCCCTCCTAATTAAGAAAGGGCCGTTTTCAGTTCAGCAAGCGTCCAACCAGCAGACTTCCCGCGTGACTGACAAGGGCTCAAATTCCTTCCAGCAGCCTGAAGCCTGCTTGTTCAGAGTGACTTTGATCAGTGCCTTGTAGCGTACAAAGCTGAAGGGTGCAGCCTTGCAAACCGTAGGAGCCCCAGGATGCCACTAGAAAGCGGAGGGGGCTCTTTGACTGATGCTCTGGTTTGGCCAGCTCTGAACCACTATCCTGCAGCCAAACACCAAGATCATAGCAGGCGGCGAACAGAGGAGGTCAACAGATGTACAGTTGCTGCTTGCAGTCAGCCAGCTCCCTTCTGGCCTCTCACACCTCCTTTCATTCAGCCATGTCAGGTGGGAGGAAATTTCCTTATTTGCTTTTATTTCATAAGGTTGAACGCAGCAGTTCAGCTTGCAAAGCGCGTCACCCCAATAGTCTTTGGATACGCAAACATCACATTCAAGATGGGCTGTAAATCTAAAAGCAGGGCTATTTGGAGTTGGCTAGTGGGGATTTTTTATTAAGGAGGAAATGTTTTAAATCAAATCTGGTCATCTGACTTAGCACTGAAGTCACTCCCTGACCATATGTCTCCTTGGCTGTTTCCAATGGGAACTTCAGGTGTCAACAGAATGCAAAATTAATCCATATATTATGGATCTGCAAATTAACAACTGTATATCATCTATGTATCTAACATATAGATCATGTTAAAAATGCATTTATTTTGCTGTAGGCGTACTTACAATAATGTCCTATTACTTGACTCTAGCTCCAGTGTATATCCAAGCGCAAATGCTGCATTCAATTATGAAAATGTTTTTCTATGTTAGGAGTCATCTGAAGCACCTTCAATTTTCAGACTGTTTTGTATGGTATTCAAATGATATATGCCATAAATGCAACTGCCATATGTAACACAGAGATTTCTGAGGTGTGAGAGACGGGCTGTAATACATGAAAAAAATTTTTTTTTCTCAATATTATCTCTAGAATGAAAGGATGGCTCTTTTTGGATAAAGTAAAAAATCCTCAGTCTCTGATATGAAAAAATCTTTAACAATTCAATCAAAATCAATTACCAAATTCATAAATGTAAAAGAAGTATGCAATTAGAATTTTAAAATTCTAATGACCTTTGTTTAAAGTCACAGTAGCTTCTTTCATCTATTTCAATTGTTTGACATTTTCAAATAATTTTGAATTTGCTTGTTTAAATACAAAGTCTGATCTTATATGGGAATATGTGTTATACATACATATGCACACATATAATTTTAAGTAAGTTTAGCCTTTTCAAACTAACTTTTATTATTTTGTAACATAGTATTTCTGTTGGGACAAATCTGTCTGGGAATTCAACAATTAATAGTTCCCTTGACTGATGAATAAATAAGTGTTTTTTACCTTGGGAAACAGTAGCACAGTTTATCACTTTAAAGGTTAACACTCTGTATTTCATAGAACAGTGTTCTGTTACAATAAACATTTAAGATAATGGATGATGCAACTGCAAGTTATTTCTGGAATAGTGGTCAGCTGGTGGGCCTTTCGATTATGACTCTTTAATATTAGCAAATAAAAACTTCATAGTCTTTATCTCAAATGAATTAGGAGAAATCCATCATCATCTTGATCCCATTATGTTTACGACTGAGATAATATATTCTATCGTGGGCTTAATTTGAGTAAGAATCTGTAATTGTGACATGGCTGTCTTTCTCTAGAGACTTTCACGCTATTACATGATAGTTTCAGGGATGCCTGGTGTCGTTTGTAATGATGCTTTTTGATTATTTTTCGTGTAATCAAACTTCAGCGCAATATATGCTGAAGCTGTAGCTAAGGAATGGGAAAATACTTTGTACATATATACAGTTATGTAATAAGGAACTGTAGCTACCACTGTATAATTGTGAAAAAATGATAGAAGTAATGCATAATTAAGCAAGTGATTCCTCTCTTCGAGCCCTCAATACCCGTTTTTAGTCTCACAGCAAGGCAGACACATGGGCCATCAGGCTAGCCACAGGGTTTTTCATGAGGCAGTGAACAGAGCGCTCCATTAGCTTCCTGTTAAACACATGTGACAGAGACATTTGCCCACAGTTCTGTGATAGCGCATCTGCTCCACTTCTGATGGTGTTCTGGGTCGGTTGTCGTCAGCGTCACAATTCAACCACCACAGATAGTCTGGAGGCTTATAATATGCTGCTAATTATTTCAGTAGAAGTACGCTTCAAAACTACTGTTGCTAAAGGGCAGTTACTTTTTTCTCCTCAGAGCGACAGAGCAGTGGGAACAGCCAAAGTCTGCAGTTTCCAAACCGACAAGAGTAACCTTATATTGACTGATAAGTGTCAGATTTGTATTCAACACATATGCTGAGTTCATTTTATTTAAAATTATAACTTCAAGAATATAGCCTAAGCAACATATGTTAAGCCAGGAATATATACAGTTACTACTTAATCCTTAAGAAATTGCATATGTATCTAGGCTCATGTTTATCAAAAGTTAGTCCTTGGGGTACATATTCTTTACTGAAAGAATTATCAGTAAGACATGAAGTATAATCTAGATCCTCATGTGTATGCATAAAGCAGATGGTTTGACCACTATATCCATACATAATTAAATAAATTATTTGCTAATTGTATCATTCACTGTCATAAGAAGGAGTTTACAAGATACTGAAATCTCTATAGCAATGGGGAATGGTTTACACAACATAAAAGCCACCTGACAACATAACAGTTCTGAAGTGGAGGAACAGAAGTGGGCTACTGTCATATATCTGATCTTCTTTTTTTATTTGAGGAATAAAATACAGAGCAAGGTGGCAAAAACCTCTTTTCTTTCTCCTAAGTGCATAGCAGAAAACTTTTTGGGCTATGTCTTTTTCTGGTTATTCTTCTGACCAATACCATCAGGCACATTTGAACAGTTTTAGCTATGTTTGCACAAGCATGCAAATTTGTACCTGAAAAATTTGACAGGCACTGTGTGTGTATACTGGTGTACTAAAAAGAAATAAATTTTCCTAAGGAGGAAGCTCAGTTAATCCATTTGTGCATATAAATATGGTCTCTCTGAATTACATTTCCAAGTGTATTGTAGTATCTATGTTTGAAAACTTTGCCTATTATCACTCTTGAAATTGAAGAGTGAAAATAAATATTTCCTTCTGCTTTTACTGTTTGGTTTTGTGACAGGAGATTTGGGCTTTTGTGGCTTTTCATAAAAGTTAAATTCTCATTTTCCGTTAGCTGTACAACCTAGCTTAGCTTGGTGATTTCTCTCTGAACCCTTGCCCTTCTCTGCCTGCAAATCTAAATGTAAATTAGAACGACAAAAGAGTTGGACATAACCTTTGTGTATGTTTTGCTTGCATAGAGTATATGTTGAATGTTGTTAGAAAATAGAGTGAAGCTTTTTATAAGAAGGCATTTTTTAATCAGTTTCAGTTTTATCACTTTTCTCATTGAAAAATAGGAGTTACAATTTTCAAGATTGTCTTTTATATATATATATAGAAACACATGTATAAATACTTATACATATATATGAATATGTATAATAAAATCAATATATTAATATATATAATAAAAACAATATTTGAGAAATAGACCAAGCAATGACATTTTATAAAAGTAATCACGATTCTTTTGTTTGATTCCATGGATTCCTCTGGAGTGTTTTATTTAGGAGCCTAAAACTTTCCCTTTAAGATAAAGTACTTGAATTCCTCTTCTGAAGTGTTCAGTAATTGAAAATAATTGTTCCTGGACTTCTATTTGGAAGGTGACTTTTTTTGGCCAATACATCACTAAAGTCAAAGCAAGGCATTAAATCTATAATTTGTTTCCAGGCAGAGATACCTAAGCTAATCTCCTTGCAGGCTAAAGAAGCCTGAGGACTCCTGTACTAACTTGGCTTCTTCACATACCCAAGTTAGTTCATTCTGAGTTTAAAGCTAATACAAAAGAGTTGGAGATGATGAGCTTGGAGGAAAAAAATAATAAAATAGATATGGGAGAAAGCCCAGAGTGGGAGTACTGGGTTTAAAAGTCCCAATTTTGTTTGTCTAGACAAAATATATGAAACATTCCTCATATTCTTGAAAGTTTTAAAGTACATTTAAGACCCCTTGTCCCAACAAATGTTTTCTTCTGTTTCTTTCATAGGCTCATCTAGTGGCAGCTTTCGAAAAAAGCTTAGGAAATATGACCGGTCGATTGCAAAGTCTAACAATGACAGCTGAACAAAAGGTGCGTTTACCAAAGCAGATGCTCTAATGTGGAAAATAGTCATCAGATTTTATTAGAGTTTTGTTTAGAAAACACTGAAAGGGAACAGGGACAGCTGTGACAATAAGACAGACAGATCTTTCTTTAATAGCTGTTCTGATCAAATCTTCATAAGGCTCCAGGAGAATAAAGCTGTGCAGCATCAGGTTTACCCAGACAATATCATAGAATAGTTTAAAGATAAAAATCTTTCGTTTCCAGTTTTTAATTAAAACGTGTGGCTCTAGGTTTAATCCATATTGAAAGATCTTATAACAAAGACTTGTCATAACGTACTGGAGTACTTCATTTGAGCCTGACAACATTGTCAGAAAATTAAAATTATGGGAAGGAAAAAATGTTAAGAAGAGAAAAATGACTCCATTCAGAGTGTTAATACAGGTTGGCTATCCTATTCACTAAAAAACAGCTTTGTTTTTCGCTATGCTGTTGTGACTGTTTTGAAAAAAATCTAAACCTGATAGCTAGTGAATTTAATATGAGGCTTTGTACCAAGCTCAGGACTAAGAGGGTGCAAGTCGTTCACCTGTCTATCAAAATAACATTTCACAGTCTGGTCAAGCACCATCAAATGAAATATGGTAAGATTCATTGTGAACTGGGTAGGAAATAATTGTATTGCTTTCCTTTTTTCATCTTAAGCAAAACACCACAATGGAATTTTATTAAAACCAAAACACTGGACTATTTTACAAAGTATAATTTCCCTCAGAATGTTCTCCTTTGAGAAGAGATTAAGCAGTGACATTGAAACAAATCATCTCATAAGCAAGCTTGTCTCCCAAAAGATTTGGAACATGTCTTTTTCCTTCTCTTCTTTTCTCTACTGTTGAGATTAAATTCCGTTAATCCTCATTATATAAATAAGGGCTGGAAGAACAGATTTAATGCAGCTGTAATAAAAGCTATTTTTTAATTAAAATTGGCTGTGCATTCCAATATAGAACTTGCTGCACTGAAGCAGAGTAATTTCCCTTTAAGTTATAGGACAGTTAATATTAAACATTTTTTAGTAATTGATGTATTGCTTAGCATTTAAAATTTTTTGAAAGATACGGAAATTCAGGTTAGGATTTGTCCAATAAGCAGCAGCAACACATGCTAAAGGATGTAATTTAAATTATTTCATTGTACTTTTGGCAATAAAATTTGGAGGGGAGTAATTCTTAACTTTATAATGAATATTCAGTTTAAGCCTCCTTTTAGGTTAGTCTTTATCAATAGAATGTTTTCTTCTCCTTGAAATATCACAATATTTTATATAGAATAAATGCAAAAGGATACGTTAATTGAGTTTAATAGCTTTGCAGAGAAAATATGCATTCTACTTGAAATTAGTGTTGCTTTACTTTCACCCAAACAATTCTGTGGGCTTCAGTTTGACCACTGTTATCTTGTCATTTTTTTTAGCTTAGACACACATTGTTCTTGTGCCATGTATTTTGAAACTCTCTTTGCTTTTCCCACAGGAATCTGAGCTTATAGAACTACGTGAAACCATTGAAATGCTGAAAGCCCAGAATTCTGCTGCACAAGCTGCTATTCAAGGAGCCTTGAACGGTCCTGATCATACCCACAAAGGTATGCTTTTGTCATTAGTAAAATAAATACGGAGCTTCTCCCCAGAGAAAAGCTAAGTCACTCCTTTCCTGTTGTTTTGGGGACTCTGTTGCAAGGGCAAGTGCATTCTGGAGTCAGTGCTAGGCATACTTGTGGTATTTGCACAGCTGGGAACCTTGCTTGCCCTTCCTATTTGCCACAGAGTTCCTGGAGTCTCATCTTCTCAGAGCTGTGCGGCCTGGAGTCAGTCACTGGGTATCAAGAGTTAACCCTGTTGCCACAGTTGTATATTGACGTAAGTCCCAGGCAGTAGTGAAGTGCTATGATGAAACATGGATATAAACTGGAATCCAGAACAAGATATAGCTCTGAAAATTATTGTACTTGTTAGTGAGAGGTGGACTGACATTTCTGTTTATTCTAGAAGTATCAAATCAGCGGAGGAAAGCAGGCATTTTAAATTTCAGATGCCGAATTAATTTGTCATTGCAGTTGGACAGACATCACATGATAAATACATACTTCAAAAATGCCTGTTGATAAGCAACAGCAAAGGAATTACTTGAGGAAGAAAAATGATAGCAGCACTCATTTTCGAGAGTGTCATTGATCTTTCTTTAAAGAGGTCATTATTTAAATGTTTGCCCTAAGGTCATTTTATTACATGGCTTGAGTATAGCAAAGCTAACTTCTAGGAAGCAAAAAATAATCTAAAAAGTAATTTCCCTTGGTATTGGTGGTTATAGTCTGCAAGAATATTTTCCAGTGATTATAATATAGCTATTAGAGACTTTTAAGAAATTGAAACTCAAAAGCCTCAGCAACTATTTCTAATATTCTCCACTTTTTGGTTATTTTATTATTTCATTCCTTTTTAATGAACTCCTGCCTGCCTATTTCCATCATAGTGTATTAGAAAGTAGCATCTGAACTCTGATTAGTCCTGCTACAAGTCAAGTAGTGCCTATATGCTTCAGAAAAAGAACTGTTTAAGTAGTAGATGGAATGGTAATAATTCAAGTAATCCATCTGTAACAGAAACTGTTTAGCTGTGAGGTTATGCCTGCATGGATTGCTGTGCGGAGTCATTGCCTTCGTGTCAATAAAACCCCAGTTCAGAGAAGCACACAAGTGTGAGCCTAATTGTATACATCCCCATTGACTCCCATGTGGTGCCTCACAGGCTGAAATAGCTTGAATCCATGCCACTGTAAGGATCAATGCCATTTATGTGTGTTTAGGCTCCCTTTGAAGAGGAGGACGCTGCATAAATACAGGAATGATTATTATATTGAAGCAGAGGCTGTATCACATGGACAGATGGCTTTCACAGTATTTTCTTTTCTTTAGATTTACGTATAAGGCGGCAACATTCTTCAGAAAGCGTTTCCAGCATCAACAGTGCTACAAGCCATTCAAGCATTGGCAGCGGTAATGATGCTGACTCCAAGAAAAAGAAAAAGAAAAACTGGGTAAGTGCTCAGCAGGTTTAAACCTATGTTTCGGCTATTATGTTGTTTCCTAGTGCCTGAGTAGCATAATGGCCCATTTCATCTACAGTATTCTTGTGGGGCCAGATGGATATGAAGCAATTCACTTGTACCCATACTGTGACACTACCAGCAAACTAAAAATTGTTGAATACCAATGGGGATTTATTTGCATAAGACAAGATCATTAAAAAAAAGCCCTTAGAAATGACCTTAACAACAGCTGCTATGACCAAAACCATCTCTGGACCACAATGAAACCCTGTTCTACTTTTCTTTCAAATTCAAAGGCTTGACTCAAAGATGTCACCCAGCAATGAAGGGAGTTGAAATCTGTTAATTTTCATGTAAAGTTAATATGGTGTTTAAAGAAATTAAGATGCTTCTCAATTGGAACACACAAATACCAGATAGTGCTAAGGGTTTAATCAAATACTTTCAATAAATAATCAGAAAATGTTTTTGTTGTTTTAAAAATATTACCTGCATAAACATTTGTTTTAAAATACTGATCAGCCTTCATTCCCTTGATTTGTAATTCCACACTCTTTCATGTTTCTGCAAGGTGAACTCTAGAGGAAGTGAGGTGAATATAAACCATGGAAAATTTGGCATGCATCTATAAAGAACCCTATCTTGGCATGATTGCTATTTATTTTGGCAGTAGGCTTTTATACCTTCTAAAAACAGATTATCCTGTATGTCTTCTCAGTTTGTCTCTATTCATTTTAATCTCAAAGTTTAGACTATAGAAAGGGGGAGTGTAGCCAAAATCCATTTCTTTCTCGTTAGATATCATGAGCTGGAAAGGACTTAAATAATGTTTTTCTGATCGGTGGTCACACTCCCCACTCTGCAATTATACCATGGAAATAAAATGTTTGAGTACCTCATTTTTTATAGGGGGATCGGTTTGTCATTGAGTTCTATACAATTTTAATCAGAACAACTTTCTGAAAACAAGAACAAAAACCAAACACATTTTCCTAATACGAGCAACTTCTATATTTAGACAAAGGTATCAAAGAATGGGTTAGTTAAAATTCACTGCAAACAAAACTGTTGGCTCCTGAAATAAATGGCTCTTTGGCTATTCTGTCCCTTTTCAATACTGGGTAAGAGCTTCTAGAGGGAAAAGGCAACGCTTGTACATTCGGAGAACTTACTACTCTAAAGGAAACTGCAGCAAAAAGTATATATATATACCTTTCAGCTAACATTCTTCGCAGCAGTACGATAAAGCAAACCTCATGCCCCAGCTTAAATCCTCTTGCTTGTGATCCAAACAATAGCATTCGAATAGTTTGGCCGTTCAAATTTTTAACAGAAAAGAAAATTGGCAAACCCGGTAAATTGGACTTGTCTTTTAGCATTTAATAACAGCAGTGTCTGCCTGTACCTAGATGCAAAGTGGTTATTTAAAGCCAGCCACCTTGAAGGGAATGCCATGGGAATGGGATTCCACAGAGGATTAATGGTTTTAAATGAGCACCCCTCTCCCATTGCCATACCGCTCGGTCCTGCACTTCTTAAGTAGCATTAAGTTTGCGCTGCGCTGGATTAATAAAATCAAACAAAACACTGTATCATGTTTTTAGAGATACTGTGTTGCATATGTTAATACCCTGCTTCTGTATACTGACCTCAGGCAGTGGCTAGGATGGCATCTGCAAACTAACTCTTCAAAACATGAGCTGCACAAAAATTGCCCAGAGGAGGAAAATAATACTGCTCTATGTTTGTTTTCCAGCTAAGAAGCTCTTTCAAACAGGCCTTTGGAAAGAAGAAGTCCACCAAGCCTCCTTCCTCACACTCCGACATAGAAGAGCTGACGGACTCCTCTCTCCCTTCATCACCCAAACTGCCCCACAGCTCAGCAGAGTGTGGGGCACCATCGATGAAACCATCACAGTCAACATCTGCGTAAGTCTCTGTCCTCACAAACCTTTCCTGCCAAATGGCAGGACTGTGAAATAGACCTCCTCAAGCGTGGCCAGTTGCACTTCAGAAACCATTGCCAACAGGATCTTTTAATCCTTTGCTCCATCCATCTGCCAGTTCTCTCAAGACCTTTGTTCCTATTTAGACCCTACTTTTCCAGCAGCTGTTTCTTAGGACAGTTCTGTCTTCCTTTTACAACCTTTACCCAAAATATCTAGTGGTACAAACTTCTTTCCAAATGAATATCCAAGATACTTATGTTCTGTTTTTCCTGCACCATTAACTACTTTATAATTTCCATTTAGTAAAGGCCAAATACTATAGCTTCTTTTCTTCAGGACACACTAAAAAATGTCTTATTATTTTCCTGCTAGCTATGAATTTTTCCCAGATGTTCATCTCTTCTGTTATTACTTTCTAAACTTCATAACTATTAATTTATATAATTTTTTATCTATTTCGCCTCTTTTTTCTGTTTGGAATTTATTGCAGGATTTTACTTTTTAATTTTAGCAAATCAACAGTTTATTGTGTCAGGGCCAAGAATCAGCCATTAGCAAAAATTTTATTTCTTCATTATGAAATCATTGCTTTTTGAGATCTAACACAGCCTTCTTACAGAATTCCCAGTTCCCATTCATATTCTTCTATGTAGTTTTTTCATTGTGGTAAACTCACAACTTTTTCCAGTCTGGGGAAATTAGCTACTGGAGCCTGCCTTGCTTTCCTTGTCTTATTTGAGAATAATCAGGTCACAACTGTTTTTCCTTAAGTGTCCAGCAAATTCTAGTCTAGTGACTGATTGCTGAGGTGTAGAATATAATTTTTCTGTGTTAGGTAGGTGCCTTTTATGTTTAACTTTTTATAGACTCTAATGATTTTTATTACCAGCTACATGAGTTTGCTGGCAAATATTCCCCCAGAGAAACCCCTCCACAGTAAGTGTTTTTCTTTCCACACATTCTGTACAGACTAGTAAGGAATAACTCATCTAAGTCTCTAGTTTTGTTGGGTGTTTTATAGGAAGCTCACATTATTATGGTTTGAGGTGTATGTGTGTGCTGCAGGGAGAGTTTTTACATGTTTAGGAACCTTGAGTCTGATTCGTCATCAGCTTTAAGATCAATAGTAAAAGCTTTAATAGGAATCACCATCTTGTTACTGCTTTTAATCTTACTGATCCTAAGCAGAACACTCTTCTTCAAAAAACTTATCTACACAAGTAGTTTCAGCTAATCTATTACCATTTCTGATTCATAGATCTGCTTTCATAACCTTAAACTGTTTCCTTCCATCCAACCCTGCTTCTTTTCCTCTTTGATGTGCTCTCTAGATGTATTGGTATTGTCTTGAATTTATCAAGGGCAAACCACATGTCTAGTCTTTTATCCCAAACTCTTTGCATGCCTATTTTGGTCCTGAATCTTAACTTCCTAATTCTGTCCAGTTCACAGCCTTCTCGTTTTTTCCTCCATAACATTTATAAATACTGATCTTTCTGATCTCATTTTTTCTTATTGTGACCTTGCTACGCAGAATGACATAGACTCCTTCCCTTCTGCCGGGAGATCACATAAAATATATTTATTTAGATTAATTTCTTTGTCTGTTGTACTGATAACATTACTTTCTTTGGAAGACTCTGTTTTCCATTACATCATTTAACCTTCCTTTGCCTTCAAGACTTCTCATAACTGTCAGCAGCCTCTGTTCAAAGATCATGACTCAGCTCCCTTTACCCAAAGCAACCTACTGATTTAAAACCCCTGAGATTATAAAAAAAAAGTAAAATTCTGCTTTTCTAACTACTCACTTTAAAACTTTGTCTAGAGTCTGATCAGGTTTCTGAACTTCTTTCTGTGACTGCTCAGAATGCTAACTTACCTTTTTGTTTTTCTTGCTTTTGGTGCAGTCTGAACTTCTTATGTTATTTTACAATTGTAGGAGCTGAATGTTGAAGAGCCCTGGAATATTCAAAAGAGAATTTGATTCATACGTTCTGTTTCCATTCCACTTATGTTACTAGTCTAGATAGCTTCTGCCTGCTTCTTCCAGAACCATAGCATTGTTTCAGATCTGTTTCACTGTTATCTTCTTTAAAGCTGGCTTGTCAGAGTCTTTTTTTCCATCCCTCCTCAAAATGTACTTTTGCAAAAATGCCAAAAAGAAAATAGCCAAAAAATACATACATGACTTCCCAGCTGTCCAAGTTGTTGTATAAGATAACATGTGCAAGTAAATAAAATTTTGTATTGTACCTCTTCCTAATACTTCATTTCTTATTTGATTAGTGCAGGCATGGTTCTTCAAACCAAGAACTGTATCATAATATTTGGAAAAAATCCTAGTATATATGCCTTTATTCATTTTTTGCTCACATTAAAACTATTGTGCATGTTGTAAATTATATTCATTATTTTCCTTCTTCAATTTGCATACTTTTTATTTGCCACAAGCTTCATCATCTTCCCTTTGCTTATGGTTTCTTTATATTTTCCTTGATCTGAGTCTCATCTTCTAAACCATTGCCTTTTACTTTCTTCCACTTGCATCTGTCCAATGCGTGTGTATGCAGGTCATCTCTAGTCTGGGCACCAAAGAAAAGGCAAAATGGTCGTGTGATCTACAAGCATAGATCCTGGTAAAATTGAGTGTGGGGCATGGAATTGTATCTCCAACTGCTGACCTGAAAAGTGTTGCATTTTTCTTTCCCAAAATGCATTTGCATGCATTCTGGCAATTAAAAGCTGGCTTCTGTTTCTTGTTTGTACATTAGTAGTAACAATCATAATAATAATACTTATTATTACAAAATGTTTTTCATATTTAAATTGTTCTGCAAACATTAACTGTTTATAGTGACAGTAATAAAGAGCAAATAACATTTAATGAATTGGCTGAAAATATTGTTTAGTGTAACAATGTATTCAAAAGTCAGTGCTTTATTTTCTACTGGTTCTATGCTGTGCAACAGATCTAAGCCTGATTATGATACTTAGAGGCAAGACAGAATCTGACATGAGAACTGGACAGTTGCTGGATCCTTAGGCTGGTCACATTTCCATCTTTTCTCACAATATTATGGGTTATTCCCTTAAAATTAATGCTTATGAAAAATAATCATGTGGTGATTACATTTAATCCCTTCTTTAAGGAGAAAAATTGTAATTTCAGGAACTGTACATTACCAAATGACAAGCTATCGGCAAAAATGTCAACCATTACCAATCAACACCTTTACAGATTAAAATCTCTTAGATCATAAGGTCAGGGACTGTCTCTTTGTGCGTTGTGCAAAACAAAGAAAACTGTTGGTACCAAACACTTAAACTTCTGTAGTGTAATTTGATCAGCTTACTTCTGTTCTGACTATTAATACTTAGGAAAATTGTAACCTTTGCACCAAAGAAATGATGAAGAAATAAGATCAAATTAAAGACAATGGATGATACACACTTGAAAGAAAATATCTAAAAAGTTTTTAACAACTTTTTTTCACCATAGGGAACTATCTTAGTAAACTGGAAAGATATAAAGCAAGCTGATCATTTCATCTGGAGAAGGTTTTTTTTCCATTTTTAATTTGCAGTTTGAGCCTTTTCATGTTTCTTTGATAAGAGTCTCTCTTCACTCATAGGTTTCACCAGCAGCAAGCATTTTTTGCACTTTGATATTTAGTAATGACACTGCTTTGGGGAGAGAACCTTCCTTTAATCTCCTGCCTGTTTCCTGCTCCTCTTTAGGATCTGTGAGTGCACAGAGGCAGAGGCTGAAATTATTCTTCAGCTGAAGAGTGAGCTGAGGGAGAAAGAGCTAAAATTAACGGACATTCGTCTTGAAGCCCTCAGCTCTGCACACCATCTGGATCAGATTCGGGAAGCCATGAACCGCATGCAGGTCAGTACAGTAGCCTAAGTGATGACGGGGTGCACACCTCAAGTGTGCTTGGTGTATTTCCTTTCCTAGTACTTTATTCCAGTTACCCCAAAAGTATCAATATAAAGTAAAGCAACAGATTGACAGTACTTCAAAAAGATGGGTATGGTAAGTGTTCACATTATAATAATAAAATGATATATATTAACAACCAAAATGTGTTTAAAAGATATGGAAGAAGACATAATCCATGCCCATAGCATATTTGTAATCAAAACCCTCTGGCTGGGGAAAGCAACTTGACAGACAAGCAGATCACAAAGTGATTTCTACAGAGCTTTCATTACTTGGACGGAGTGTGTGTGTGGAAATATGTGCATACTCTATCTTCGCTTCTAATTTCTAACCCAGCCATAGCCTGCAGAAGCAAAGTAGGTAAAATTAGACTAAATTATTGTATGCAGCATTGCTAAAATTTCACTCCTTAATTACTTATGACACTTTTCCACATCCTCCTCTGAACACATTTTTATCAAACAACTTTCACCTGGATGAAAGGATGCAGAAAAAAAGGACAGTGTTCTTTAGCACAGCACGGAGCTTCATGTGACTCAGTTCTGTTGCCGACACATAAGTGTCTAGTGTCACATGGGGTGTCCAAAAGTATCCACAATATCCACACAGATCTGATGAGTATGACATAGGTCCTGTAGATAGATCTGTGCCCTTCCAAAATGACAGGTGAAATATGTAGGACGTCCCTGAAGGCACTAGAAGCATGTATTTGGGAAACTGAATCAAGGCCAATGGGGTAGGATTCAGCTAGAGATTAGGACAGCTGTATTTACATGTCTATGTATGAGCTAGGTGACTAAGCTGCTGTTGTTTTCAGTGGAGCTCTAGACATGCAGTAGTGGGGCCTAGCGAGCTATCCTAACATAGGTTCATAGGGTGAAATTTGGTTGCCTAAACATAAGCACCTAGTACTGTTTGAACCAGCCTGAGGTATCTACACAGGACTTGAAGTTTTAACATTTGACTGCTGGAAGACCATGCATACAATGACACTAGAAAGCCACGTTTACACAGTTGAATCCAGCCCACGGGGCTTGTCAGCTGAATTGCTCTGTGATCAGTACTTAGGCCAGGTGCACGTGTAGGCACTTATGTATAGATGTCACAGTGGCTGATTTCATTACTACAGGATGGTCAGCTTGCTCCAATTTCTAGCCTTCTTATTTATCTTGTGCCTATAGCACTCAGCCACGCCTTTCAACATGTACAGTAGCTGCCAGCCTCCCAAATGCTCAAACCCCTAAGTGTCAACACAGATATGAGATATTTGGCTGAACTTCAGTTAAAGGGAAGAATAATCAAGAACTGAGCTGTAAGTAAGGGTTTCAATTTTAGAAAGATAAATTTGGGGAAACTGAAGTTAGAAAGTCTTCTGGCCTAAAAACCTCTTGAATGTGAATGAGATGAGTAAAAGCATGGAATATCCTCAGGCCAAAGGTTCAAAAACATTATGGAAGCATATCTCCAGCAAGAGGACTGCTCCAGAATGGATTAGCTATATCAAGACGCTAAAAAGGAATTAGGAGTAAGCAGAGAGATTACTGAGAATACAAACAAGGAGATTGTTAAGTCAACAAGTGTGGACACAGTGGGAGAACAGTGAGAAGCAAAGCCAAGCTAGGCCTGGTGAAAGATGTTGAAAGGAACAGTAGAAATTGTATGGATTTTAAAAGAAGAAAAAAATGACATTATTCTGATTTAAAGATAGCTTGTTAAAGACAGTTTGATTGTGGCACAAAAACTAAATGAGTACATTGCCTCAATTCTGAAAGGATGATGTTGGTCAGAGAAGGGAGGGCTGGCTAATGAAAATGAGGGTGTGAAAAATGGGAGTTACCACAGTGGCGAGCAAAACAAAATTTAAAAGATTTTAAAAGATAAAAGGATACCCCATTTGAGAGAACTGAATGCTCTGCATCTCAGAATTAAGGAAGAAGTAGTTACAGGACAATTACAAATCCACTGGCAAATAGTTTTAATCCATCAAGTTATAAATGGTACTGTATGAAGGGAGAACAGCTAATGTGGTTTGCTGCAAAAAGGAAAATACTATTATCTGGATGTTATATATCTATATTTTTCTGATCACAGCAATTGTAAGGGCTTTTTAGCAAATACTGGAGATGAGAATAATTAAAGAATAACTGGTAAGTGAAAAATAGGATAAAATGTAGAGAGGTTTACCAACGGCAGATAATGCCTAATAAATGGGTTTAGTTTACCTTTGGTTAACAGATCTTCCAGACAAGCAATATGCAGAAGAGTACTCACCTGTCTGGACGTAAGAGTAGAATATAGTTACTTGCAGTAGTGAAGGACAGGATGTAAAGGCATATAGCGAAGGGACAGAGAATCTTTGGAGTCTCCAAATTCTGTGGCATTTTGCAGAACTGATGGGCATTGAGAAGAGGAAAAAGTGGGGTTGGTGGGAAAGGTATATGAACACTGTACATATTCAAAGCACCTTAAAAATCTAAAGCTCAGCTGAATGGAAAACTGCTGAAAATTGTGTAACTAATCAACTTATGTTGTGGACTAGATTGATATCACATGACTCATTTCACCATAGCTTTATTCCTCATTTGAACCTAAGACTAAACTGGTGCATTCATTATTACATTCTGTCAGTATTTTGCTGGTTTGTCCCTTTCCTCTCACTTTTTCTCTCCTTTGCCTGTATGATCTAATCATTCTGTAGCAGTTGCATTTTTTTTTTGTGATGCTATCCCTTATGGTTTTACTTGTATGATGTGGCTGAACAGCCTTCAAAAAAGGATAGGACTTTTAGCAGAGTGTTAGTGAATGTGGAATTAAATTTGATGTGCAAAACCATCTGCAAGAATAAGCAGTTGCTTTGTACTGTGCTTCATGAAGTGACTGAAAACTAGATTTAGCTGGTACTGGGCTATGCTCAGGCAAAATTTTCATTTTATTATTGTACATTCAATGACCACTTGGCACCACAGAGGATTTAGCTAAAAAAAAAATTCCTAACTGTGCTGATTCATCTGTCACTGTATGTTTTCATCAAAGAGGTTTAGTTGGCCTTTATGTGAACAATCCCATGTCTGGATGATCAAAAACTCTTTTCCAATATCAAGAAGGATTATGAAACTGTTAAAATATCAATTTCTAATTGTCCATTTTTAATTTCGGTGCTCTCCTGTGAAGTTATTGCTTAAATTGTACATTCAATGGCAGTCATCATTTTCTGTGACTTTAGAGGATATGTCAATACATATCCAAAATGTTAGGAATAACTTTCTTAGCTGACTGTTACCTAAGATATTTGATAATAAAAAATAGCACTCTAAAATTGGGGGTAGTTGGGAAAATTCTCCCCATACCTGTAGTATAGCCAACTGTACAATAAACACAGGGCCTTCAAGACTATGTTGGTTAGTAACTGTCTTGAGGCAAAAGCTAAAACAAGGTTGTAGGGCTTTTCCCTTCATTCCGGAAGTGAAGGCAATCCACTTTTCACTGACTAGGTTTATACTTTTGCTTTAGTGCCACATACTGCTGTGGAGCTGCTAAACCAATTGGCTCCTGCTTGTGAACAGCAAGCACCTGAATATTCACCCCCAGTGGTTTTCTGAAACAATAACCTCCTGTGTTTTTATGTTGGTTTCTTTTGAGTACAGAATGAAATTGAGATACTGAAAGCTGAAAATGATCGTTTAAAGGCAGAGACTGGTAATACTGGAAAGCCTGCCCGGCCGTCATCAGAGTCTTCAAGCAGCACATCATCTTCTTCATCACGGCAGTCACTAGGACTTTCTCTGAACAATTTAAACATCACAGAATCTGTTACATCAGGTAAATATATTTTGTGTACTTGCATGCCTCAGTAATAATTTATTATTTTTCATCCTCTTAATAGGCTATATATAAAAGGCATGTCTGAAACTTAAAATACCTCATATTGCTCATGTGAACATCAGATCTTCATTCACTAATGACGATGAGGAACAGTGTTGGCAGTCATTTATGAAAATGTGACTTTTAGAAGGGTCTGAATAATAGTAACAGCTTGTTCATTTTATTTCTTTAGTTCCTAGCAACGGTACTCTTTGACTCCCTAATTTACAATACTCTTTGATTATCTGGGGTTTTTTTGATTACCTGGTTATTTGATAAGAACAATATCTGTTGTAGTATACATGAGAACTGTACCAGTATATTGTCTTGTCCATATGGGACAAATATGAGCACAGTACATTACACTTCCCTTTTTAATTCACAGACCTTTTGTCGTTAGGTTAGGTCCCGTAATATCATTGCATATTTTAAGCTGGGGAGGAAGATGGTCTCAGTTAGTGTTATCTCCTAATAATTTTTTGTGTGGTATAGCTAGTTAGTGTATGTTGGATCAGATCACCATTTATCACAGGAACCAAACACTGCCTGGCTCCCATATTAAGCACGCCCATTGTCTTCTGTGAATGAGAGAAGGCATGCAGAACTTTGGTCCACATCCTGAGCGTTAACATTTGGTTATTTTCCATGCCATAGAGTTTATGATAATAAGTCTTTGACACTTGTTTTGATAATGTGGCCAAGAAACAGAAGTACTGTATCTAATGTTAGAACCACAAGCATAGCAAAAGCAAAGCAGCACTTATTAATGTAGACCCCATAGAAAGTATAATGCAATCTCTGGAAGCAATAAAATGTGGTTAATAATTATTGAAAGAGTCTAGGCAAGAGTTACAGCTGGGAATGTGCCAAACTGCCTGACTATAATTTGAGTTGGCAGTTAGTCATAGTATCTTGCCAGTCATTGATTGAACGGATATTTGAACATTTCTTCTGGTTAATATCAGATTTTATATGAAAATCGGTATATATTTTCTTTACATTCCAGCCAACATTTTTGCCAGGTTTAACTTCTAGAATCAATGAGCCTCGTCGGGCCTTGGTATACACTGAAGTGTTGCAAACACAGGGAGAAAAAGTTTAACTGTGGTTTGAGCTCACACATCCACACACATTTAAAAAAAAAAATAGAAGAGAGATTTTCAAAATGGTAATCGCAGAAACTCTTTCATGAATAGCAGCTATTAGCACTGTGTCTCTTGGCTCTAACTCTGTCTAGATATAGGAATAAACATAATATAAGCTTTATATAATTTTCTGTGTTGTTGGTTCTAAACATTTTCTAGCATGTAAAGTAATTACTTCCGGTTACAAGAAATTAAAGAAATAAGGGTTCCTAATGAGGAGTGGAGGATTTGTACTCCTTTTAAATGTGAATCCAGCATTTTTGATTATTGTGAGTATCATTTTATTGCAGTGCCAGAGAACTTGAAAGGGTGACAGCTTGCTACCAAGTCCTGTGGGATTTCTGTGGCAGCTGAAGTGCTATTACACCAAAGTTCCTCAGATATAGAAAAGTTAATCATACTGGGGACTAAGCTGAGAAAGATAACAAGGGCCTTGGCCCATCATATGAAAATTTTAATGGCACTTTCTAGCAGACCAGTATTAACTGGAAATGACCAAAGCTATTCATTGCTGCTTCCTAAGGGCAGGACCATCTCCTGCACCTCCAGAAAGGTGTGAGTAGCAAGCTTGGGAGGGGTTTGGCAATCACAGACACCCATTCTGCAACCAGTCCCTGGATTAAGGCGCAGCAAACAGGGGCCAGTACAAGACTGTGCATGTACTAATCCGATGAAAGCAATGTGCCAGGGCTCAGGCAAAAGTGAGCCGGGACTTCCATAGTGCAGCTAAGGATGAGGCCTGGCAGAAGGTAATTAAAGCAATTAACACCCTGGTGAAATGCTCGGTTGGGCATCTTCTCAGCCCTGGTACCAGCGAAAGGGAGAGCTCTCAGTAGTAGATGGAATTTTTTTCTAGACACGGAATGGTGCCTTGTACCTAAACACTTAAAGAAAAAAGTATTTAAAAGGCTATGTGAGGGTCCTTTAGGGATCAAAAAATTTCAGAGGAGAACTAGAGACATTTTAAATTGGCCTTAGAGGAACTCTGGCATTATTGAAACTCTTAAGGTTTGTCACATATGCCAAAATACAAGACAAGTCAATTGAAAAAGCCCATGTTGGTGGCACAGGAAAACCAGCTGCCTGGAACAAAATAAGCATAGGTTTGTTTAAGCTGGCAACAAAAATGATTCTTGATTAGATCTATTTTAAAAAACTAGCAGAATCTGCTCTCTAGGTCAGGGTGTAAGCTGTCAGACATTGTATATGAAGACTCACTTATTTCTAAATACATTCATTCAAACCATATTCATGAGCCTTTTTAGTTTTTGCTTTAAGCAAGTACTTCTGTGACTGACTCTTACTGGCACCTCAGTTTAATTTGGGTGAAATCCAACCTTGTGCAGACTATGACATGAAGTCAGTGCGCTACTTCAGTCATCACAATAAGAACAAGCAGGATTTAGGGTAGTGGATACTTACTGTGCTGGCCTTTGAAGAAAATGCATATCCAAAATCTCTTCTAACTTGACATTTAGTTAGAAAGCCTAACAGAAGAATCTTTGAGAAAACCTCTGCAGGAAGACAGCAATTTTATCCCTTGCAGTAATGCCTCAGGCTTAGCCTTTAGTAAGAAATATATCCTTCTGCATTCTTGTTTTAGGAGTTAGGGAGGAGGTAGGTCTAGAAACAGAGGCACAAAGCAGATCAGAATCAATCTTTACCTCCAAGAAACTTAAAACCTTTACCTGGAGGAATGGCTGAACGCAGAGTCCCATTTTCAGGAGGAATGCAAATTGGTTTTCTAATGATTTCTCCTTCTAAGACTGTTTTATGGGGAAAAAAAGACTCTGTATCCATGTGGTGTACAGAAGGTAAAGAAATCAGCTGGAAAGAGAAATTAAAATGCTGTTTTATGGAGCAGCAAATATAACAGCACAAGGATTTGTTGCTTTTCTCTTGATAGCATTCTAAAGGACATGATGAGTGCCCAAAGGTGTAAAGTTAATTTAGGTTTTAAACAACCTTGTGGACATAAGGTAATTTCCAAGAAGGAAAGCAACAGCAAAATTGTAATGCAAGAATTTATTTCTTTCGGGTTTCCCAATTCATTTTTACATGGCTAAAGCTTCTAATTAATACCGCTTCAAACAATTGACAAATTGCTACTTTTTTTCATGTCCAACAGGAAAGGCGAAGTAGGAATAAGTACAGGTTCAAATGATTGTGCTGCCAGGTGTTGTGATGGCAGCCTTTCTTGTTAACAAAAACCCCCTTTGAACAAGTACTGAACCGGTGAGGTGGATATAACTGAAGTGATCTGTCAGGTTAATCATTTCTCTTCTTGTATCGTAGATATTTTGCTAGATGATGTCACAGATGGAGCACTCCACAAAGAAGGCCATAGCGTGAAAATTTTAGTCACTATAAACAAGGGCTATAGTCGAGCCAAGGTAAGTTCATTATCCAAAGATCTAGTCACAGAATTATAGCTCCAGCAAATCTTGAAGTGTAGTGGCTGAAGTCCTTTCACTATTTTCAGCCATGAACTAAATGGAAATATCCTAAAGATAGCACTTCCTTTCTCTGTCATCTGTATATGTTTAATACAGTCAGTATAATACATGCTAATAATATCATGTAGCCTCCTCCTGTCTTTGTGATGGCTCACACACTACCAATTCTCAGTTTAATTAGTGGTGAGATGTTCTGGGACCTGCTATCTCCATTCAAATGTGGTTATAAATTATATGTATGCCTTGGACCCTAAGGGTGCAAGAATGAATATGCTGCTGAAGTAATCCATCTGGAATCACATTGTCATGTTTTCATGTTTTATATTGTAAAAGTATTATAAATACAATGCAAATTTTAGTTGTTTTCAGCTTTCTCTAAATACAGATGCCACCTAAGAGCAGAGTAAGATGCTGTGTTTCCTTCCTTATATAGATGTACCACAGTAATATTATTGTTACCTATTTCTGGCTCAGAGATTATTAGTAAAGTTGTAGCATTACCTTCTGCTTAACATTATTTTTCCTTATTGGTAAATTTAGTTTTAGCCCAGTTTGTGAAACTTCTGTCTTTGTAGGATCAAAAAACACACGCATATCTGATAGGATCAATTGGAGTTAGCGGAAAAACAAAATGGGATGTTTTAGATGGTGTAATCAGACGCCTCTTTAAGGTAAGACACTGACAAATTAGCTCAAGTATTAATTCAGTATTTTTTCTCACTTTAGAAAAATTCTGTATATTTTCTTTTCTCTTGCCAAGTCTTTTTTTTTTACTTATAGCTGACAGCACTGTTAAACTTTATTCTTAATGTTGTTGTTCTTTTTTCATGATTATAGGCAGTTCTCTATTGCATGCGACTTCAAGAATCTTCTTGAAATATGACTTCATCTGTATGTGCCTGTATTACTTTCATTCAGTGACCATATCTATTTTTATGTCTTATGTTTTCATATAACTTCAGGAATATATTTTCCGAGTGGATCCAGCTACCAGCCTGGGCTTAAGCTCTGACTGCATTGCTAGCTATTGTATAGGGGATGTAATTAGAGCCCATAGCCTAGAAGTGCCTGAACTGCTGCCTTGTGGATATCTGGTTGGAGATAATAACATCATCACTGTGAACCTGAAAGGTAAAACCACAAGAATATTTTTGCAGATATTGTATAGTTCTTCACTGCATTCCCCCATCCCTTCATTTTCTTTTAGACTTGATCTTTCTGTAGCCTGACCCCTACCACAGTGGGACATTTTGAGGCAAACCCAAGAATAACCCAGTTCCGCAGGAGAAAACTGAAACATTTCAAAAGCTGCAGGGATTTGCTGTGGGAAGGGAGAGAGACCTTCAAAAGAACTGTGCATGTATTGATGTGACAATTCGTAATCCTTGTGGCTGTCACTTTGGCCTTTTTCTATCGTGATTGCCTGTAGTGTCTGAAACACATGTCTTTGCCTCACTGAGCCTTCTCTTCATGTTTACTTTGATTTCGTTTCTCCCACCCATCTAGTCACACTGCCACTGCCACTGTTTAATTTTTTGGCCCAGTGGAAGAATGTAACTATTTCCAACAGTAATGAGAACCTACAAAAGAGTTTGATTTAGGCAGAAGTATCTTACCTGCTTTCAGCGTGGCACAGACATCATCAGGCACTGGGTCAAACCTAAACTTACCTTAGCAAGGATGGAGACAAACCATTTTCCTTTTCTTTTGTTTCCAGGAGTGGAAGAAAACAGTTTGGACAGTTTTGTGTTTGACACATTAATTCCTAAGCCAATTACCCAGCGGTACTTTAATTTACTGATGGAGCATCGCAGAATTATTCTGTCGGGACCCAGTGGCACAGGAAAGACCTATTTAGCTAACAGGCTGGCTGAATATATAATAACTAAATCTGGCAGAAAAAAAACTGAGGATGCAATTGCAACTTTTAACGTAGATCACAAGTCAAGCAAGGTAAGTTACAGTTGAAATGGTAACCTATTGCCTGATTTGTAGTGAGGACATAGCGTAGATCCTATTAATTGGCATACTGTTTTGTTGCTCATTTTTCATCCTTTCCTACAAGGATTCAGTCTCTAATCCCATGAGGAATGAAGACCAGGTCTCTCTGTTCTAAACAGCTTTGAAGCACTGTGAAGGAAACCTGAATTTTTGCTCACTTGAGGAAACCCACCTTAAGGATAGATGCAGAATGGAAACCCACGTAACTTCCGTTCTTAGAGTGTCTAACTCCTTTGTCAGAAAGGCTGGGTATATAGTAATGCTGGTCTAACTGACTTTTTTAAGAGTGAAAATAGAGCCTATTCTTGGCAGAGATTTGAGAATGAGGATTTTCAACTAGTAAGTTGGGTTCCATTTCTTAATGGACACTGTATAAATACTACTGCTGCCATAGTTTTGGAGCGCATCAGTCAGAATCTGACAATGCTAAAATTACCTCATGCATCATATCATATTCACAGTGATTTACTTAGCCCAAATTATCAAGCTTCTAACATGACTACTGTGCTACCCACAGATAATACTATTCACCTGTTATCCTAAATTGGGTATTCTCCTAACTTGGTACCCAGGAAGATGGTCAGAAAATGAAAGGTTTTGCCCAGGGCTTTCAGCTTTTCACAGAACATAATGAATGTTAACATAATATAAGAAGGAAGAACATACAGATCCCAAAGGGATGGGAGAACCATTCCAGTAAAAACAGCTCTTTTCAGTGTCTTTATATAGATGATTTGTGATGCCATTTACTTTGGCAGGGAAAGTGTGCATATTTTATTGTTATACCGTATATGCATTTATAAGGGAAATCTTCCCACAGAGGAAAGAGCTTTGAGTTGCTGCTAAACTGCTTGTTGTATGTGGTTTTTTTTTTTTTATTCCTATTCTTTGTTTCTCTGAAGATTACATAGAACTTCTGGGTTTATAATAAAAAAGAAAAAATATATCATTGTCAAATGCAGAGTGTGCTTGAATAATACAGATGGTGCTATTCCTTGGAAGAAACCCATGATTTTCCCCATAGAGATACCTGGTCATAAAAAGTCAAACAAAAAGCATTCTTGAAATAAAAAAAAATTACATGTTCCCATTAAAGAAAAAAAGATTTTGCTACCACCGATCCGTGAAGTAAAATGACAATAGGAACATTGTCCATAATACCGAGTATTCCCAACACTGACAAAATTAGATACCTCAAGGGATACAGCTGTAAAACTTGACTAGCCAAGACCTTCAAGGGCAAGGAAGTGTCAATAAAAATATGAAAAGTTTTGATTATAGAAAGTTTTATTTTATTCCAGCACTAAGTGGCAGCCAGGCAGATAGCTGACAGAAAAAAAAAAATGTTTACACAGGGAACTTTATTAAGAAGTGTGATACAGTATCCTCAAAAGATTGAACAGATTTTCAGTGAGAGAGGTGAAAGGAGATATCTGAGGAAGCAGTTCAGTATGCCTAGATTGGGTAACAGTTTGTTGTTTTTGATATATGTGTGTGGCATTCATAAAATTGGAGGTCCAACAATTAACGTGAATATCTCAGCCTGCTGGAAATAGGATATTTTATTGCAGCCTATTTCCCATTGGAGATAAGATATTTTATCAGCAGGTTCCTGAGGAATGTATCCACCAAATAGGAGTATGCATGCTTCAGTCTCTTGCCTTATGTTTAGTGCCTTTGTTTTTCCTAGCATATGACTTCAGTATTGCCCTAACTAGAAGCAGGTCTTCCTGCCTGTGCTGATCCAGCTGAATTATCCACAGTTGGGAAACTCTGTAACAGTTTCTTTATCTTTCTGGAAGTCTCTTCCACTGTAATTACATACACGGTCTAATCGGTCTAATCTTTTCTGTTTTTCGTTAATTCTGCTAAAGGATCTGCGACAATACCTAGCTAATCTTGCTGAGCAATGCAGTGCTGACAACAATGGTGCTGACCTCCCTGTGGTCATAATTCTTGATAACCTCCACCACATCAGTTCACTAAGTGACATCTTCAATGGTTTCCTCAATTGTAAATATAATAAATGGTAGGTTTCACACACCTTAACAAACAGTTAAAAGCTCTTTGCTGGTTTGCAAAATAAAATGTCCCAGTGGAACCTTAGACTCTCTTAAGCTAGATTGGGAAAGCCCTTATGCAGGTCCTTAAATCTAAGTGCTTGTATAATTTTCCCCTTCTTCAGCCAAATACTTAATATGTCTGCTTCACTTTATTTATATGACTCCCATGCACCTCAGTGAGATATAAATGTAGCACTGAATTTAAGGATGGATTTAAATGTTTGACTGGATTAGGGTCTTATTCCTTTTGCCCTGTCAGGTCATACAAGCTCATAAGTACTATGAGGAGAGGTTATGGGAGAGAAAGAATAAATGCACATTATAATAGTGGAATTTGAGATATGTGTGAACCCACAAACCATGCTATGCAAAAGCAGCTGTATAGCTGATGGACTTGCGTTTCCTACAGTTTTCCTGTGAGCCATAGTAGTGCAGATGTGTGAAGCTGGCTGACTGTCCTTTATTGCCAAGCAACAATAAAAATAATGGTTTCTGGAAACTTCCACTGGCTTATTAAATAGGATATTTCTACTGTAAAAGCTCCATCATAGGGACTGCCCTTCGTAAAGTCACTGTATACTATGTCTTACTCATGAGATGCACTGGCTTCTGAAATTAAAACTCTGAGCCTACTACAAAGTAATGAGGTACACGAACACAAGTTTACCTCATTTCTTGTTACAGATGGGTATTAGTAAACTATAAATGTGCAGAAAGGGGAAACATGCAAGAATAAACATACCAAAAAGAGGTTAGTTCAGAAATAGTTTAAGTCTAAAACACATCTACGGTCTGTTTTCAAAGTTGGCCTAGTGCAGATAAGAATAAAAAATATTCTCTGAATATGTGAATGGGTTTTCCCTCAACAAAATTTCCACCTGAATCTGCTACTTTTCTCTTTTCAGTCCCTATATTATTGGAACTATGAACCAGGGAGTTTCTTCTTCACCAAATCTGGAGCTGCATCACAATTTCAGGTACATTCACTCTGTATTTACTTTGTGTTTGCACAGAACTCTAAAACTCCCTTCTTCCCAGCCTGGGTCTTCCACAAACATCAATCACAGTGGTTTAGCTCCTATGACTCTCCTATATTGATAACTCTCAGAATTGTGTTTTTCCTTCTGGTGAAAGAAACAAGATCCCTTTCCTGTATCTCTAGCATGATGCTACAGTTGTTGCCTTCCATTTATCTTCAGCGCTGTCCTGAATTCTAGCTGAAACCTGTAATCATGATTGCATTGCAGCAGTGGCAATAAGGAAAGAATATAACCTGGTGGTTTATTAGAGCTATTTTATGTTTGTTGGTTCACCAGCCTTAGGAGCTCATGACATCATTTTCATCTGCATGTTCAAGAGGATATGGTATATTTGCTATTCATTGCTACCTGACATTTATCCTTTCTTCCCAGGTGGGTGCTGTGTGCTAACCACACAGAGCCTGTTAAGGGTTTCTTGGGCAGATACCTGAGAAGGAAACTGATTGAGACTGAAATAGAAAAGAACATACGCAATAATGAGCTCATCAAAATCATTGACTGGATCCCCAAAACATGGCATCATCTCAACAGCTTCCTAGAAACGCACAGCTCTTCAGATGTAACCATTGGTGAGTCCTGGCCCAGTAGTTTGAAATAAGGATGCAGGTTGAGCATAGTAGAGATTACTAAAGGCTGAATTTGCTTTTTGAAAGTTATTCTGTCCCAGTCTACAATGGGAAATGCAAAATCACTCTGGGAAATTTGCCTGGTTAGCATTACCAGCAAGACTGAAAAGCAAATGCAAAGTTTAATGAGAAAGTATGTATTCCCTAGTATTTCTGTCTTGGTTGCTAAAGACTTTTAAGTAAATGATCATCATTTTAAAAATTCAACACCAAAAATGACCATAATAGCAAGTTTTCAAAGTTTAATTTTTTCCTGCTTTCATATTGCAGCGCAATTACAGCAATAAAAATAATAGGTCTGTCAGGTGGGAGATGTACGTATACCTGAGGTCTTTTAGTGGGTAAAACTTGCAAGTGTTCATCAGACCTTAGGATTGCGTAAAGTGACACTAGTTCATTTTTAGTAATAGGAAACTGATAGATCAATAGTTGTAGTCTCATATTACCATTTTCTTCATTGGAGTCGCTCCAGTACTAATTTTTCTTTAATTCTGTAAAGATTATTTTTAGTGTGTTCAACTTCTTCAACATTTTTAATACACAACTTGACTTCTCAGGTCCTCGCCTTTTCCTCCCTTGCCCTATGGATGTTGATGGCTCCCGAGTGTGGTTCACAGACCTCTGGAACTATTCCCTAGTACCGTATCTTCTGGAAGCTGTGAGAGAGGGACTTCAGGTAAATCACTTACTTCAAAGCAAATTTTTGTATTAGTTTCATAGGCTTTCTCCAAGATAGTTTTAAGCAATGCATCCAAGTGTTGTGATATTGTATTTACAAGAAAAAACGTTGTGGTAGGTTTATAGAAAAAAGCTTTGGACTCGTTTTGACTTGCTCTTACCCTAATATATAATTTGGCTATATTTTATCCAGCACTAACTTATCTTAGATTTTTATAAAGAGAGTTTCTCCTCCGTGACTGCTGGAAGGCTCTTCTTTTTCCACCATTTGAACAGACTTCACAGCAATGCTGAATACAGCTCGTATTGCCTCCCTGAGTGAAGGCAGCCTCAGCCTATCACTGTATGGAAGAGCTAACAGCCCCTACAATGTGTAACGAAAGAGTTTTGGTCTGTCTAATCCTCTCCCACATATATATATATATCTAGGCATACAGGCATGTGGAGGAAAGCTTGTAAACAAGGATATTTTCACCATGCAGAAAGGATTTGTTTACTGGCCTTATCTAACCGGATAGAGAGAACTTGCTCTTTGGCCCTGGTGAACATGCAAGTCAGTCCCTTTTTTACCCTTGCATCTTGCACCACTGCTTGTATTTCCTCTGGTTTTGGTCTCTCCACTTTCCTTTCCCTGTAGGGCTAAGGTTTCCTCCCTGCTGTATTCTCATCATGGATAACTGCTGTCAGTTCAGAGTGTTTTGTTGTTCCTCCATCCTGTCCTCTCCAGAGCTAGGAGTTAGCAGCACTTCCATTCTCTTAACATTCTCCATTACCACACTAGTAAGGTTTTTTCTACTTTAATAGGAGGGCTGCAAATAGTTTTACTGTATAGCACTGTATGTTGTCCCACATAGGTGAAGAGTTAGGACCATTGCTTATCTCTGGAGCAAACCTAAATCTTGAAATTAATCCAGACTTTTTTTCCAGTTTCTGTGTGAGTTTCTTCCTTTTATTTTCTTTTTATGCACTGCAACCCTATGAAAAGATATATTGTGGAAAGGCAGTTTTTTGCTACACATGACTCTACTGACACTAAAAGAAATTACTGTGCAGTGCGGAGGGCATTGTTCTGGACCAGTCAAAGAACTGTGTAAGCAGTTGCAATTTCTTTATCACCTTGTGTTGACATGGTGACATACTGATTAGGTGGAGGTTTAGAATCTTGCCTGTTGAATATCTCATGCTTTCCTAAAACTGCTCCTCTCTCTGGGAATTAGAGAGTGTTTAGAGCTTATGCAAAAAAACCTGCCAAATGTCTGATAGAACAGCCACAGTGAGATTAACAGTGCTTGTTTGGACCAGCTATAAAAAAGCAGTGATACTCTTCATGCTCATATTTTCCCAAATATACAGGGTACCTACTTAAATGAAAAGTTCAATTCTAGAGCAGAAGATGGCAGCAGACAGAAGAAAATACAGTGTTTCATGAACCTTTCCAATTTTTAGATGCTTTGGATAACTTCCATAGAACAACATTTTTAATGATACACAGAAATCTTTTGTATGATATAATTAGGTGTTCCTAGATCCAGAGGAGAGTGGACTTTCTAGCCTGGTACTTAGCAAACTCATATGTCAGACCCAGAATCTACACTCCTTGCTCCAGACTCCAGAAAAGATTTGATCTCTGTTAATCCCAGAATGAAGGAAATGCTGCCTCCAGCCTGGAGTTAGCTTTCTACCTCCCTGCAAAAACATTTCCTCTTGGCTCATTTAGGCAGATCCCTGCTAAGCAGCCTAGTCTCTGTGAAGTGCATAAGGGGGGATACTGAGTACGTATCCCTGTGCATACTATAGGGAAATTGGCTGCCTAACCTGGAGCTCTGCATTCAGCAAGTGCCTGGGAGCAGGTGTTGCAGTGATAAGCACAACTTATCTCTGTGGCTTTAGCACTAAAATCCTTAACTATTTTATTCCTCATTAGGAGTGCAGCCCATCTGAATGCTCCATAAGTGTATACCCTGCCAATATGATGCTGCTACTTGGACTGTCTGAGGCTGTTTATGCTGGGACAGATCACAGAAAGCACTCGTGGACGCTTCCCAAGCTCAATGTGTCGTTTTTACTGCAGATAGCATAGCTGAAGGGAATTTGTAAAGCAGCAACCAAGGATCTCCCAGTTAACATGTTGCTCGTGAACTGCAGTGAGGTGTTGGGGGGGTSGGGGGGGGAGGGGGCGCGTTTTACTGAGGAAGCTGACAGACCTCCTAAATTTGGAGAGTTCTCGCTCTTCCTTCCTTCTGCTCTCCTTCTGGATTTGTAAGCATTGCTGTGCTCCACAGTAGGGAAATCCTGGCCTTCATGAATTTCTTCTCTGAACCTTGTGAAAGATCTCAAACTTAAGCTGTGGACCAGATGTCTACTCCTGGATCCGGTTTTGCTAGGAGAAGAGAACAATCTGTCCTGGCACTTCCTCATTCTCTTCAGACAAAATCAAATTAACTTGAATATTTTAGACAGAGCTGAGTTAATTTTCACTGATATGCCTTAAGCGAATTACCTAACGGTTTTGTTTCATGTTGTATCAAAAACTTGTAACTGTCACTGTTGCCTTCGAGTGTCACTAGTTACGGAGTACTTTTCAACTTGCAGCCATTGAAAGAGCACTAATGGAGCTGAGGTCACTTGAATATCTGATCATATCTGAGTGCTGAGCACTTTTGAAGCAAACAATTTACTAAAAAGGTTTAGATGTGTTTGATTACTTTTTGTCTGCTATTACAGCTGGTACTGAAAACGCTGTAGGATAAAAACTTATGTGTTTTATCCATAATACAGATGTATGGTAAGAGGGCACCTTGGGAAGATCCCTCCAAATGGGTAGCTGATACCTATCCATGGAGCTCTGCATCTCTACAGCATGAGTGGCCATCATTACTTCAGTTAAGACCAGAAGATGTTGGGTATGAAGGTTATACATCAGCAAAAGAAGGAACAACATCAAAGCATGTCCCACAGAGTGAAACAGAAGGGGATCCCTTGGTAAGATTTAAACTTTGGGAAAAATGCTCTGCAGTATGTACTTTACTGCCACACATTAAATTGTACAATGTACAGTAAAGAATGTACTGTTTACCTGTTCCAATGTGGTCTTTTAAAATGAATCTTACTATAATTTATAAAAAAAAATGATAGGAATGAAAGGAAAATCTGTCAAGAGGGAAGATATCACTATCAAGTTAATGTGTCCTTAAATTGTATGCATTTCCCATCTGCCCAGGAATGTGTGTGGTCTTCATCATGATAATGTCTGGGTACTGCTCTTAAGCAATTTATTAATCGATTTATTCTAAAAACATCTTTTTGGGTTGGGCAATTTGTCATCTACATTCTACAAATGAGGAACTCACATTATCTAACTTGTCTGTCGTAGAGAATTTAGTGGAAATGCAAATTCGACAGCCATCGTCCCCTTCCTCAGAACACTTTAAGATAAATGATGACTGTATAACAGTCTTAATGTATAGGGAATGCAAGTGTGGTGACATTGAAAGATAAGAGGTTGATTTCCCTATAAGCCGTGTATTGTTTCATTTAAATATGATCCCAGATGTCTGGGTTTACCAATGCCTCCTCTGGTAATGGAATATTAAATTGCATATATTGAACTGCTATTCTTTTATAGTACTTTCTCTGTAGACTGTCTTCATCATAATTCATAATACCATTTTAGAGGACTACCTTCGGAATACAATGGAATGGAAAGGGAATTTCTCAGAGCAAAAAGGATTGAAATCTTAGGAGTGCTAAGGAAATGAATCCATAGCCCCACCAAAGTGTTCAGTCCCCCAAACCAGACCTTGCATCCTGAAAAAGTGTAGAGAATCAGCTCATCTGACCCCCTGTCTCCCAGTACAAAGGCTCTGGGGTGACTGACCCTGTGATTTGGGCTGCCAGCAAGCATATTGGCCAGGTTTCCGGCACGTATGCATCACCTTCCACTAAGCAATATATGAAAATGCTTAGGAGGCTGAAGAATTCAGTAGCCCATCACCCTTGCTCCCTACCCACTGCAATCATTTGCTGTTTACAGCTTCCTATATTTGAGTAATTACGAGAAGCTTGAAACTTCTGCGTGTAGGGCTTGCCCCTGCCTCCGGGGGAGCTGATGGGAAGACAGACAGTGACGCTGGGGGAACAGAATCACAGCCAATGATTTTATCTGTGGAGCCAGGACATTTCGTATGTAGGCTATATTACACACCTACTGCATGTATCCTGCATCCTCAAATATGCATAGCTATTAAACTTACAGCTAAAGCTACCTGACAGCATTAAACAATATTAAACACTGCTCAAAGTCTAGAGAAAGCTTTACAAACTGCAGGCTTGAGACCATAAAGATGTAAGGATTCCTGAGCAAACCTGAAAAGGGGCTTAACACTCACACACAAAATACCTCTCCTTCTTCTGGTTTTCATTCCTGTTTTCTGTAATGACAGCCTATTTGTTCTTTGAAATACATTAAAATGATGTTAACATTGCTTGCAGCCCTGAGTATGCTGGCAGGAGTGGATGTTTCATAAATAAAATCCTGATCATTACACAGAGTTAGGTGTCAAGCATCCAAATAATTTTCTGGAGCTTACTGCTGGTTTTTATGATTTTTCAGATGGACTTCAGGTTCCAGCAATGCCCAAATGAATTATGTGGGGGTTCTCCCTCTCCTGGGAAGGAGGGTCTGTTGCTGCTCCCCTTGCTGAGGTCAGCTCCTCAACAGCAGATGGTACTCTTTTATGAAGCAGCTGGCCTCAGTCCACCCCTCGCTCGCTGCCTCCCTGTCTCTCTCTTGCAGAGGGGGCATGTTTGTGTGATTATGTTTTTAGTTGCTTTTCCAATGTATTCTGTCTACTTCATCCAAAAATTATTTGGAAGCTTGACTGTTTCCAAATACAGGCCCAGATGTCCAGCTGCGATACGGCTTCCTTCCCCTGCCTGTGTTGCAGCTGCAGCCACAGCCGTTCTCACCTGTGAATTAAAGAGAGTTACCAGGCAGCTCCATTATACCCCCCTGGCTCTTTGGACCTTTAAACTTGCACTTCTATTTAAAGACCAGAAGACAGTGAAAAGGGTGCCAGAAGGAGCCACTGATACCTCGCCCTTTCCAAATTCCTTCTGTGTGGTCCCCTCAGCTAGATACCCACACACTCCATACAGCAGGGGAGCTTTATTAAATTTTAGCATGGCTGCTGCAGCACTGAATGAGACAAGTTTATGAAAACATTTCCTTCTTCTTTCAGATGAATATGCTAATGAGGCTTCAAGAGGCAGCCAACTATTCGAGCGCACAAAGCTGTGACAGTGATAGCACCAGCCACCATGACGATATTTTGGATTCATCCCTTGAATCAACTCTCTGAAAGAGACAAACTGTGGTGGAGGATCATGGTAAAATCTGTTTCCACTAGACCACTGCCAGTATTAAAGCAGCACGCCGAGGTCCCTGAATGAGAATGGTGTGTCGTAGGTAGGCAGGAGACCTAACTCTGCAAAGTCAGGAAGAAAAATTGAAGTGGAAAGCTTGAATTAGTTTAATTTCAAGGCATTTCAATATCTTGGAGCCAAGTGAAACTCCATTTGTCAACTGGAAAGGGCCCTAGATCAAGGGCATCTAAGCAGATTGCACATGTGTTAGCCAAACTGGAATTTTTTTTCCCTTTTCTTCTCTCTCTCTCTGCCTCTCTCTCTCTGTACAAGTTTACAGTGCAAACTTGTTTGGTTTCTTTTTCCTTTAGTTTACCCTGACACACTGCGTGAACAATGCGGTCTTCTAGTTCTCTTCTAACCTCTCTTGTGCCACATGGTGCTGGTCACAGGACTGCAGTGGTGTTTGCGTTGTACGCTACTGCCCATTCCAGAACAGGTCAAAGATGATGATAGTAACTCAGAAAGCACAAACAGTATTGTGCAATCACCAGAAAACATGACTGTGATATGCTGGATAAGTGCCAATTTAATTCTAACTGCCATGGTCACGGTGATGCGCTCCATCAAGTTTTTAGTGTACGAGTCACAGATTTTATAAAGTTGTTTTTACCACAAAGGTCTTTTTTAACCACCTGCCCACTCCTTAACAACAGTTTTATACCAATTATTAACCAACACTGATTAAAGGCTTTTTAGGGCTTCATTTGTTTGAGCCTTTTCAGTGAAAGAAGGAACATTTCCTATGGTGCTGTCTCACTGCCTTAAAACAGATTTCTAGAACAGTTTTACAGTTGGTTTAATTCCTAAACCATTGGTAATTTACACTGTTTTTTTCTTCATTTACTAATGAGAAAATGTCAGTTAACACAGTAGCCTCATATCTGTATATCATGATTTTTTAAAGAAATGGATAGGAGAAAGAACAGTTGCTATATAATATTTTTATCTTGTGAATAGATTGCTCTGCCTACCCTCAGAAATATACAAGGAACCCAAACCCACTTCCACTGCCACCGAAATGCTGAGAAAATCGGCTCAAATACATTTGGTCCCATGGAATGGAGTTTTTGGAGGACAGATGTTTTGAATTCTTATCCAGCAGAGCTGGATGCACTTGATGCAGCCTGAGCACAAATATTTGGGTTTTTTTTTCCCTTTTTCTAGTTTTAGCATGTTGTTTTGATTGCTATTGTTGTACATGAAAAAATCAGCATAAAAGAACACTGAAGCAGTGATGTCCACTGTGGAAGAGGAAGAGTTTATACTGTAAAAGTGGGTTGGTTTTGCACAGTCTACTGGGTGGGTATTGTAAATATTAAAAAAAAAAGAAGCCTTGCACAAATCAAATCAAAAACAAGCAAACAAAAAAAATTGTATTTTATTCTGTTGGTGTTAAGAGATGTTTCACTTGCTGAGATTTCCTGTATGTTACAAACAAATACAGAATGCAAACCTTAAAAGCTGTTATTACCTGGTGTGTTTGTCCTGTATTTACAGTTGCTATGACTATGCAGGAGCTATCAAAGCTAGAGTGAGCATGTTTCAGTTTCTATATGAAACCAATACATTTTGGGGGGAAAAAATCTGAAAATGTTTTAAGTGCATATGCTATGGCAGGCTACAAACAGATTGCATTAAAACTGCTCAGAATACTCGGAAATGCTCTTTTACCACAAGAGGCATCTGGTTAAAATAATTGCATATAAACAAGAAGGTACCTAAGGGCTTTGGCATTGTGTAGACATGTACTGTACACCTACATGGATGTTACCTTCAGGATGTGCAATTGGTGCTATTAACTCTTTGTGGCCACCCTGTGGTCACTTGCTGTAAAACAAAGATAAATCAATGCAGTTTTCAAATGGCACTGAGCTGCATCACTGAATCTAGAGGTTCCTACACGGTGCTATTGCCCTAATAAAACTCCAACTGATTTTATGCAAATAGGATTCAGTCAGACCAACATTATGCCCCCCAAATCTGGATCCATTCCTGTTGTAAAATGTCAGCACATACATCCTGACCAACTCAAAGAACTAAAGGAAAGCTGCTCTTTCCTGTACCTGTGGTCTGAGCAAACTTGCAAATCTTTTCCTGCCATATTTAACATACAAACACACGATATTACATATACAGAACTTCCTGCAATGCATCTCAGTGAGTTCACCTAGTTTACAACTCAGAAATTGTTTGTGAAACATTTGTCTGTATACATTTTATATTTTGTACATTTTTGATGTAACATATCATGTAAATAGACAGAAACAGTGAAATAAATCATCTGAAAAGTTTTGTAGTCTTTGTAAAGCCCTAATAATAAGTATTTGGTGTCATCGGACTTAACTGGATGATGTATTTTCTATTGGTTTATTGTTCCTCTAGCTTGTAAACCAGCTTGCGTATATTTTTTTGCAGGTGTGCGCACTGTATCTGTCTAAATTATTACTTTGCCATTAAAGTGGAATTATTTATTGAAAACACAGTCTGGTGTTTTTGCAGTCAGGACCACTTAAGGGTCAGATACTATTTCAAACATACAAATGTATAAACAAAATGACAAACTGAAGGATGTAATTTTTTATATTCAGCGGAACTGATCTCTGTAAAAAGACAATTAAGTACACTTTGTAGTTCCAGTGATTCTATATTATTCTTGAATGATTTTTCCTGTGTTGGGAACAGGTTGTGCAGTTCAGACGTGATCTCACAGTCTCCTCCTCCTCGAGATTAGCTTAAAGCGCAAGGGTATTGATTTCAGTGGTGGTAAACCTGTACAAAACTGGTGCAGTATTATGGCTTATTTTCAAACTTGAAAGATTTAGAGCTACCTCCTCAGCAGGTATAGATCAATACAATTTAATAGAATTCGAAGAAAGCAAGTAGAGTTATGTTAGTTGAGCTAGTCATAGATTTTGAGACTGGAAGAGATCATTATGTTCCTGCAAGCTGTAGCACCTCAGCTCTAAATCTTAGCAGCAGGTCTGTAATTTCTCCTGAAATTGTCATGTCCCTTGAAAGACATTTAGACATAACAGTATGGAGTAGAAGATCTACCGTATCACTGTCACTGTGGTTATTTATTCACTGGTTTGGTTTGTTTTATAAGGGCTTTACTTGTAGTTAGATCTTACATAGCTTTTTTATTCAAGAGAAAAATAACCCAAGCAGTCTTTTGGTATGCCTTGTCTTCCAAGAAGCCGGCTTTCTAAGGTTCCTTCCAAGAAGCCAGCCACCATCAAAAACATCTTTTACATTTAAGTGAAAGTCGTCCTTGCTTTTCCTTTTGCTACAATAAGTAGGTTGCTCATTCTTAGCTTTTCATGATAAGGCATGCCTCCCAGGGCTCACAGCATTTCTGTAGGACTTTCTGAACACTTCTAGATTTATCAGAATCCTTTCGGAAGTGTGGGGACTAGAGCTGCACACTGTATTCCTGTGATGATTTTACTTATGCTATAAGCAGAACTAATATCACCTCCCTACTCCCACTTCATATTTTCCCTGCTTAGGCTTCAGGGGTGACATTCACTCGCTTAATTGCATCATCCTACCAGAGACTCCTGTTCAGTTAATTATCTACCAAACCGCTGAGTTCTTTTGATGTTGCATCATTTCAGAATACTTTGTCCAATCCTGTCTGTGTAAATGATGATTTTTGTTCCTCAGATGTGTGACTGCAAATTTATCTGTATTAAAACAGGTTATTCAAGTCAGCCCACCCTACCAGATGATTCAGATCTTTCTATACAATTGGCAGCTGTATAATTTACCACTCCACCAACTTCTCTGTCTCCCATCGTTTTACTTTGCCTTTCAGTTTATAGATAAAAGTAGTAAATAACGTGTCAAGAACAAATCCCCATTGAATCCTGCTAGGAATCTCTGTGAAGATTTCTGTTTTACAGCTACATCTTTAAGTCAGTTATTTCATTTGTACCCCAGTTAATGTGGGTATGAATATCAGAATGCCTTTCAGAACCATATGTGTATAATATTATAGGAAATACATGAAGAATTACATGGTTTCTCCAGCACTGTAGGTCTCTAAGGATGTATTAGCTTAACTTCTGTTGAAAATGCCGTATGCAGAGCTGGTCTTAGACAGAAAGGGGAAGGAACTAGGTGACTTTAGAGATCTCATTCGGTGCTACTTTCCTATAATTCAGTGTTGCAGTCTTTGCATGTTATCCAGCTGCCATTGCTTAAGGGAAAAAGTATTTAAAATATTTAATTGTCAAATTCTTTCTGTGTCTACTGTGTGAGCATTTGCACTTATTAGCTTTTGTCTGGAGACCTGCCTGGTGAATACCCAGTTTCCCAAGACAGGAACAGGATAGCCTCTGAGAGGAGTATTTTTAGCGAGGTGCTTGAGACATTGCTCTTGCTTATGGAAACTCTTTTTTTATTCCACCATTAAATACCCACTGTGTTTCTCAGCATGCTATACTTTTTCTTGATAACTGAATAATGTCACACAAATTAAATGCTACCACTATGTTTGGCAATGCAAGAGCTACAAATGTGCTATCATGGGAGAAAAGTATTGCTGGGTAATAATACCAATAGCAGAAAATAGAATCTGTCATGAAAGATAAATTAACTAAGACCCAGGCCATGCGACCTTGCCTTTCTACAGTAAATTGCATTTACTGTTCTTTGTTCAACTACAACCCTAAACAAACATTGATAAATAGCAATGAGTGAGCACACTGAGTGAAGTAAAGTCCTGTTTTTAGTAACAAATTTCATAAATTAAATAATGTTTTGTCTTTGTCAGTGTATCTACTTGTTTCATATGCAGTTTTTATTAAATCATATGATACAATTTAGGAAACTAAAATATGTCCTGACAATTAAATGCCAAAGCTGAAAGAAAAGGCACCTGGTAACTGCTGTGTAACAAAATAAAGCATTTACATGATGACTCATAACCAGTGCTAATGATTTTATCATGCCATAAATGGATGGCTCTGAAAGAACAAAGAGGCAGACAAAATACTTATTAGCTATATAACCAAACCCCAAGGACTTTGTGAACTCTAAGAAGTCATTTAGACTTAGTGAACTGTATTCTAGCACTGATAATTCAATGCACCTAAAATATGTGCAGCTAATCCTGTGTTCTGCTCTCTACAACAAGTCCAATGACAAGGACATGCAGACTGAAAAAGACTCTACAGTGCAACTGTTAATTCAAGTTAGTTGTTCCACTCCTGTAGGCTATGTACAGTAAGGAGCTACAATTTCTGTACAGCAGTCCTTGAGCTACCAGAAGTAATTGGGTGGCAGAATAAATAATTTAGCTCCATCATTACTGCACTCTTCATACAACTGTTGTGATCTTCAGTCTATCCTGCCCCTCCCTGTCCAGGTCAAGCTAATAGCATGGTGCTTGGATTAGGCTTACAGACTTCTCATTGTGGCTGGGGAAAGTCATGCTGGAGGCAAAGTCTTACATCTTAACTAACATTACAGGGAAAACGTATTTTTCAGCTAGTGGAAAAGAAAAAATATCTAAAAAATATCTAAAGAATATCTAAAAGGTATGTGAGGAAACTTTATTGTCTTATTAGTAATTGCTGTGATTAGTTGCAGTATTACTTAATGTCTTTTTATTACTGCTTTCATAGCACCAGTGTGGCTCAAATATGTTATAATGTTTCTGAAGTCTTATAGCTGTGTAAAAATTTCTGCCATTAACAAGTTATCTTTCTAAGTTTAAAATAATACTGCTTGTTTGAGAGTTGGTTAATACCTTGTTTCAGACCACCAGCCTATTTAACAAACTATATCCACACATGGTACAAAGAGACAAGAGTCTCTGACTTTAAAGAAAATATTTAATGTTCTTATGTGCAGTAAGTGATATTCTTGTAAGTGGTGTGCATGGACAGGCTGCATTTATTCACATAGACAGGTGCTTTGCTAGTACAGGCCCTAAAATGGAAGGTTAACAGAAATTAATCCGAAAGGGCCGACTGTATTGTGGCTGGCAGGGCCCATCAGCAACTTGAGGCAGAGCAATTGCTGGGGAATGGGGCTGGAGGGGGGCGAGCGGGGTGGTATTTATAGGTATTTCAAGCAAATTATCTTGAGAGCTAAAATCTTGTAAAAGACTAAACTCTTCCACTCCTGTTATGGAGTTACTGAGGTGCATGCTTGGGAGTAAGTAAATAAGATGAGCTTAAAGTTTTTAAAATTCTTAACACCTCTCCTTAATTTCTGTCTTGAATATAGAGCTAAGCATGTGCTGAAGTGCTTTCCTAATTCAGGATTCAATGCCCGCAATTCATTCTTTTGTAAACCACTCTCTTTAGGGGATAAAATGGTCAACTAACTGCCACAGTATTCAGCCCGAGATTTTTTGTAGAGACTGTGCAGAATATTATGCTTGAGAGTTATAATTCAGTTGCCTGCTCAGGCACAGCATTTAGCAGGATACCATACTGCTAATTCAAATATTCTCTAAAGTTGAATAAAACCTTCAGCCTACATTGCTGATCAGAATGGAGAGGAGCCGCCTTTGCTGGAGTGGTGCAGCTGGTGGCAATAAAGCTTAAGTGCCTGTTGGTAGTTACAGGACAACAGAAAGGTTGCTTCACCTGGAGGAAGATGGATAAGCTATAGCATGTGTTACAAGGCACACTGAAAGAAATCTTTCACGCTGGAAAAACATCAATATCATTCAGCTGCTACCACGCTTTGCTGTATATTGGAGTCAGCCAGGAAACTTTTATAATTAATCATAACATTATTTTAGCAGGTATCAGATATTTGTGGGTTTTCTGAACTATGCAGTAACTGAAGTATAAAGTAAGGGCTGAGACTGAACACAAACCTTTTACATGCTTGCTTCAAAGGCCATGTTATATTGAAACTCTCTACCTAATGATCTGGGACACCCTATGGTGAGTGGAAATTACACCCATACCCACAGAAAGCTCTGTGCTTGCCCCAAACTGCTGAGTCCTGGTTCTGTCCTTCCTCTGGGGGCAACCTGGGGGAGGATACAGAGAAAAAAGGATCTCTGGTTCATTGGCCTATTCATGCTCGTAAAAAAAATAAGCCAAAACCCTTTGCTGCTGAATCTCTCCATTCAGTTTGGTTAGCAGACCTGCCAAATATCATGCTACAGCAGGTCGGGAAGTTTCCAACTAAAGCTGTCGCTTGAAGCCAAAATGCTGCACCAAAGATTATCAGCGTAAACCAAGTTTAGATGAACCCCAAGCAGAGGTTATTTCTGGCCCTGTTTCCTGCCAGCTTTGGAGGCAGCTGCAACCGCAGCAGGGCTTTCGAGGTCCACAGCTCCAGCACGGTTCTGCTGGGCCCCCCTGGCACGGGGCGTCTTGCTGCAGAGCTGAGGAGCCCCTGCTGGTGGGGGCTTCGCTCCCAGCCCCACAGCAGCCAGCTGGCAGCCCGGAGGCCCCAGCGGCCGCCAGAGCGGGTGGTGTGTCTTGGCTTCCCAACCCACTCCTCAGTGCTAGGGAGCTACCCAGGCTACCTTCAACGCTCACGGAGAAATGCACAGCATCGCCTGGAGCTGGAGACGATCTAAAGCCTTCAGGGCTTGAGGAAGAGGCAGGGAACAAAGTAGGTGGTTGCTGTGATGTGCTCCAGACAATATGAACAAACCCGCTTTTTCTGGAATGAAAATGTGGAGCATTTCTTTCTATTAGAATTTTTTTCCTTTTATTCCAAATTATTAGACACGCACGCACACACACACAGGAATTTTCTGTAAAGGTAATTTTTATATGAAACTGGCTCCTTTGGTTTTAGTACAGGTTCCTTAACAGTTCATTTAGGCTGCAGTTGCAAAGTTAGCAGCTGAGCAGGGGCTGATTTGCTTTTTTTTGAGGCAGATATTCCAGTGTACTCTGGGAAGTGCTGTTCCCATAGCAGGGAAGGCACACGCACGGGTAACTCAAAGCAATTAGGTTTTAGCCTTCTTTTTTTCCTCTTGGATCCTATTTTAGATGAGAAAACAGCTCCTGGCACTGTCACATTGTCTTCTCTCCCTCTCCATCCCCCTCTCACTAAGCATGTCCCTTCTTCCATTTCAGCCTTTCTTGTATGTTCTCCTCTTCTCAGTCGCGTCCACAGCTACTCTCTGGTCAGCTCTCCTCCACTCCGTCGCGCATTTTGCTGTCGGTCTCCTTGCTCGCCGGCGGGCAGCTTGCCCCTCAGGGCGCGTGAGGAGGGCGCAGTGTCCATCGCTGGCTCTGCGCGCCGGACAGACGTCCCCAGAGCTGAGCAGCGAGCCGCGACAGCAGCCCCGGCAGCAGCATCCTCTCCTGGTGGCTGGCTGAGCACCCGCTGCTCTGCCAGCACGGCAGCCAGCACCGTTGCAGCAGCAGGAGCCTCGGGGAAGGAGCCCTGTATTTCCCCCATGGCCAAATGTTTGTGGTGAAAAAGCTGAACGACTTTTGAGGTCCTGGATCCTCACTGCTCCTGTCCATTTCCATGTCCCACCATCTCTGCTGGCAGAGAGATATGAAGTTAAAAACCACCTTTTACTGGGGTTTAGTACTCTGTCTGAAATAAGTAGCTCACATTTAGTAGCCTAGAGGAAGCATGTGGGATGTTAAATAGGAGACATGCAGCTAGCTGGGACCTAGGAAAAGGGGATTAGAGGCTCTGAACCTCTTCTGCAATGCTCCAGCTGTGTTTGATTCTTTTGAAAAGATTTATATTCTCTTGTTTTGTTGTTTGCTGGAGGAAAAGTGGGATATCTGCACTGCCACTGCAGTGATACGTCACAGGCCAAGAAAGGTGAATTTTCACAGTAAAAAATGGAATTCTGATGCAGTTTCAGAGATAACAAACACAAACATCTCATCTTGAAAGTGAACCAAAGTCTCTTTGGCATTTGGAAGAAAATTAGAAATAGTCATGTTACTATAGTGATATTTGATAAGTAGTCATTAGCTCCAGGCAGACACAGAAAACTGTGTTTTCCATAGCTGTCATTGGAGTTACAATAATCAGATAATATTATTAAGTACTTGCCTAGTGCTTTTGAAGCATCATCTCGGAGTACTTTTACAAAGGTCAGGATGAGCATTATTACAAGAAATGAATGGGAAAGAAATTTCATTAACAGCAGAGGGGTGCAGACAGCAATAAAGCAAGGCTTCATGCGTAAACCTGTGTCTCAAGATGCTGCTAATGAATAAAGCCCTGGAACTGACTGACATTCCTATTATCTATTATTCTTTTCTCAGGAAGGGGTTATATATAATGCGTAGCTTCAGAACATTTTGTGAACTGTCATCACAGAAGCTATTGTTTTCAATAACAAAAAAAAAGATGTTAGAAAAGCCTTTTAGACCCGCATAATAGCTTCTAGAAACTATGCAACTTTTGTTGTCTGTGTATGTGAATATACACAGACAGAGGGAAAAGGTCATTGGATCTGGAGGTTTCAGAGAAGTGGATTTCCCAGGGCTGCTGATGTTAACTAAGCGACTAAGGAGCGTGAATTCTGTTTTCAATAGTGACTTGAGACTTCTTAAGTAGTCTTTGTATCACCCCTAAAAGGTCTTTAAATCTATGGTTGTTTGTGACAGTTTTGCTCAAACTCTTTGTGCTTAAGGTTCAATGTGACAAGGATAGATATTTCAGCTTAGATTCCCAAAAGCATTTAGGCCTCTGGCTTCCAAATTTCAACTGTCCCAATTAGTGGGACTAGAGGCCTACATGCCTTGGTAGAGCAGGGATTTCCTCTTTGCCTTCGGGAAACAAAAAAAGATGAATCACCCCATATACTGTGATATAATGTTTTGTCTGCAAATGAGGTTTCCAGGCAATTGCTAGACATACATTTTGGGATCCTGTTTTTCTAGTCTGACAACAGTAATCTTAGATATAACTGGTTTGCTGACTAGTCTAGTCCAGCTACAAGTCAAAAGACTCCATTTTATCAGGAAATGGCTAAAACTAAAGTTCTGGCAGCAGCAGCAGCTTCTGTAACTCCATCAAACTTGCTCAGCCCAGCTCTTCTCAGGAGATGGCAGCAGCAGCATTCCTGAGATGGCTGCAATCACTCCCATTTACTTTAGGTGACATGAGGAGCAGAGCAATATTTTGGGCAGGAAGCAACTCCCCCTTCCCCTGAAAAATCCTCCCTGCAACCATGTGGAGTGTTATACTCGGAAATACAGACCTATAAATGTTCCACAAGCAACGCTGGGAATGTGAGCGATGGTGGAGGGCAACAGCTTATGAAACACCCATTAAAGTTGGAGTTAGCTAGGCATTACCTGAACATTTTATAGATAACCCAAAACAAGTGCTTCCTTTTGAGTCAATCGAACAAAGGCATTTTTAAATGATGCCGTAGCAGGGCAGGATGGCTGCATATCACTGCTGCCAACTTGCCTGCAAAAATCCATTCGGCAGGCAAAGCACGGGGCTGGGGGTGAAAGGCTGGAGCAGGCAGGCTGCGCTTCATCTTGGGTGGTGAATAGACCTCCAATTTTCCCTGGGAGATGATGGGCAGATGAGGAAGCCAAGAGGAGAGAGGCAATAAAGCGGAAGAATCAGGCAGGGAGTACAGAAGTTCCTTTTGTTGTTGTTGTTTTATTTTATATATGTTCTGATCCTGTGTTCAGAGCACCTGAGCATTTATGTATAATGACCAACATCTATCATGTCTTATTTGTGCTCTAATCCTTCCCCCACAGGGAGGAGCAGGGGAAGAAGTGTTTTGTCTTCTTAAGACATCTTCATTTGTCTTTCTTTAAATGCATGTGTTGCTGTGAGGCTGAAAGGTCAGATGTGGGTCTCGCTTAGGCAGTAGTGGGTGAGGAGCTCTGTGACAGCCTGCCTCCCCGGGGAGCTCACGTCGCGGCGCAGGTCTCCCTCCGCAGCCTGCATGGCCAGGATTTGCCCTTCCTCACCAAATTCCTGTGCACAAAAGGGGCAGAGTCTTCCCCTCGGATGTACAGAGTCTTTTATATAGCTTGGACCCAGCTTGGAGGGCGTTTTGAAGATATCAGTGCATTTAGCTTTCTTCTAAATGCTACAGAAAGCCTGTGCATAGCTCAAAGACAGGTTTACTACATTTGCAATATCCTGTGCTGAAAAGGTTGACTGTGTCAAATGGAGTTTTCTAAGGCCTCAGGACTTCATGCTCAGATAAATCACAGGGCCTTAGTCCAGCTGACAGGTGACAAAAGCAAGAGTAAGCAAGCCTGTGCTCTCACCCTCTGCTCTCCTTGCCAGCTGGAATTTGGGTTTTGCTTCAACCTGCCGTTTTTCATCTGTGCTTTGCTCACATCCAAGTATGAGGCAGTATTGGTGGGAATGGTACAGTTACCTGTGGTAAAAGATAAGTAATCTGTGTTGTTTACATAGTGTTGCACATGAGTCTGGACTATCGACTAATTTTTCCTGATTGAGAAGGAAAGGTCTCTGATTATTAATGTCATGGCTATTAAAAAAAAAAACTAAATAGAAAAAAATAATATCACTGCATTTTTTTCCCCACTCAGTTCATGATTTCTCCTTGGCGGAATCCAGCAAAGGGAAACAAGTTTTGCTGCACACAGATGACAAGTTGTCTCAGATTCCTGGCCAGTCCCGCCATCCATTTCTGCTGTCCTGAATAGGCCACAGGTTGCTCAGAGACAAGATTGCTGCCCAGATACTGAGCTACTCTTGGGGCTGTTCGGATGCACTGGTCTGGGTTAGATATTTAACATAAGTTGTTATTATTATTTCCTCTTACCTGTTTCCACCAGCCTCTTTAGGAAGCTGGCACACCACAAGGGCTGCCTAATGCCCACAGAGGGAAGGGGGAACAGGGGCAGGGTTTGTCCCAGGACACAGCAGGAAACCCTTAGATATGAGGGTATGAGATACACCTGGAAGTGAAATACGAGAGGGGCTAGGAACTGCAGACAAACCACTTGCATTTCAGCACGAAGGGACCTGAACAGTGCCTAAGTTACTTATTCATGTGCTTGGGATGCTAAGTGGGAAAGTGGGAAAGTAAGAGTGTGTGTCTTCAGAGGTGAACTTCTACTTTTCTCCCCTATGCTCCCAAAAGAGGTGGCTCCTTGGAAGGCCAAGGTCGGTGACTTCTGAGAAGGCAAAACATGCATGTTTTCTAGAGTGATGTATTTTCCCCCTATCTAGAGCAGGCATGTCAAGGGCTACACTTGGCACTGAGATGTTTATGTGTTAAGTGAAGAACTAGCATTAAAAAAGGCCGTAACGTGGACTGTGATAGCAATTGCCTGTAGGGCAGCAGAAACAGGAAAGCCCACAGAAGCTCTGGCAGCATGTCCATCTAAAAACAAGGGAAGTGTTTCCGCACCACCTTTCCCATCACACTCTTCTGTTTCCAAATGGTTAACAGTGTGGAGAGGTAGGTGATCTCTGCTTTGTCATCTCCAGGTGGCCCAGCTGGAGCCTGCCTGGATCCAGGTCTTTGCTGCCATTGAGAAGCAGAGGTTACTAGTAGCAGGGTGAGGGTTTTGAGAGAATAGCTTAGAGAAATCTGAAGCATGTGCTATTACAGAGCTATTCTCAGCTGCCAGAATATTTTATATTCTTTTCTGTCTTTAGAAATGAAAACTGAACAAGTAGCAAAATGCTGTTTTCCTGTGTCCCCCACCCACCCAAAACAGTGTATTACAGGATGAGGGTGGTTAGTATGGATCAAAATGAGGGTGATCAAACAGTGAAAAAGGTTGCCAAGAGATGCTGCGGCATTTCCATCCTTGGAAATGTTCGAAACTTGAGAGCACATCACCCTGAGCAACCTGTTGTAACTTCTGAGTTAGACCTGCTTCCAGCAAGGGATTGGACCGCATAACTTCCAGAGGTCCTTTTGACCTAAATTATGTGATTTTAAGAATGAAAGCTCAGAAAGGAAACCAAGGCTGACTCCGTAAAAAGTGCCTTTAATTTAGTAAAATGAAGCATTGCAGCTAGCTGCAGCCAGCTGCAGGTAGCAGTTTCTCTTAGAAGAAGCTCAGCTGTAAAGGGAAAAGTGGGAGCAGCAGCAGCTGCCGTGTATACCGCTCTTCAATATCTCGTCAATATGTCCACTAAGAAGAATCTCTAGATCATGTTCTGAATAGAAGATAGAAGATTCTGCTCTTTCTGTAATCCACCATCTGCGGTCCAGGAGTTCCCTTTTTTCCTTACAAATTTTCAGCTATATTGCAAGGCACATGCTAATTGCTCCCCAAGCTCAGAGCTGTTGATACTTGAATATTCAAAGGCATGAGAGATGGAGGAATGAACCTAAGGGAACTGTTGAACATCAAGAGTTTACAGGCAAATTTAGTGACTGTGAGAGGTGAGAGACTGACAGCTTTATAGATTCAAGTGCTCTAGTAACGCTCTGCATCTAGGAGGGGCAGTATCTAGGACTATCACTGTTCACTGTGATTATTGATGACCTGGAAACAGGTTGAACACTGAGATGGCAATAACCGCAGATGATAGCATTACTTTAGTTGTTCCAGTCTAGGTAGGGATAAAATCTTTGGAAGATTTTTTTTAAAAAAACAAAGGCATATAATGGCAAATGAAAAAAATGCATTAGCAAATGTAAGTAATTCAGCTTTTAATAAACACATGGAATTATTCATACACTTTGCTAGGTTCTCAATTAATTGTAAACACTTGGCCATCTGTGAAAAACCTCTGCTTACTTCACAGTGGTGATTCAAAAGGCATATGGATTGTTGGGAGATCTGAAGAAAAGAATTGAAAATAACACTTGGGATATTAAATGAATAAATGCTTTGCATTCAGCTGGCACAGTGATGATCCCAACTCAAAACAGGTAGTAGAAGCAGCAAATGATTAGCAGCATGGTAGTGGAGACAAGATAACCGGGGAATCTTTGGGGAGGAAAAGATCAATAAAAGGGGATAGGCATATCATTAGCCATGAATGCTATAGAGAAGGGAAACTTAATGCTTTAATGCTTCTAAATTCCTGTTTCCACAATACAAGGGGAGGAGGACAACAACCAGTGAGTCAAATTATGAGTTAGCAACCTGACATTTTTAAGAGGAAGCAGGTATTACACAAACACAGCAGAGCAAAGGAACTCACCCATGAGCATATGCAGATTTAGAAAAAGAAACAACCCATGTCTGAAAAAAGAAGGTTTCCAGACGCAGTAGGCCCATGTACAATTATGAAATGAACTGCTGAAACACGAAGGTCATGGTCCCCACCATATGAACATCAGCATTAGACATTTAGCAGTATACTGGTCTCAGTGTCCTTTTATTGGTTCTGACTGAAAATGACTGGCCTACCCACTTTAGATAAGGGCAAACAGTATTTTTTTCACTTTAGAAGTATAGCAAAGCACAGCTCTTATATACGAGCCTTGGGGTGCTGCCTGGCGCATTAAGGAGGGCAAAGCCCACCTGCCCTCTCAGCCCCCTGCTCCTCAACTGTGCGCTCAGCAGGGGACTGGTGGCACTGTGGAGGAGATGGAGGTTGTCTCCTTCCTACTTGTTCCCCTCAAACAGCTCCCCAGAAGATAGATAGCTAAAGGTGATCAAATTTCATCTTGATTTGACATGGCTTTTGCTTCTGTGGCATAGTTGATTTAATTAAAAAAAAATAAAGCAGAAAAATTGTCCAGCATTTGTAACACAGAGGCAGGCAGTACTGACACCACCTGTTTTCCTTTGGTGCCTTTTGCATAGTGCTGGACTGAGTAGACCTTGGCAGCTTCAATGCACATTCCTTGACACAGCAGGTGGTTTCAGCCACAGACTCCAACTTTGTTTGGCTGAGGCCACACAAATTCAGATTCGCTATGACTTTGTCCATGCAACATTACAGCAGTTCACCATAGTTAGCCACAGAAACTAGCTTTTGACCTCCCTGTTGCCCTCCCAGCTATCAAGAGCAGCATAATAGTCTTGTGTCCATGCTGAGTGTTTGAGATTTTATTCTCCTAGTTTGTTCAATGTGGGCATGAGGTCGGTGCATGTAGAACGGACTGTGCTGACTTTAGTTTGTCAAACCGGACGCAGTCCTGGGTAACCTCATCTAACTAGACCTGCTTCGAGCAGGGGGTTGGACGAGGGGACTGCAGGAGGTTCCTTCCAACCTAAATATTTCTACGACTCTATGAAAGTTTCACAAGTCAGTGACAATGACAGAACTGCGATGGACACTTACTCTTGCTTGACTCAAACGCATGCCTGTAAAGACCAATTATCAGTTACTGGATCTATTTAGGCATTCTGCCCACTCTAGGGAAGACATTTCACTTCTCAGTAGTCTATTCCTCAAGCATATACTCATAAACTGTAACTACACCTTCCCTCATCTTTCTCATTGATTAAATTCCCAGAGCCGTTTTCAATAAATATTTTTTTTCAGTCCTTAGACAGTGTCATTGTTCTTCTCTGACTCACTTCTGATTTATGAGCTTAGTTCCTGAAGTCTGAGCATGGGAGCTGAACAACCTATTCCAGGCACAGTGGCATCAGTGCCACACATTTCTAAAATATAAAATATATATAAATACACACACACGCGCGCGTGCGCGCATACATATTGGTACATTTCTAATATGTGCATATATACATAAATAAAGTTTTAGATATATTATTTTTATGTTTTTTCACTTCTCTTAGCCATTTTTTTCTGTTACTGCAGTTTTCATCTAAATAGAGGGATTATGGTTTGCTGGTGTTGATTCTGTTTTCAGTCACTGTTCACATAGTTCTTTTAAATGACTCTTTCTGAATGAATTATTTCCTCTGCTTTGTTTTCAATTTTGTGAACACTGTTCATTACAAATAATACTTTTATTTCTCATTCTGTTTGCACAAAGCATATATAACAAAGTCACGATCACCTCTGTGCTATCTGTGTGATCACATCCCTATGATCACATAGATCTACGCCATTTCCATGAGGCCAGAACATCATATGCTATTTCTAGTTTTTAGCTCTGTAATCCAAATCCTAATTATCTGTCAAGGTGAGGCATCATATAGAATTCCTTTGGGTTGGATGAATGCATTTGACTTAAGAAATGAAAATATATTGATGAGTTAGTACTGGCAGTATCATACAGAATAAAGACCCTAATAATAATGGAGTCCCCTATGGCCATTAGTGGATGTGTAAGATAATGTGTAGCCTATTCTCTAGTCTGTTTTTTATGAAAAGAAGCAAACACCAATTACTACCCTAAGTCTTGGAATATCTGATACCTGAGAATCCAAGAGCGTTTCTGGGATATGAGACCAGTAATTTTTTGCCCTTTCAGACTCCTGCCCTCCAGCACACTGAACTCATTTGTGGCTGGACCTACCCAGCAGTTCCCGCACTCCAGGCATGCAAATGCTCCCATGAGGTTTTGGCAATATCAACTAGGTGAAATGTGCACTCTTTAATGAGCAATTCTAATTCCTTTTGCTTATTAATCAGGTAGCTCCCTGATATTGCTCTATAGGCAATTAAGGATATTTTTTCCCTTCTCATATGTTTTGATGTCCTGATTAATTTTGCTCTCAAACCTTACTTTTGGCACAGGGTTTCTCTTTTCATCTTTTCCCTTTTTTGTTCAATGCCTTCTGATTTGCTTAGCTGGCCTGTCCCCTCAAAGACAAGTTCTCATTACATTGACACGGGTCCTGGCCAAGCCATATAACCCCGTTACCTAGCGAAGGCTAACCGAATGCTCCAGCGGCAAACAGACCACTCAAACCTTATAACACTTACCTAGGCAAAACCGAACAAATACACAACCCCCCCCCCCACACACACAAAAACTGGCCTCTTTCTTCAAGTGCTAATGGGAGACAAATGGATACCAAGATCATCACCTGCCTGGGCTTTCCCTGCGGTTCATTTCTGAGTTTCTCTGAAATAGTTTATAGACCGCAGAGATGCTATAGCACAGCATTATTAGGCCACCATCTCCAGTGCACTTCCTTGCTGATTTCACAAGCCTATTGAATCTCAAAGTGCAGCGCTGACTACGCTGTAATGCGGGGGTACCCAACTAGCCTTAAATGAACTCACTTGGTATTGCAGTCTGCAATGGCTGTAGCCCTAGAAGTGTAATTTGCAGGCGAAGGAGACAATTAGCCCACTGAAACTTGTATGCTCCCTATTTTTCTGCTCCCAGGACTCAAGCTAGCTTGATTTTCTTTTCCTTCTTTTTTTTTTTAATTTTAATTTTTGCTATTAGTTCTAAAAACTAGTACTGATGCTGCCATACTTCACTGCAGACCTGCCCATGGATGCGCTTAGCACCTTGTGTCTCCGCTGCAGGAGACAGCACACCCTCTGCTGTCTGCTCATCCTTCGCAGGATGTTCTCTCCAGTCTTCTTAGAGGAGAAGCCAGGATGTCAAATGCTCTTCTGATCTGAAAACTTGTTTGAACCATTACATTCTTGAACAGGAAGTGAATCCAGAACTGTTGAACTTGACCTAGAACTTTAAAACAAACAAACAAACAAACAAACAAACAACAACAACAACAACAATAATAATAAAAACGTTCAGTCACAGCTGAGTCAAAAATCAACTGGATTAAAAACTACACTGTTATGATTCCTTGATAAAAGTCCCCTGTATTACTTATTTGGACAGTAGGAGCTCACTTCATCTTCATCAGATGCAGTATCTAAAACTGGCCAGTGGCTGCTTTCAGAGGGAAAAAATATTGGGTCAGATAATATCACTGAACTACCACATAAGGAAATTTCTAAGCTCTGTGTGAAATTCAATAACCTTGACATGTCACTATACCCCAAAATATTTTAAAGGGTTTTCCAAAGGAGGTGAATAGTAAGCATGAATTATAATTGATATTTCTTTAATCTCCTTGTCTATGGCAGTAACAAGTAATGGCAACTATGAAAGACATTTTTATGATATAGACAGCTGGATAGAAGTCATCAGCTAATTTCAGGTTGTCATAAATGTTGTTATGTGATTTCCAATTTACACAAGTTTATTAGTCTGTTAGAACTTAGAATTAATAATCAGATGAAACAGAAAAGACTTGTTAATAAGTATATATTTGATAGGATAAGAATAAATCTTTTAAGAGAGGAAAAACATTGTAAAGATGTTTATGAAAGAATGTAACATAGTTAAGAATTCAAATCAGTTGAATTATCAGTTAATAATATAATAGAACTACAGGAAAATAAGGGGAGGTAAATAAATAGCAGCCAGGATTTAAACTCCCAGTTGCACCTTTGTATTGCAGAAGCATGGTAGCAATGATGTGGAACAGGACTGTCCAGGCTTACTAGCTCTGAGGATCCACCACCCATAAAAATTTTAATAACCCTTATAACATGTGGCTTTGCGGAGATAAAGAGCCAGTTGTAAAATTACAAACAGAGTCTTGTGGAGTAAAAGCTAAAAAAGCAGAGGAGCATCTGGACTAACATGAGTTAGAAGAAAATATATATGCTCACTGCAGAATTAATCAGAAGACACTGTGAAAACCTTGGCTTTCATTATATATTAATTAGGGGAAGGTTGTCAGGTTTTGGTTTATATCACTCATCTTCACAAAACCTGATCCCTGCCAGGTCCCCCTATGAAGTACAGAGGTGTTGCTATTAAACCTGCAGTCCTATTTTAGTACTCTAAACCAGAGTCTGCTCCCATTATGCATATCTCTTGTATTAAAATTGTACTTGAATTACTTGTGCTCTTGAAAACATAAGCTCTTTAGGATATTTTCTTAGCCCTTTCCTTCATGATACACGTATATTCATAGCTTTAATTCATATCTCTAATTCAGAAATAAGAAGCTGGAAAATCAGTCACAGCAGTAAGGTCAATGGTCAGAAGATAGGTGACTTTTTTTGAGAGAGAGAGAGAGAAAGGCAAGCAGCCCCTCTGCGGTGTGGAGGTAATACAGGAAACTGTTAAAATAGAAGATGGAAAAAAGGAAGCAGAAGAATGGAAGCCAGAAAGAAGCAGGAACATGGGTGAGGAAATTGGGAAAGGCAAAGCAGCTGATAAAGATGGCATATCTTCACCCAAGATGCAGGTGAGAGCATTCAAACGCTTGGGGAGAAGCTGGTCCCACCATGGGCATGTCTGCCAGTGGAGAAGCAGGAGGACAACGGAGGAATAAAGCTGTTGGGCTGAGAATATGGTATTTGCTGGAGGCTCAAGATCAAATGAGAACCCTGTTGGCAAACAGCAAGTCTCCTTCGGTACCTGAAAAGGACAGCCAGGATGTAAACTCTTGGACCTGGTATCAATTCATTGTCCCTCTAAGAGGGTCTGGTTTTCTTTTTCTGTCCTGCAGCTTTCAGCATCCTGAAATTATATCTACTGCTGTCCATGTAAAGGCATTGCATAAAATCCATTTTTTCCCCAGTCTAGTCTCTTACAGAGACTAAACAGGTGGCATGGAACACAGAATGGTTGTACAAAATGCCCTTTTTATATCAAGCAGCATTTAAATTGCTTCTTTTGTTGAATGTGACCCTGTTCTCACTGAAGTCAGTTGGTGCTGTTGAGCAAAAGTACTATGATGAGATCAGATCTTTTTCTTATGAGACACTGCCCTGTTATAGCCCACACCTCAAATAGCATCTTTCCTCTAACAAACAAGCAGGATTGGATGGGAGCAAGCTGCTTCCCTGGCTGTTTCCTGCAGCACTATTTTATACCCACCGTCTGCCCACCCATCTGTTCAATCCCTGTTACAAAAACTGAAAACATTCCTGTTTTTCAAATAGGGAAAAAATGCCTCAAGAGAGGAATAGGTACTGTGAGATTTCCATGAAATGGCTGTCATGCTCTTCCCAATTAAGTGAGATGACATTAGGAAATATGAAGATTTTTATTTGTTTAAGGATACAGTCTTTTCCTAGCATTTTGTGGAAGGGGCTCGTTTTGTCAAGGATTTATTGCTAAATCAGGAATCAGTTCTGGTGCCACTAAATCTTCATTTATGGACTCCCAGGCCAGTCTTGAAGGATTTGGTGAAGCAAAACTACAGGCTGATGCCTCTGGGAGTCTTTACCTGTAGGGTCAATTGCAGAACTCAGACCTGAGTCTGCAAAGCAGCAGCAAACGTCAGAGAGCTGCCGTTATCCTGGAAAGATTTTCCCAGCTGAACTGCTTTTGGTGGCACATTTCATCATCGGGTAGGTCTGGCCCTCTAAGCATCTGGCCTTAGCCATAGGTCAAGGTTTGGAGCTAGTGACCAGGCAAAGCTGGCTCTAGGCTCTTCTGTGTGAATAAATTGAATTTTGTTACCTCAAGGATGACAGGCTGGGCTTCTCCTGACTCAGGAGAAGAAGAGGAGGCAAAGCTGGGATGGGAAGATGAGGGACGGGGAGAGCGTTGCTCTCCCATGGAGCTGGGAGAGGTGGGCTGCCATCCTGTCATGGTAGCTACTGTTCATGTACCCAGCTTGACTCCTGGGCCAGGTACAGGCAAGCCGCAATGGGGAGCCAAAGGGCTCGCTGACCCTGGGTGATGTCCACTTTCCTTTATTATCGGGGGCTGCTTCCCTGTGAGACTGGGCCTACTCCTTGCAATGACTGAGGCCAGTGACCCAGAAAGGCGTCTTTAGAAAAGTCAGCAGATGATGGCAAGGATCACCTCTTCTGCAAGGCCACAGACCTTGCATAAACTCAGCTGACAAAAAGAAACACTTTCAGGGAGGAAAGCAGCAGAGGGATTCAGCAGCCAGATAAGGAGGCCTCTTTGGAGGCTCCTTGCAATGATGAGGTGATGCCCCTTGGAGCTGTGTCACAGTTTGGAGAGGAGTATTGAGCCAGCAAAGACTCAGAGATGCTCCTGGAGCAGGGAGGGAATTTATTTGCTTTTAGATACTATCACAATGAACACATTTTGATAAGCTGGACTCCTAACTCAAAGTCTTACTGTCTTTGGAAATTGCTGAGAAATAATATCTGGGACAACTCCAAAAGAAAAAACTGTAGCAGAACCAAGCTCTGACTTGGCATTGGGTAGCAGCTCATTATGTTTTATGACCCCTAATTCTGGCTTTGCTGGTTATTAAATCAGCTTATTCATCAACTGTCCGGAAAGGAAAAACCTAGGTAGATTGACTGCACCCCCGTGATAGGGAGGAGACACTGCTGCCAGTGGCCACCTCCACTTGTGTGTGGACAGAGGCGGGTTGATCCAGAACGGAGAGAATGAAGAAGTACACATGTGGAAGCAGATCCATCTGGAAATGGCTGTTGGAAATCACATGTTTCAGGATGCATTTGCCTTATTATAAAAAGCCAATTCCAAGCAACATCTAGTATATATAGCATCTTTACAGAAAGATCTTATTCTGAAAAAATACCCTGAAATATCCAAAAAGAGATGTTAGTCTTAGGTGGGGAATGGCTGCTAGTAACAACTGTACATTTCCATAGGAAAAAAACCCCAAGATATTTGCTGTTTGCTGGAGTGGACTGGTACTGAGCTTCCTCTTCTGTCTTTATAAGGCCAGTACTTTATAAGTACCTTGGCTGTTTTTCATGCCTTGACTAATACCAGTTAGTTTCACTGAAATCAAGGTTTGTGGAAGAGTCTCTTCAAGCGTTCCTGCACCCGCTGATGGTTTCGGCTCTTGTTTCAGGAAAGGAGTCATAGGCAACATGGAAATGAATTTTAGCTTGAATTACTGAATGTGGATTCAGATTCCAATAAAAACTAAGTCACTGGGATTTTGGATACTTTTAAGTATGAGTTTCAAACCAAACAGCTTTCTGTCTGTTGACAATCTTTTCTGCACAGAGAGTATCTTGCTCCATTAAAGGAAAGGCTTATCGGCAAACAATGTGCTGCAACAAAGACTTACATCTTTTCCACTAGACTTGGCTCCAATTACAAAAATAAACATTAGATGCAGCTGAGCAGCTGAAGTGAGTAGGAAAAGATTTAGAGGAGTTTCTAGCTGAGAGAAAATTGCCTGCCATAAAGGCTGGGGTAGAAGAAGGTAGACCACTGCCTGTGGGACATAGGGAGCTGATATTCATCTTAAGACATTGATCCAGCTGCCATTACTTTTATTTTGTGGCTTTTGTAGACTACAAGTCCCACTCTGCCATGCTACATAGTGCTGCCGGGCAGAGGAGAGATTGAAAAGTGCAGTGTTGGATGTTGGGAACTGTAGTCTGTGCACAGGGAAGGTCCGCGTTAAAGACTATTGCAAAAGGTCTGTTATTTGCAGGCAGACTGTAATGTTTCTTCTGACACAGTGTCAGTTCCAGCTTTCAGTCTGCCAAATTTTGCAGTCTTCTGATGTTTAGTTGAAATGGAAGGTTCTTCCGCGATTTGAACTAAAAGGATTTTATCGAAAAAGGTGAAATAGCTAAGTGTTTCCAAAATGGTGTGAGGGCTTTTGTTACTGTACAATAAAAATCTTATCAGGGATGCAAAATGAGTTGGGATGAAGCGGAACTATTCTAACTTTAGCCTCAGCCTAAAGAACTTGTGGAATACACAGCTCAGATAAATTTATTTATTATTTTTAAAAAATCAAATATCCCTTCAATTCTGACTGAGCCTACAAAGAAACAAAAAATGGCCAAAAGGTGCTCCAGATACTAGAACAGAGAAGAAAGCATTGGGAATTTGCTGAATCTGAGCCTGCTCTGTGGTGTCCGATTGACGTGCAGCCACTGAGGTCCAGGCACCCATGCCATGCCAGTGCCGGGAAGGCTGCAGGTGCAGAACCTCCTGAGCAGGGCTGGGCTCACCCCAGCCGAGGCTGCTCCTTGTGTTGCTGCTGCTAATCTCAGAGACCTGCCTAAAGCTGTTGCTCATATCCGTGTCCCCCATGACTTGCGTAATCTGTATCTATCTGTAGATATTGGAGCTCGGCAGCCTTCGCAGACCTAGAGATGCGGCGTTTCAGTGCCAGGCTCTGGGGTGCATTACGGGCTAAATAAGATCTTCCGCTCTGCGGCTAACACTGTAATTGCTGTTGTCAGCACTGTAAGACTGCAGCTACCATCCGTCTCCAGTAGATATAAATACATGTGCAGAAGGTAGTGAAAAAAGTCTTAACGCATACAGAGGAAAAAAAGAGCTGGAAATGTTTAAAGAAAGATGTGTTTTAAGACAGAAGCTCCCGACTCCCACAGCAAATAACAGGTTTTCAAGAAGGCTTTCTTTTCTCCTGTATTGGCAGTTCCTTTGTTAGATAATTGCCATGTTCCAGCCAAATGATACTGCTCCACAGCTTTTGGAGATTGTGTGGTGCTTATTAGGGCATGGAGTTTGTCCATTTTAAAATGGATATGGACAAAATTACAGGAAACTTTGAGCATGCTCTCTTTACTGCTGTGCATACTATTGGGATTTTGAAATCAGTTTTGCTGGTGAAGTGTCTGTTTTCTTGCACCTAGCACAAATGGACGTACTAGAAATTTATTTTCTTCTGGAAGAGAAGGGTGTATTAATTCTTCTTTGTTACGCTTGTTAAGATGGGGTTTCTCTATTAAGAATGCAGGAAAGGGAAGAAGCAGTGAAGTCATTTTCTTCTAGGCTAGGGGTGCTATGCGAGTACAGACCTAAAATGTTTTTTCTTCTCACTGGTCTAATGCTGCTATCTGTGATGGAGCTGCACAGTCTACCTTCTTTCCCCAGGCACACCAAATGGTTTTATGTGAGGCATGTAGTGTGGAGGAAGACTTGCCATATGGGGCATTGGCCAAGTTATGATGTGAAATTATAGGAGAAAACACATTGTAGCTCTTTGCAACAACCTCCTAATAACTCCATGAGACACTGGAGTCTCTCCCAGTCAAGAAGCAGGAAGCCTGCAGGTGTCTGTAATGCAGGACTGTATGCTCTCACAGTTCATCTCCAAGCTGAGGAGCTTTAAGGAGTTGTAAGTGCATGGAGGTAGGTCTGGGAGTTTCAGCGCTGTGGTCTGCCGTGGGCATTGCTGGCAGTGCTCTTGTGTTTTAGGCTGGCCTTTCTCAGTCCTTGTCTGTTCTTGTTTTTGTGTTCTCCTTTCCCGTCAAAAGTAACTAGACCAGCGTCCTGCTTCTGTAGCTAGGGCTGGCTGCCTGGGAAACTGGCAAAGACAAATCAGAGCCTCTCTGAATCAAGCAGAAGCCGAGGTTATTCACCAGGGAAGCAATAGGGACTGGTGCAGACACTTTTTTCAGGCCGGCAGCTCATTTATTAAGATACTGCTCAGGGGGAGGTATTTTACTTTTATTTTAACTGCTTCTTTGGAAGAGTTTGAAGTAGTGAAACCTGTTTGTAGGTTCACCTGCAAGTTCCTTTAGGAGCCGCTGTACCTGCAGGAATGGCCCTTCCATATATATTGCAGGTTCTGCACATTCGCAGCGTGGACCCTTGGAGCATCTTCCTCAAGGTCAGCTCTCCTGTTTTTAAAGCAGTCCCTTTTAATATACTGAGTCACTAATGATATTCTAATTGATATTCTTTGACTTAATCCATCCATCGTCCCTAGCAGAATCCCGCATTTAGGACCAACCAGATCATAGGATTCTCCCCACAGAACAGTGGAAGAAAAGTGCGTGAGAGAGAAAAGGTCTTATCATGTTCCCTGTAATACACTTGTAGAAGCGTTCTGTATAAGTCCTTGGAGAGATTAAATGGATGATAGTTGTATTAAATTTTAATTGATGCTGCCTCTTAAGAGATAATACAGTCATCAGAGAGCCAGGTCCTTCTCCTGTGTAAAATGCTATAACTTCATTGACTACCACTCAGCTCAGCAACTAGCTCCACAAACTTATACAACCTGAGGATTAGGTCCATGAAGTCTCACTGAATCTTCATAGTTCACTGTAAATGGATTCTGCTGTATTTAAGAATGGTATTGTGGAGTCGTAAGTCATTTGCTTTAGTAACAGCAACCTTTTTATCATTTTTAGCTTTTGCATTATCTCTTATTTCCTAGTCCATTCATTTATTTTTTTCTTGTCTCTGTCTGTGTTCAGTGACATTAATTTTACTTATTAATAAAAAGTGCATTGGAAGATACTGAGATAGGGGGAAGTGCCTTATGCATAACATAGTTTTATTATTTGCTACAAATGAAAAATAGTCTCTTGTTGCTTATTTGTACTGCATTAGCTCTTACAACGTTAACTAGGTCAGGGCCTGTCTGTCCTGAAGGGGTACATCATAAAAGAGAGTCCCTGAAGCAAGGGACCTAAAACAGTAGTGAGAAGCAGCAGCAGCTGAGGGAAACAAAAGAACAGAGAGGACAGGAAAAGGTCTAGTTAGGCATAAAAAACAGGCTCTAATTTCTATGTGCACAATTCCTAAGTGTATTAAACTGATCAGCAGCAATGATAGCACCTCTGTTATTTATTTTTCCAGTAAGGCTAGGCTGTAGAGAATTTAAATTTCAGAGCACTGCATACTAATTGTGTTTATTACCCACTTGCCTTTTTTTCCTGGCTTTTGAATGCTTCATCATTGACTTTGTATTAATTAAGGGCTTTTGGCTGAATGAGATTGGTTGGCCTGGGAAACAGGACTGAAAAGATCAGCCTCTGTCACAGCACCCGGGAAGCCAAGGACAACTGCTTGGATAACAATCTGCAGGGAGAAGATCTCCTCTGTTATTGAGGACAAGTGGATTTTTCACTTTTCTCTTCTGGAATGCACCTGTGGGTTCAACAGTTGGTTTATAACCCTGATAATCTCAAAGACAGTTCTTACAACTAGCATCTCACTAGACTATGGTTGCTTCTTGTGCTGTGAGGTACCCAGTGCTCCATGTTTTCACTGAGTGCAAGTAACATAGCTTTAAAAAATTGTGATAATTAAGAGATGAGTAGGAAATCACATTTGCCACATTACTTAATTTCTTAAAAAAGGTTACCAAGGCAGAATTAGAGTGGACATAATTAACTTCAGCTTAACATTCAGGAACATTTATCTAGAATCTCTTCTCATTTTCACTTATGCCACCTGCTATTTCCATTATTTATTACAGTTGCAAACGTATTTCATATAGTCACCCTTCCTGCTGCCCATCTTGCTCACAGACTTCTACTCTGCATATTTCTAATAGCAAAATTATTGAGGTCCTAAGCTTAAGAGATTACTATCTATTTCAGCCATGTTCTGAGAGAAATAAGATACCAAGCAAGTGTAAGAACAAGCATCACAAACCCTACTTGTAATTGTGTACTTGGAGAAGCAGAGTTATAAAAAAGGTGTGATATCAGTATATGAGAGCACTAAAGTCCAAGTTGCTTTAGGATGACAAAGAAACAGGAGTGAACTAACTTTTTATTAGCTGTGTCTCCATGATTATGCATCCCAGCCAGCAGCTGCAAATAGCATGGGCTTCTCAATCTTGTGTTATATTCTGTAATATTTTCAGAAGTCCATACTGGCTTTCTTCCTTATAATGTTACCCCAGTCCAGTTTGCGGATAGATCAGTTTTTAATATCAACCCATCCAAAGCAGAACTGTGTTTCAAGGGAAAACATATTGGCAATAAATTAGCTTTTTTAGACCAAAAGAATGGCTTTGCAGAAGCTCTGTATCTCTTGTACCATTATAGGGTTTTAACGTGTTTGTATATAAATGCCTATGCCTCTTGCCAATATCTTTGGTTGCAGGTGGCTTTTTATGGAATTTGTATTTATCAAGGTACAACATCTACAGAGGAAAGGCATGCTTCTTCGGTAAAGAGCTAGCATTTCAATTCATAGTTTTGACAGACAGCTGGAGATGCACCACAGCAAGAAAGTGAGAGAAGGACACAATTATGCCTAAAAAACAGAATCACCCAGAAAGATATCTTCATAACAGGAGTTGCTGCAAAACCAATTTTATTTCTTACTTTTATAAGCTAATGTTTACTTTATCTGATGCTGCAGAACTCAGTATTCATGAATTTCCAGCTTGAAAAAGCTCTAGAAACTGAACTGATTCCTTTCCTGAGCTGCTGTAGAGTAAGGTTTGTTTCCTTCTCAGCTGCTTCTCAGGTATGTAAGGCCAAACATACTTCTTGACTAAAATTAATTGTGCTCCTTCAAGGTATGTGAACACAAGATATTTTCATTTCTACAAATTTAGTATGACTCTACAGTTATATGTTAAAGCATTTTAAAATGTGATTTATTTTTTCTCTCTAGCAATAGACCAGTATTCCATTTACTTCAGTTGCTTTCAGTAACTCTTCTTTTCTCTGAGGTTTCTTGGATATATTCCTGAACATACCTCTAGAAGTATCTCCAGATTCCTATATAATGAATATGTTTTGGAATATCATAACCTAGAAAAGAACTAAATATAAAACTACTAGCAAAACTCCACACAGATGTAAAATCCAATGGCCAGATCTTCAGTTACTTTATGATGGATAAATTTTTCCTCTCAAAGGAAGGAAGAAAAATTTCCTGCCTTACTTTTGGGAATTGCAGTACATCATTGCCTCCACATCTGGTCTAGGTCTAGTACCTTCCAGGAGTAGGTGCTAATCCATATGAAAAGAGGAAGAGGAAGAAAGTTTGGCTGCTGAGAGACGTGGTGAAGTATGCTGGGGAAAATCTTGCAGTTCCCCTGAACACAGAATTACATATATGCTGAGATTTCTAAAGTAACTCCAATTCCATCCTCAATTTCAACTACAAGACAGGTGGAAAAGTCTCTTCTATTTCATGTATTCTTGCAGACAGGCTAAAATACCCCTAGGAGGATCAAATCCATACTTGAGAAGTAATCCACCAAGATGGATTTTTTTTTTTAATCTCAGATCATTCAAATGTGCAGCATCTGTGTTGTCAAAGCTGTGTGGACACAAATGCTATAAATTCATGCTTTGATGGTAACTGTGGGCATTTGTGTGCTGTATCATTTGGGTGCAACAGTAGGATTCTAAGAGAAATCAATTGCTGATAAGGCAATATTAGGGCAGACTTCATTACTGGAAGAATGGGGAACAGAATGGTTAATGGAAGCCTTTAGTAGTTATAAATCAGCCCCTGAAAAGTTCTGTGCTAGTTACTTCAGTGTCAATATACTTCTCAGACACAGACTTGTGGGTGACTGAAGTTATGTTGTTCCTTTCCATACGGAAAAGTAGACTGATCTGTCTGCGAAACCTCCTGTGAAGCAATTTCCTTTCTGTTTAGATACTACAGAGAGGAAATTCTGAAATTGCTCACAAGAGTTTACATAGTGCCTGTTCCTCGGACATTTATGAGTTAGGCCGTGCATACACCCAGAAATATCCTGGGTTACATCTTAAGGTCTAGTGATTGGTGAGCTGCACCGGTTCTGCTCCCAAAATACACACTCAGGCACATGACGGTTTGATCAATGAGCTAATGAAGATCATTTATTCTTATCAAGAGACAAACATTATTTGGCAAAACCAGAGCAAACCCCATCTTGGTAAGATTTTTCTCCTTTTTCTGAATTCTAGCCTTTTATCAGCCCATCACAGCATAAAAATAATGCTGCTGGTCTTTCAAGCTTTATTATTTAGAGAAGGCTTACAAGGAAATTAGAAACTGGCCTCTTGTTTGGAGAATGATCAAGACTGGACTTACCTCATTAGGGTCTCTTTGAGAGCATTTTGTCTCAGTGTTCAGAAGATTATGTTAGTCAATATACAGTGAAATGAAAGAGAAGGGGATTTCAATACCTTTTCCCTGACCTGAGAAAAACAGATGGGTTCTTCTGCAAGGCTTTAGAATATACAGTTTTTCCCAAGCAGTTAGATGAAGACTTCAGGGACAGACTGCAATGCAATTGCAGAAATATATGTTGAGACTAAGCCACTATTGTCTCAATGATGCCAACGTTAAAACAAAGCTGGTCTGAGAAAAAAGCTGTAAAAAAAACCCAAATGAATGAAAAAGTAGAGAAAAATTCTCTTTTGGGCTGATAAAACAGTAAAATTCTTCTACAGACAGGGAATCCCTAATTATTGATTTTTCCAGAGCCAAAATTTCTGGAGAACACGTTTCTTTTGGATAGAGTTACAAGTGCATGCCTGCATTTCAGCTCTTCTTTGTGAAAAAAGGCTTGTGAACTTCCCTAGCAAGAGACTGGCTTTTCACAGGCTCCAGGATCTTTCCCTAATGGAAATATTTGCTTCAGGAAGAGGCTGCAATTATTCTATTAGAAGTTAAGTCAAACAATTGATACAGATTTGGCATTTTAGCGTGTGAGCAATGCAAAAGGTAAGTAATGCAAAATGGCAAAGGTTGCCACATTTGGGCTGTATTAACGTTTCCTTAGGCAATAACATTACTCAATACTGGAAATTCTCTAGGAATGTGTTCTCCTCCTGTAATTATAAAACAAACAGTGAATTAAGCAGTTCCATGCTGTGTACTGAAATTGTAGAAACCGTACTGTTAGGTCATAAATATGTTAAATCTCACTTTCAGAGGGGAACATGGTGTAGTTGTCTTATTCTGCTAGAGAGCTGAACTTCTGATGGGCGAGGCTGCAAAGAGATGTTAGGAGCTGGGCTTGCTGGACGTCTGCATTGAGGCTTTACTGTGAAGTCCTCTGACACTGGTTGCTCTTTCCTGGCCCTCCTCCTGCAATGGAAACCTTAAAGTGATGCCAGGGATGAATAAACAAGTAGTCCCAACAGTGTGAAGTCTTGCCATTACTTTACTTAATGGGTGAGTCTGCATGTGAAGTACCTGCATGTGTCTAACTGGTAAATCCTTTTCTCCTTCTCGTCAGAGGGAAGATCAGCGCTGGAACAGGGGAAGCAATGCATTAAAAAGTTGTGGCACCCAACTCCTACCTGCTTCCTTTATTTTATTTTATTTTATTTTATTTTATTTTTTAATGGAAGGAATGGGTGAATGATATGTACCTTAAACACAGACTGTTTATAGAACAGTGACCTTAAGAGCTTTAAATGACTACATTGTTTAATGTGAAGGAAAAGAGTACCACAGATCAGTGGAAATGTCAGCAGTATTTTTAATGAATCAAGTTTGTTTTAATCGATATCCAAGTCTTCTTTCCATTGCCCTGAGATTGTCGTGCTTTACAAAGAGATAATAGTAAATGTCATGCTTCAAAAGAGCAAGTGGCTTTGTTGCTATAAATCAATGGGAAGCATTGTTCTACTAAATGTGACAGACACAAGTGACAGAAGTGCCATCTTTCCAAGAAATCACTATTTCCATACCCCATTTAGAAGTAGATTCTGGGGAGCATTGCTTAGAGCCTTGGTACTCTGCTTTCAGCTGGGCTCCACTAAGAAAGATAGACTGACCAAGATAAATGTGAGAAAATATAGAAACTTAATCAGAGTGGAGGACCACCTGAAGGATGGCCAGTGTGTTTTGTCTGAAGCTCTGTATTATGAGTTTTGCTGTCCAGCTGAGAGCCTAGATCACAGAAGAGGTGAGAAATAAACTAACTCCTCTTCCGTATTTAGCTGAGGTCTGACACTGCCAGACCATGTGGCAGTGCCATGGGGTTTTCCTATATAGACAGCTGAAGCTTATTGCAAAGGGGAAAGTCTCTTTGCCTTTTCAGTTCTTCCTTTTTTCCTCTCTCTGTTCACTCTAATCTTTACAAAGACAGCTATAACTTTTTTTTTTCTTTTCTTTTTTATAGGTCATTCTGTCATGCTCTTCTGTGGTGTGGTTAGGAGTAAGAGTCTGTAAATTTAATAGCCAAGCATACAGATGTCTGGCTTCATAAACTCACAGTCTGGCACTGGCTCTGCCAGTGAAATAAATGAGAAAAGCAGACTGTCACCTAGATCAGCGCAACAATCAGTGACAAGAACTCATTACCTTAACACCCAAAGCAGGCAAAAATATGCTGAAGTATAAACAGAAGTACATTAAGTTTGTTCTGGACTTTGGGGCTTGAGCAATTTGGATGTTAGGTTTGCATTCTTGACCTTAGTTTTATACCTCTGCAATTCAGTGTGAATGGGCAATGCAGATCCAGGTGTGCAGTCCAGAAGCTTTCCCAGCTTCATCAGCCCTCAGAGTGAGCCCCTCTCCCTGGCCCCTCTGTGTCCCTTGATTAACATCCTGCAAGTGTGTTGCTGTGCGCTGCTAGACCGTTTGGGAGCCAGCAGGTGGCTGCTGCCTAAGCCATGTGGCTGCTTCTCTGCTCCCATTAGAGCTAGTAACAGCTCTGCTTCCACCTTCTTCCTCGTGCTTCAGACACTGCCCTAGCAGAGTTACCCTTACTCATGTCCCACCTGCCTGAGGCATTTCTAAGAGCTATTTACTTTGTGTTTTAATATCACATATTTGTGAAACCAGCATTCTTTCTCTTTGGCAATTCAGGTCTTTGCCCCTACCTTTCCACCAGCCTTATCCATACCAAAAAAAAAAAAACCCTCATGAGTAAAACCATACAGATGAACGGAAAAGGACAGAGCACAATCATGGAAAATAATATCTATATGCACAGGGCAGGTGCTATTTCCTAGGAAATAGGCCAGTTGTTTGAAATTCTTGACAACTTCTTCAAATCTCTCTGCCTATGCAGGATTGATCTACAATGGTCTGAACTGACCCCAATTCCAAAGGCCTGGGAGCACTGGGAAGCCTTGGGCTGAGATCGGTCAGCGGTGACTGAGTGTCTTGTCTGTACTCTGCCAAGGTCTGTGCTGTCAGCTTTTAAGTTTAGACCTATCTGAACAGAATTTGCTGTCTTCTTTTTCTTCTTTTGAAGACAGCATCTGTTTCACTGCAGCGGAAGGATAATAAGGACCCCAGGCAATGTAGCTTTTGCTGACCTATTTCTTTAAGTGTAGCACTGGCAACAATTCTGGGATGGGATGGGAAAACATGCCTTTAAAATTCTTCTGAAAAAATCAGGATCCACCACAGACAGTATGTTCTGCATCCTTGTCTGCTACCAGGCAGATACTACTGACCTATCAAAAGAACACATAGTAAGGTGGTTCTCTGATTTTTAATTACTGTGATAAATAGATTAGGTTTGGGAAGTGCATTAAGTGGATGAATTCATAGACCCCTTAGACAGGAAAAAGAGCAGAATCACATGGCTGCCTTGCAACTTAATTCCTACATTTTATACAGAGATTGCAGAATTACAAGGGACAATTTTATTAGTTTGAATCTCACTGGAAAATGTTGAGAGTTCCCTGCTTGAACAGATGGGTTTTTTTAGTTTGGTCTTGCATTGTGAAGACTGTTGAGCTGCATCTTACTTCTATGAGGATAATTATGTCAAATTTTAGGCCAAATCCTGCTCTCTCCTGTGGCTTTCTTGTAATGTTCTGATTGAACAGGTGTATAAATACTTTGGGTTGGTACATAGTTTTTTTTTTTTCTTTTGCATTCTGTCTCATAGATCTTCTTGGTTTCCATAGCCCAAAAATGGCTTATAGATGTATTTTCCTGCTAGCTCCATCTCTCGGGAGAGTTAGGCCTGTGCCCTCATATTTCATTTCATTTCAGGTGTGGCTGCATATCACCATTTCTTTGAAGATCTATTGTTCTGATGCACGCTAATGTCATATGTCCAGGGCAAGGGCTAATAATGTATGTAAAACTTCCTTGAGTGGCTTGCCCCAATCATAGATGTAAAAATGCAATTATAGTTGAATGAGCATAACCAGCCTGCATTTCATGCTGCAAGTAAAGTGTAAATATATGGCCATATATGGCCATAAGTTAACTCCCTTTTCTGGTAGATCTATACATAGGCTCTGACAAATGATCAAATGAAAGGCTTTAAATAAAATAGTATTATATTACCTTTAGTGTGAATTATATATGTTGCACAGTAGAAATCTGTCTTGTCCTCACACACTTGCACAAACTATTAGACTACTGAAGTGTGGAAAAAAAACAACAAAAAAAATTACTAGCAGTCCATGGAAGAATAAACATGCTGAGGTGCCCTCTGTGCTATAATTCCATTTGGACGTATTTGATGTTTTGCTGCATGCATTTGCTCTGAGCATGCCCTCTGAATAGCTTTTTTTTTTGTCAGCAAGTCTCATCATGTTTACAGGAAGCTCTATTAAGAGTTCTGGGAAAGCGAAGAATTTTATTTGCTTTAAGCATAACACAGAGGAACTTGTTATAGAAAAGCAATTCCCATACTACTGCAGTATGCAAAACTGGACTACAAGGTTTCAATTGGGTTAGCATCTTGAAATAAGATACTTGACTGGGGAAGAGAGCGCAGCTTCTGGAGCTGTAATAAATGGGCATGTTTAATGAAAGATGGGAGGAAGTGGAGCATTCAGAGCCTGAGTTTGTTAGGAAGGGGGTTGCTTTTTCAGACAATTTGTACTCATCCATGTCAGAGCCATTCTACCCAGACCTAGATGATCGGTTTAGGCTCAGATTAGGTAAAATAGTGATTTGTCAGATATAAAACACTATAGCAAAGAGTTTTCTGGAATCTTCCCCAGCTGATGGCCGGGGGTAAGGGAGGTTCCTACAGTAGATAGGTTGCTATTGCCAGTCCACTGGGAGGCCTGGCAAAGCATCCAGAGTAGACTTGACTCAGTTTCCCATATTCTAGACAACCCTGCTGGTTGATTTTGCTGTCAGTAGCTTTTACACTTTGCCAAAATTGTATGTGACTGAGCCTTTAGTTCTTCACATAGCTGCAGAGGTTCTTCCTGTCCTTCCACAGTTTCTTGCAATTCTGCTTCATCCAGGCTTTCCAAGATTATTCACAAAAGCAGCTCTCTGTTAAGAAAGGGAAGGAATATGCTGAAATTGAGTCTGGCTTAATAAGGCATAACAAACCTTACCAACCCTCCTCCCTTGAAAAAGCCTTCCTACTCTTTAAACATATTTGTGGGCTTTTAGCTTTGCGCATACATGCTGATTCCTGAGGAGGTGGGGTAGGAAAGTCAGAACAGCTGCAGAGATGGGATTAACATTGCATATGGCTTTGAGATCCAGCTTCTCCTCACTGCCAACACGTATGAATCTCTGATGCTCAAATTGTGGTATTTGAACAAAGCAAGCCTGCAGAAGAGGTGCTTTGCCTATAATGCTAGTGTGAATACAGCTCCTGAAACCTGTTATAAGGTAAAAATGAGGCAGTGAAAGGGTTAAATTTTGTTACTATTGCTTAAAATCATAAAAAGGACTGACTTTTACTATTATCATTCTTTTTTTTGCCATTGGCTTGTTATTGTCTCACTGGGTGTGTTCACATGAATGAGGGATGCAATCATACAGCTGATGCTGGTGAAATAAAAGACTACACAGTGCACATATAATAAACTGTAAAGCCATATATGGAGATACTTAGGTGTATAGTCCTCGTTAAATCATTCAAATTCTATAAAATAGCACTAGAGCGTAGCAGTTGACATATGCCAGATGCTTTGGTTTCCAGGCAAGCTTCTTGTGTGCTCTCATGACAGTCTAATTATTTATCACCCATGCGTTCCCTGGGACCCTTCCCACATGCTGTAAACTCTGTCCATACCAGTCAGTTAAATGAGACCAGGAATATTTTTGGGCGCTGAGGCACTGGCATGGCACAACCTGTGCCCAGGCCTCTACACCCAAGAGGCTGTGATCCTGCTGCCCCTCAGGAAGGCTCCCAGGCACCGAGCATCCAAACCATGCCTGGGAATTGCTTGGGATATTGCTAACTGGTACGGGCCAAAATAGTGCCGGGGAGCATTATGACAGTTTACTAATGTAGGCAATTAAATTCCTGAATACTTCTTAATTTTGATCTATACTTTCAGCTGTATTTTACTATGAGGCTCAACTTTGCTTCTACACATAGTGTATATATTTGACAATCTTTAGGAAAGGCACTTGGATGCCATATACTATATGAACACACTGCTGATTCCTTCAGTTTAACTCAGCAACTCACCCTGGAATTTAGAGGTAACTTCTGAATTTGTCAAATTCATTTTAAATTTATAACCTTTTCAGTTATATGCCATGGTTAATGAAAGAAAAAATTAAGAACCAAATGTTGTTAATGTTCCCTTCTCCACTACTCCTCTTCAGTACAGAGAAAATCTGTGTTGCCTGAAACAGAAGAATTTTCCCATCCCATATCTGCAAGAGAGATTGAGGCTTATGTGTAAATAAATCTACCTGGTTCGCCCTGTGTAGAAAAACACTAAGCTGTTTACAATAATCACATGAAGGAGTTTGAAGTAAGACCAAAGGAGATAAAAAGTCAAACATTTAATCCTGTTAGCTGATGCTGTGACATCAGGCTGCAATGTATTTGCCCTAGTTCATCATTCCTCTGATGGTATCCTAACAAAGAATTTAACATTATTTTCCTATTTGGCAAAGGGCTGATCATGAAAATTTGTTTTATAGGGTACAGACTGTATTGTTACGGTGCCTCTCAAAACAGTGGCCTGATTGTACATGCTGTATGGGGGGGGGAAAAAAAACACAGAAGAAAAAAAAAATATATATATATATTTTTGCCACCTTAACTCTTTAGCCCCTAAGTGTTGTACACCAAATGAGGTACGCTTAGCAAATATAGCATTCAGGAATGAAAAAGGGTATACGTGCTGAAAATGTGTCATGTTTTGGCTGGTCACAAAGCCATCATTCCACATCAACAGAGTCTGACCTCTGGTGTAGTATTTACAGAATTTTATAGAGCTATGGTACATGTTAATTAAATACCCTGTACAGTATATGTACTCATAGAAAGATTAATTTTGTTGAGAGCAGAAGGTTTTTTCCAGCCTATTATATTTCAGATATTTCACCCTTCATAAAAGTGCCTTTTGAAAAAATTAATAAGCCCCCTCCACCTAAAAATGAAATACGCTGCAAAGCAGCAGGGTGTTTTCCAAGTAACCTAAATTCTACAGCGATATAATCAAATTTCTAAAACACATGATCCATAATGATGGGCAACAACTGTTTCATGCTGTCATGGCAACAGGAAATCTTAGGGTTGCAAATCCATAATTTAAAAAGATTATCTTGAGAGTGCGAAGGGTGTTTTTACTGCAGTTACAATCACAGTATACACAGGGTACAATTGCTGGTTACTTCACAACCTGTATATATCTTTTTTTAGCTTTCATGGTTTTTAAACCTCATTCATGTATGTGATGTTCTTTTTTCTCTTTTAAGGATTTGTTTGCTTTTCATTTCACCATGATATTTTTATTAATCTGATTTCATGCCATTTTATAATATGCTTACATGAGAAATCTGGGGGTTTGGTCAGCTATTTATTTTGTAATAGCAAATTCAGCTCTTCTTTTAAAAAATTATGCTCTTTTGTGTCAAGACTATTTTTTGTTTTTAATGTTATCACTACATAATGTCTCAGAAATACTGATGTCTAGATACTGTGTGCCCTCCAGTGAAATATCCTTTACCCCAAGTAATGCTGGTAACTGTATAACTATGGTGGTTTTTTTTTTTCCCAAAAAACTTGGTAAGAAAATTAAAAAAAATAGGACTGAAGAGGTTTTTATTTTTTTTCTCTGATAATGGTTAACCCTGTGATGGCAGGAGGTGGGCTTTTCTAGTGTTTGTCTTTATGTTAATGCTGAATGGCCATTGCATTAGCCATACAATATGTGGATTGTAATATATAAAAATATAGTTAGCTTTTGCTATGACCAGTAACAAAATTCCTGCTGTCCTCTGTGGAGCCAAGATTTCGAAGTAAAAAGATGTTCTGTACTGTGCAAAGGAGTCATGAACAAATTATGTAATGTTCTTGCTTGACCTAAGATGCACGATTGTTCTGCTAGTCACATGGAAGAGAATGTCTCCCCATCCTAAATTTATCCTCAGATAGCAATCATGGAGGAGGAACATTGTCTGAGTAGCTGGGTCTTGTTAACACATTTCGTGAGACTGAAGGGAACTCCTGGATACTTGCCATCACAAGAGACTGTCGTAAAGTTAATAAAGCTTTATCTTAAAACTACATAAGTTGTTTGCCTCTTCATTACTCATGTTGAGAGAAAGGCCGTTCCTGTAAATATTCCTCCAGCTTCCAGCCTGAATTGAGTCACATCACCTACCCATTTGTTCTTGTGCTAGTGTTCTCCTTCAACTTTAATAGGTCTTCTCTTTTCCTGCTTTCACCTTCTAATGTATTTGCAGAGAGCAATCATACCCCCTCCCAACCTTCATGTTGAGAGTTGAGCTCTTAGTCTCTGGAGCTGGCCTTCTCTTGATTGATCTAGTGGCTCTTTCCCATTTCTCCATCTCTCTCCCTTTGAGTTCAGCTGTCTTGAACCCAGGGGAGGAGGACCGGGGCTGTTCACAGGGTCACTAGTGACACATTACATCCACCTGGAAGAACTTGCATGAGATCCGCAGCTCCAGCTCCGTTCTGTTCCTGAACATGCCTTTGTTATGAGCTACAGCCCTTGCATACGTATACGCACAAAGTAGAATTCACTTCTCATATGGTTACATCTGTATCGCAGTCTTAGAAGTTTCTCTCTTACATTTTATACTAGTTTTTCTAGTTTCACTGTGCGCAGAAGTAAAAAAAAAAAAAAAAAATCAATATTACCAAGAACAAAACTCATGACACGTGAACAGAAGTCACAGCCCTGTGTTAGTCAATAGATACTAATGAGCAGATCCTTATGTAGTCTCTGCAGTGCATCATGGTGCTAATAGTATGAAATGTGCAGTCCCCTTGAAATGCCAGCATGGCACTGTATGGAGCTTAAGTTGAAATTTAGGTTTGCTCCTCTTCATGTGATACAGTGGAACGGATGACTCTGCTGATGTGGCTGGCTGAAAATAAACTTCTAAATAGCTCTGGACAGGAAGCCAGTCAAAATATGAATTAAAGTGATCTGTAGTGCCATTCAAATTGGAGCTGAAGAGCTCATATCTCTACAGAATCATTTAATCTCAAAGAATTGAGTAGGTTATGAAACAGTGATTTTTGTATTTTGAAAAGGTAAGTCTATGAGTTAGAAGGCTATAACTAGGTAAGATAAAAAGGTGGGTTAAAAATTGCTTACTTGTGAACAAGGAATTGTTATAAGAACTATGTAATGTCTGTGTGATCTTGATTGCTGAGGAACTTGGTATTGATTAGTATTTTAAAATACTAATGTGTCCTGAATAAACATCTTCCAGAATGCCAAACTCATGCTGGAATGAGGAGGACTGGGGTGTTATTGCTTTGGAGGCCATAATGACTTTAACAGCATGAACAATGTTGTCGAATTAGTAAAAATAGAATGATCCATTGGTAACTCACTTCTGAGTCCTGTTTAGGAGCAAACCCACAGGTGCACCACTGCAAAGCTGAAGATGCCTGTATCTGCCTAAGCATCCTACCTGTCACGAGGTGTGCCTAGCCCTTCCTTCCTTCCTTGCTGCAAGTCTCGGGCAAACTCTAAGTGCAAGTGGCCCAGGGATCTCAAGAGTGGACCAAGAATCTAGCCTGATTTCTCACTCCCTGAGGAAAAGCAGGGGACCAAATACTGGGTGTTTGAAACGCAGGTGCTGACTTCAGGCTTGAGTTTCCCCTTTGCTTGTCCTTTCCTGCTGCTCAGCATTTCGAGGCTGTGCGCACTCAGCTGCCCGTCTGTTCTGTTTCTTCAAAGCTCTGCTCCTGTGGCTGCTCAATTCTGTGTGGGGAAGCAAAGCTTTGAAATCAATGCTGTGTGACCATGGCATCCAAGTAATGAGTATTTAAAAAGAAGGCATTTGTGCACTGAGGAAAAGGAGGAGAGGGCAGGCTGAGGGAAGTGCTCATCTGTTTAAAATGTCAAAGCTTAAAATACTGCTCCCCAGGAATTTCAGGGAGCTTTGAGCCCAGCCAGGAGCTGTCTGTTTGTCCCACTTCAGGCATTTTGTCTTCAGAGCACTATGGTCTGTTTAGAATAGGGACATTTTTTCCTCTCAGTTTGGATTTGCATGCTGCCTAACACGGTTCCTTTGCAAAGTCTGATTTATAGTGTTTAAATCATGAGACCTATTAATACAAAGTATATACTCCTGGGTGTATATTTGTCAAGCTGCACTATATAAACTTACGTGGTCTGTTGAGGGCATGAGGTGTTTACATATCTCATGGGTACATACAGAGCTTAACCCATTGAATCAGTGACCATCTTTCCACTGGCTATAGCTTGACTTGGAGCTCCCCCCCGCCCCCAGTTTACTGAAGAATATATTGTGTATTATTGCTTATGGTTTGTAGCATTCATATTATCACAATTTAATTAAAACAATTAATATTCATGTAGAAATACATGGTAGCAGCAATTTTGTGAACAAAATGGTTTTGAAAGTAGCCTATGTGCATACAAATGGTTTAATTTAAATAAATATTATAATTAACATCTTATTTGTAACATAAATCAGGATGTGGAAATGCTCAGAGAGCTCTGTGTTGTTTCGCACTTTTGAAAGACAAAAAGTAGCATGTAAAGAAACAGACATGAGGGAAGAACAATAGTGTCACTGTATTGTGTTCTACCATTTAATTTTCCAAGATACATAAAATCATATAACAAAAAGCCAGAAACAGGATCAAATGAAAGGCAAGTGAAGATCGGAAACTATATGACAGAAAACACACTGCTGTGGCAAAAAAAGGTTAACCTGAAATTACTGTGAGAAGGGGCTGAGTTTGGATCCTCTTGCTTGTCAGCATTTCATTGCATTATTTTTAGCGGAAGGCTCAATATGAAGGCTTTGCTGGATGGCAAAAGGCCCTGTCTTCCTGCAAGTCTGTAATGCTGACCTTGCGGGGGGGGGTGAGGGAGGGGGATGATAGCCAACAAGCACATGGCTCTCCTGTCGCTGTGTCAAGGCGGGAGAGCATGCCAAATGTTAGCGCTGGCTTCCCCACAAGGATCCTGTTGGCAACATCAAAATGATTCCCAGCTAGCCAAAGCTCTGTCTGCAATATTTTGTTGTTTGAGAGCACTGTTTTGCACTGAAAATATTAGTGAGCAGTGCTGGGGTCAGGGGGATGAATATTTTCTGGAGTATTCCCTCCTGCGGGTTTTTATTAATGAGGCTTTCTGCTGATCCGATTTCTCCAGCTGACTGGAGATGGTCTGCGGAGGTGATTCTCTTTGCTATGTGCTGGTTTCTGCTAGAGTAAAATGATCCCCTCCCCTGTGTGGGAGGGATTTTATTTTAATATCCCTCAAGGTGGTCTTCCCAATCGTCTCCTCTTTCCTTCCTTCTCCTTGCCTCCCCCACCCATCTACTTATTACTCACACATCATGCTAGACTTTCAGAGAGGACTGGATGAGCCCCCCGCGTGCACACACACACACACACCCCACCATATGTTCACAGTGTTTCTCTAGGGACCTTTGGGCACCATATCCCAAAGAAAGGGACTACCTGCTTTTTTCAAAGTAGATATTTCAGCCACGCCAGAATAATTCCTGAAAGGCTGTAGTTGAAGGTGCCTACTGAGTTAGTTTTGTTATACTGCATGGATCTAGAAGGATTTCTTTTTCCTAGGAATCAGAAACCCCTATACCCTGCCCAGCCTGATCCTCCTCAGCTCATTGTCCTAGGCAGCAAGCAGTGTCTATATAGGGAATTTGTACTTACCGTTGTGTGCCTTCTTCAACAGACAGAGACCACAGAAGATTGTGGTGGGGGATTGTGTTCCTACCACGCTGAGACCATGTTGAGATTGTGCTGCTCTTTGACCAAGCTTGAAACTGTTATGAAACAAGACATTAAACACATAAAAGTCAGTCTAATCTGCAGTGTAATGATTAGGATATTCATGTTGGGGACAGGCTTGGGTTCTGCTCCTTCCTCTGTGGACTGTATCTAATTCTAAATCTATATATTTGTAGTAAGGAAGACAGAAATAGTCGAACATGACTAACGCATTTTCTCTGTTTCCTTTGATAAGAGGTAGCAATTATATCTCTGAGTTTTCTATAACTGAGCAAACTAAGGTAAAGTGATAGTGATAGGCCCAGAATTTTAAAAAAAGTTTGCTGTCAGCCTCTGAGATGGAATTTCAGGGGGTCAATATTTTTCCAAAATGGTCATTGCACCTAATGTGGCTCTGTGTGTATGCTAGTTCATTATTATTATTTAGACCGAGAATCTCTTTTCCTAGAATGGATGAATGCTTTCTAAATATGTAATAAAAGACAGTCCCTGTCCTGGGGAAAAAGATGCGGAGGGTCAAAGAAGGGATGCCCCTATAACCACATAGATTAAACAAAAAGACATTAAATAAATATTATCTTATTACAAACTGTATCTGATGCATTATTTATTCATCTTTCAAGGAGGCTTATTTATACTGGGGCTATTCTGGGGTGATTAGTGTTTTTGTTTGTTTGTTTAATTTATTGTCTAGTGGATCTAAACTTGTTAAGAAATATTTCTTGTTTTGTAAAACACTTTCTAGTTTCCAAGCTAGTACTCTTGTACAATGATAAACTTATTGTCAAGTCTGGGGACTTTGAGGGTGATACCTGAGAGAACTGGAGAACAGGAACAAAAGTAGAGAAAACATGGAAGACTGCTGTGGTAGGCAGAAGAAACCTTTGGAGTTAGCACAGAAAGGATGTTGGATGGGATTCATTTCCCAGGAAGCCTCTCATTAGGAAGCCTGTATGTTTTAAACACTTGAACTGTTGTGAAACAATTTGAAGGTTGTGATACTTTCCTCAAGGCAAGGCTTATGTTTAAAGCATCACTGTGATATTATGAATATATTTCATTTAGAGGGAAGGCCAAATGCAAACATCATATCTGTTTGTTTCAGGAAATTCTGATGCAGCTCTTCATCTATGTCTTGTCTCATCATTAAAGTTATTAGCCCAAGGAGAACTGCTGCTGCTTTATTTGGGTGAAATCTTAATTTTTTTCAGTAAAATGGCTTAGGAAAAGAAAAAAAAGCTGTTCATTTTTGTTCCTTTGTGCCTTTGCTGTATACAATTTTCTGTTACATTTCTGTGAAGTCTTACTTCAGGATAGTAATAGATTTCTAACACAGTTGTGGTTTGGGTTTAACTTGAATCATATTGCCTCTTCAGTACCAAAGGGAGCTCTATTAATGATCTTGTAATAGTATAAAAGGAGTTTGGCAAGTGAAAGAAAGCAATTTCTATGATCATCTGTGATCATCATACAAAAGTGCTGATGTGGATATCCTGGAAAACTATTTTGGCTGTAAACCAAATCATTAGTCATTTGAATGACTGCTCAGACTACTTTACTGCAGTAAACTATTCTATACCTGGTAGCACCTACTTCAAAGCAGTGGCTTCATTTTTGTCCATTCTAGCAGGAAAACACATGCCAGTAAATCTGCAAATCTGTTGTATACAAACTGAAGTGGGAGAGTGCATGGTCTCTGTATAAGGAAGTCAGACAATAAATGAGCAGCTTATTCCAAATGTTTCTCTTGGTGAGTGGATGTAAATCATTCACTTAATTTTAAAGAAGTTAGAGCAGCACAGGAATGTAAAACTCAACCAAAAGTGTCAGAGTAAAGAAGAGAGATGAGGACTTCAAGCAGTGAGAGGACACTCAGTACTGTTACTTGAAAAGACATTAGCCAAACAGGAGGAAACTCCCTCTTCTTCGTTCATCAACGGTGTAATAACATTGACTACTACAGGATGTCCTGTGACATTTTCCTCCACAGTCTGTTTACAGATCTTTTAGGAATCCTTTGAAGTGCTCCAGCCCCTTTCTGCTGTATTAACAAAGGACCAAACTCTGAAGGCTGGGTAGTGTTTTGTTTAAAACCTTGCCATCTCATCTGCCATTCTGCTCTGGGTCCTGCAGTGCTTCTGTTGCAGAGTCTTCCTCTTTTTTGTATACCTTTCTCATGTTAAGTAGCTCCAGGTTTTAAATTTGGCTGTTCTTAAATGTTGTTTGGTGTAGGAGCCCTTTAGGTCTCTGAAGGTCATGGATGACAGTTGTACTTCTTTCAGGAGAGGGCTAAAGTCTTCATTAATACTTCCTGATATTCCTAATCTAGCATTTCCCATTTTCATGTGAATCATGATTTTGTTTATTGATGGTAGTTGCATCATGGGCTCCACTGATACGCTGGGAAAAATGGTCTAGTGAACACTGAGATTGTTTTACTATGGAAATAACATAAGTTGTTGAAGCACTTAAAGTGCTATGAAAATAATATAGACATTACAGATAAAGTGATTGTTCTTCTTGCTATGATATTTTGTTAGGCACTACTCTCTAATATGCCTCCTAGGATTTGATGGAGCTTGTTCAAAACCTCATGTTACATAGTTACCAGCTTTTTGAATCAAGCAGCATGAATAGATTCTCAGTATAATTTAAAATAGTTTAAAACAGTTCTGCAGTCATATCCATATAATTATGCAATGTGCTATATAGCACAATTACTTGAATGTACAGAGCAAGATAGGACAATTGGCCTTCTAAAGAAGACTGGGGGTATTTAACCACCTAATTTCTGTTTGAAATCAACAATACTCCATTAGTTCTTGGTGCTTAACTCTACTCTTAAAGAGCAGCTTAAAAACTATTTATTTTAGAAGTTCTTTTGAATGTGGAGGTCATATCGATTTGCACTGGCTCTCAGAAGTTTCCATGTTAAGCCTAGGTGTGTATACTACCTCTTTAAGGAAAATCTCTTTATTGGCCCAGCACCTCTGTAATGAGACAACCTGAGCGTATCAAGAGGAGTTTCTTCCTGCAAGTGTTTTCCCACAATAGGTGTTTCATATTTGAAATCCAGTGATATGGCAAGGGATGATGGAGGGCACCTAGAAAAGGGCTAATGACATTACCTTTTTGTACATAAGCAAACTGACATGAAGCTATGTCAGTAAGGTTAAAGAAAAAGTATGTTGGCAAACCTCTGCCTCGTTTTGTCCTGGTAGTATAGGACATCAGTCCATCAAAGTAGTAAGAGCAAATAAGAATTTTTTTGTTACTGTAACCTTCCCTGTGGTGCCCCATGCTGTGATTTGTAAAGGGAAAGATTAAAAAAAAAAACAAAAAAAACTTGATTCTTATTTATCACGTATCCAGGGACAATGATCCCTACAATAAGGCAATGATCTTACGTGCCTTGAAAGTAAGTTCTACCCCATCTTCATCAAAAGATATAACTCATCTCCCCTTGAAACACTGCGTTACTATTCAGCAAATCCTAAGTAAATAAAGCTGATCATTGGGTCTTTCATAGATGCTCATTAGATCTCTGTCTTTGATGTCACATATATCAACTGTGAGCTATGGCAAATGAAAAAATAAGAAAGAAAGGTGACTATTATCATGACATTTGCATTTTAATTAGTGTCCCTTTTAAAATTTTGTTTCTGTTATTGTAATAGAGAAAATAACTTACAGCAATAATTAAAGAAAAGGTGTTTATTCATTCTCTATCTAGGACTCTAGAAAAAAAAATCAAAGGGATTTCTATGCCAAAAACTGAACTAGAAGGAATCTTTCATATTGAGTTTTTTCTCTTTTCATCACTGACATGTACAATTCCATTCATTAAACAATACCTTTTAAACTCTGTCTTAAACACTAGTTAAATTTCTGACCTCTTTTTTCCTATTATAAAACTGCTTCACCCTTGTGTTGGTTAGAAACCTTTTTTCATTTCCAGCCTAAATGTATTCATGACTGCTTTATACTTATTTATTCTTGTGCCAGTACTGCCTCTGAGTTTAAAAAGTTCCTGTGTCTCTGCATTTATTCTCTCTTCCCCCACCCAATGTATTAATAGATGGAAGTCTTATCCACCCTCATTCTTCATTTTGTTTAGCTTAACAAGCCAAGTTCTCCAAGTCTCTTCCAATAGCTCAAGTTTTCAATGTCTCTGCCAGTCTAGGAAAAGTATACTGCATCTGCTCGATCTGCAGCATTTCCATTGTGAGTAGGATATCTTGAACATATGGAAATAAAAATGTCTGTCTTGCAGATGAGACCCTGCTAGTACCACTGCTAGCAAAATCTATGTGAAGCTGTAAGGGTCCGGCGGGGGCGACACCTGGACTCCCGGCAGGAACAGATACACAAACACAAGGCACAGTAAGGTCGATGCTGAGCGTTTATTACCTCTGCGTCTGAGCGGGGGTTCCCCAGCGATTTCCCGATCGAGGCAATAAAGGAGCGGGAGAGTCCCTGGCACCGCTGAGCGTCGGTCCATGGCGAGGAACGCTGGGGGGGGCACTGTACGTGGGTTTTGTGTACTACACACATGCGCAGTGGGCACATTGAGCTCATCGCTAATCTCGAGTCAAAGCCCAGGTGCACACCACAGTGGCATAGGCCCAGCTACGTGTCTATGGGTCAACATGTCCTGTTGATGCTGCTTTTCCCACGGAACAGTCTGGCTAGCTTCCATTGCCTATCTCCTCGACATTCTTCCGCACTTTCCCATACAGAAGCAAACAGAAAAATAAAAATAGATAATGTGTCTCTGTCCTGCTGCTTTTATTCCAGGGTATCTTCTGCTATGGATTACAGTGGCTATGTAATTATCGGATATAATTTTCTTACCTCACTGTGACAGCTTTATTGCAATGGGGGATTTTTCTCTGCCAACTATTATCTATATATTTCATCATAATTTTATTAATATTGATTCTTCACTTCCTAAACAGAGAATCAGTGATCAGAGAGTGATACCAAGGACAAAACTCTTGTTCTTGGGTTCTTGAGACGCTGGAGCACTCCCTGAGGAACAGCAGACCATCACGTTAATGTGAGACTGGATCATCTTTGTTTTTCTTTCCTTGTTTGCAGCTCAGAGTTGCAGGATGATTAATTCTGGTATCTTGCTTCTACTGCAGATCTGATGTCTTCCAGATCTCACTGCAGAAGTCCACGAGGGTTTCTTCTAGGAAAAAAACTGCCTCGGAAGAGGCTTGGTACTGTCCTTCCCGGAAGTTAGGACTCGAAAGAGATTCTGCTTTGTCTTGTTATTCTTTCTCCTACTTCATGTCTCATTACATTGTTGATGCAGGTGATATTAGCACCATCACCTTGACTTCTTTATTTCCTGAAGAGAGTGTATCCTTTGGCTCGTGCCTTTCTCTTCCACCAGGTTTCAGTTATCTCTAACGATACCCATTTTTATATTCTAAACCAGTGGTTAGAGCTAATCCTTACAATAGTATTCTAGGAGCCCTCCCAGACCCTGTTTCCTTGAAGGATTAGCTGTAGCAGTTTAATTTACACCACTGTCTATCTGGCTTCTGCTCTCACCCATATGGATACCTTCTGCTCTTTTCAGCAGGTTTCTGTTCTTCTCTCATTAGAAGCCTAAATCAAAACCCAGGGCTCCTCCTCTTCTAGCTGAAGGGAGTGATAACAACAGTGACATAAAATGAGATCTAGGTACAAGCCCAGATGGAAATTTTCTGTTACAATAATGACTGTGATTAATCTGCATTTCAAACTTTGCCCCTGTGACAAGGAATCACCAGGAATTTGCTACAGCTCCACACCACCGTTTTACTGTTTTGCAACTTTGAACTAACGTAATGAAAGGGGTGATCAATATAGATCAGTTAGAAAGGGTTTGGAGGGGAGGAGAGGGTTTGCCTGCTTGTGAGCCAGCCAGCTCATCTCATGCAATGAGGCTGAACAGCTTATTCTCGATGAGCGTCATGTTTGGGTAGAGTGGGGGGGGCAGAGAGGGAATAAATGTCTTTCAAATTAGATTGCAAAACTACAAGGGGAAAATGCCTGCCTTGAATTTTTAATCAAATACAATCCAGATTAACTACAATCTTTACTTCATTTGGTAGCTACTTTCCTAATTTAAGCTTAAATTATTACACTCCAGCCCTTTTCAACAGGGGTCTGATCTAAGGTTGCTTGGTTTTGCCTGCACAGCCCTTGATGGGCACTGGTAGGGGCAGCCACGACTACTCCCGCTGCCTGCACTGCTTATCTCAGCAGCCATGAGCACATGGGCTCATTGGGAGTCACTGGCTCACTTCATCAGAAGTCAGCTTGTGACACACTAAGCCACCTAAGCCTAAGGCATGCTCAGGCACTGGTGCGTCAGATACCTCAAAAGGGGCAAATTCAGTCAGGACAGACTGAGCCTGGTCTTGAGTCATGCTCAGGCAGCTCTCAAAGGACAAGGTAGATGTAACCACTGAATTTTAATGGAAAGGTTGCTTACCGGGTTATGGATTGGCAGCCCAAAGGCTTTAAGCAGGTTCTGTTTGCTTTACCAACGCTGAAGCATGCACTTGAGCTCGTTGTTGAACTGGGACCTCTTGGGTTCAGGCAATAAAACTGAATAACCAGAATACTAAGCAAATCCTGTGTGAACTTTGCTTCCAACTAAAATGTTTCTATCCTATTTCTCAGATGGTAGCAGTCAGTTAATTTGCTTCTGTTGCTGTTCTCACAGATGAATTACAAATGTGTTTGCTTTTCACAGTAACTTTGGGTTATACTGGATACACCACGTTCGTTTTTGATTGAGCAAAGCAGATGCCATGTTGCCAGTCATTCGGTTTACAATCTTTTCATCATTAAAATTTATACTGTGCTATCCATTGGCAATGGTTTACAAGAGTGACACACAGAAACAGTCACATGATAGAGGTCAGGCATCTGTTTAGATTGGGGGTGAAACTCTTTCCTTAGAAAGTTAGGTAAGAATGCAACTCTCTTGATTTACCCCATTTAACAACGTGGCCCTCCAGTATTGGCATATTGCTCAGGGGGACAATAAATTTCTTTAGAATAGCTGTAATTCAACAGCAATGTTCCTATCTTCCTTCTGCTAACATCTAAAGGAGAGTGATTGACTTAAATTCATTGTGGCTTCTCTGTCAGGAAAAGAAAGGTAAATGGGTCTGTCTCTACCATCAGTGAGAGGTGATGGGAGCAGCAAAGTGGAACGATGGACAACTTGTTATGAAACTCCCAGGAACTCGAAGGAAATCAGTTCAACTCCTACCACCTGAGAAAGACTTAGGGTAAAAGAATCTATTTCCCCCCCACAACTTAGGCTTCAAAAGAATAAAGCTGTCTCTTCGAAGTTCCTAGCTGATTGCAGCGGACAGGAGAAATGAGATGTCACTAATCCTCTTGCTGCTTTCTTCGGACTTTTGAAGAATACAGATTTGCTTTTAAAGGCTTCCTCCAGGCAGATCTTTTGCAGGTGAGTCTGTCTGCAGTGATGGTGGGGCTGGAGAGCAGTACCTGTGTAATGAGTTGGAGCCGTCTGCCATAGGTTATGGAAAAGGTTTCATGTTGGAAAGAAAGCATCCTTTCAGTCTGAGGATAAAACTATAAATGCCATGTTTTATTGGGGTGAGGATTAAATTATTTTAAATGGGATGGGTGAGCTCACTTGATCAACAAAAAGGAGGAAGCATATTCAGTGAAAGGCTAAATGCATTTTCTGATACTGCTTCAGGCTTCTGAAAAACACTTTCAGCTTTGCTGTAATCATTACAATTAGCACTAGGTTTGATAATCGGACCATGAATTTTATTCCTCTTTTCTTCCACTGCTTTTGTAAACTTCACAGTCTAAGGAAGGCTTAATCCTTAGGTTATGATTTGCAGCCCTTTGTGTTGGATTCTTTCTTTCTTTTTTTTTCTTTTTTTTTTTTTTTTTGGGCAAAATGCCACTATGCGACTGAAAATTACTAGGACAGCATGAGCTAGGACAGTTTTACAAACAATAAGTGTAGCTTGAGTATCTGCAGACACCCTGCTGTTCGAAATGGATGAGAGGAACTGCCCTGGCTGTCCATTAGGGATGACGGGCACCCCTGCAGTCAGGGTCTGTGCCCTGCCTCATGCTTTGTCTCACCTTCACCAGAAAGCTGTCTTTAAGAGATACCCTGCTTGGACTTATATCTGCTGACACTGCTGGACCAGCCACAAAAGTGGAGCCATTGGGCACAGGGGGAGGAGGGACGACGTGCGCGTGAACAGAGCTGAATTCTGCAGAGATGGCATCCGGCTCATGGACAAAGACACTTTAACAAAGCTAGGCCACTTCTTTCCTGAAGGCTCCCACCGTAGAGCAAGTTCATGACCCTTGTTCTTTTTCAAGCAGACATATTTTCAATTAAAGCTGCCTCCTTAACAAAAAGGGGATACATATTAGAAAGGGCAGGCTGGGCCATGTGACGGCTCCTTAAGGCTCTTCCCTTGCAGTGTGACTAGAAGAATGGCCTCAGGCAAGGCTGCTTAGGAGAAGGGGGAAAAAAGTTTCTCTTGCTGCCTTTCAAGCTTTCAAGATAAGGCAAAGGTGAAGGATTTTTTTTCTTCTGTGAGTGTTTTTTTTTTTTCTCTCTCTCTCTCTCTATAGCTAGCCCCTGTTACAGTTCAGGCAGCATCAGTGTGTTCATTATGAGCCTGTTTCTAACATTCTATCTATTTTATATGGTACCGTAAGAAAAAGTAACATATAATTTATAAACATGGGGACAAGCTAATTTTTGATCTGCAAAAAAAAGCCCTGGAGAACATTCCTGTAACATTTCATTCCACATGATCTCACACCGATATCAGTTGCAGGTCCCCTAATTGACCAGATTACAAGGTAAGGATACCACTAGGCCTCATCAGTTCTTGAGCCTCACTTGGTCTAAATAGTCTGCAGGGCTGGCTTCTCTCAGGGTCTCCTGGGCAGACCTGGGGGTAACCCTCAATAACTCACTTCTAAGAAAAATCTTGTGGTCGAGTTTCCTTATTCCTTAGGAACTACCCCTACATTTCATATTTAGACTAAGTCCAATATTACTCAGAGCACTAGCCTCTCTGAGTTCTTTAAAGAACCACCATGGCAGAAGTAAATAGATGTATAGATGCATCCTCTTTGCTTTCACTAACCAGCACAAGCATAGAGATCTTGGCACAACAGTAAATAACAGAAGAGCAGCTGTGTAGAGTCAGGCCAAAAGCCATTCCAGTCCCATATTCTGACCCTGGCAGTTGTTAATAGCTCATCAGATGCTGATACTTCCATATACACTCTACCAGTCTCCAGCCTACATTCATTTCCCTGCCTCACCACTCTTGCGACAAAAGTCAAAAATCCAGGTTCCTTCCTCTCACATTTTCTTTTCACGTGGCTCCTTCTCTGGAGGCTCCTCTACTGCTGCATGGTACTTTCTGCTTCTGTTTCCAAAAGCCCTTTAACAACTCCTGTCTACTGCAGTTGTGTAAATTTGGCAGTGCTTTTAGCCTATCTCCTGTGGGAGTTATAACTGCAGCAGTTTACAGCTGTGACTTGGTTTCATCACGCCCACTGAGAGTTTTGAGCATATTCAACAGCCATTCGGTTTCCCCAGGAAGGGCACACCATGAGCTGGCCACTCCATTTAACTCAGCAGAATCAGCTTGCACATACCCCAATTATCATTTCCCAACAGCAGGTTCAACGTTGCGTGTAACACAGGTGAAACACTGCATACCACCAGTGATTTTCCACCTTCACTGGTCCTCATTTTCAGAGCAAATGCAACTCCCAGCAAGAAGTTAGCACTTCAGATTCCCAGGGAGCCACTGTGTCCTACAAGAGGCTGCCTGCCAAGACTGGGAGTCAGATGCAAAAGCAAAGGACTAGAGGGGGTAGAGGATGACCTGAACTAGTAGATTATGAATGCTTTGACCCCAGACATGATCTTTCTGAAATGTAATGCCTAAGTTTTCTTTCAAATAGACAGCTTCCTCTGGTTTTGATTTTCGAGAGACCACCAATATCCTGTAATACAGAACACAGGAAAGAAGGGAACAAATTCTCTGCTATATAACAATAAGGGCGTAGGCATCTAATAAATCCCTGAGACATAACTCAGGTAATTCCTTTACAGTGGTTATACAGGAGCAACTGTTGTATGGTCTGTGAATCTCACAGCCACTGATGATCCCAGAATTTGCTTCAGCTCTGCAGCAGGAAATGCCCTTCCACTCTGCAAAATCACAGTCTCAAGAGCTGTGCAGTCATTGACTGTCTGCAGGCTTTAATTCTGGTTAAAGGGGCCAGAATGTTGTCAAATGAAAATGAATGCTGTCACAAGCAAATTTAATATCTGTGTTTACAGCAAGCAGTTCTTCCAGTGCTGATTAGAACATGGCTCCATCTGTCTCTGGTTGCTCCACCAAATTCTGTGGAGAGGCCTGTGTAATTTAAGGGAGAACCTAACACTGCAAGGAAGCTCTAATTTCCTCTTTCCCAATCTTTTTCTCTGTGTGTACACACAGTATTTCTAGTCCTTTTGATTCCCTGATCCTCACATAGAAGAGAACACGAGACTGAATAGGTAGCTGAATCCTCCACTTCAAATTAGATTAAGGTATTTTTTATTTCCTCTCCTCAGCTATTAAAAGTCTTCATACATATTGGCATGTAGTACATCCTGGCTGATTCCAGTGTGGATCTTTTATAATATAGGTTGCCCTTACTGGGTTGAAAAAATACTTCAGAAGTATGAGAGGGAAGAGGTTATATAATCTTTTTCTCCTTGGGTTCACCTCAGTAGAAAATGTTGGCTAGACCTGTCTGTTTCAAGGCATCATTATAACATGTAGAGGCATATCAGCCACTTCTATCACTACAGCAGCACCTACTTTGGAGGATCTCTCACACTGAGGCAAGTTTCAGCACAGCCCATCAGTTAAGAACATAATATTTGCCTGTGTTTATTAACCTGTGAAACTAACAGTTTTTTGTGGCCTTGAAGGAAAGAGGAATAGCTCTAAAACCTGTGAAAGGAAGATAGGTGTCCCCTGTGACCAAGCTACAGATGGAGGTGGTGGAGATGAACCAGCCATTCAGTGTACTCTCATAGTGTCTCTGCTGGAGAAAAGATTGGGTCACACTCCATTTTTCCTAGTTTCCCTCATAGCTGGGCCCTGAGGGAAGAAATTTTCTTACCTAAACTTACACCAGCTGTGGTGTCCTTTAGGCGTAGATGGGTCTTCACTGGCTATTGGAACTCACTTTAAGGCCATCAAATTCAAAGTAGCCTCAGCAGGCAGGGAGGAATTGGCTTAGAGAGATGCAACAGGACACAAGAAAACTAAAAACCTCAAAGATTTATGCACCTATGTTCTTAGTTTTTTGCTAAATGTAGAATAGATAGGACTCTGAAATGGGTAGTCAAGTACCTGTGTTTTTTTATAAAGCTAATATTACTTGTTCTTGTGCACTGCACTGTTTTGTTTGTGAAGCTCTTCACGTCAGCTCTTAGCTCCCAGTTCTGTGCTTTAATAACAATACCATCTGGCTGAGGTTTTCAAACTTGCCTCTGGGAGTTGAAAGCCCATTTTTCCATTATAATTAATGAGATTTGGGTGCCCAAACCCCCTGGGCAGCTTTGAATACATCATCTGCATCTTTCTGGGTTCATAAGTGCTTTGAGACTTTCAAAAGAAAAAAACCATTAAGCTGACCTGAGATGCTAGGGTATTATGTAGTCTTAATGCTAGAGACACCAGTTTCTGTGTAAAGACAGTGGTAAAAGCATGCTTTATTATATCTGAAGGGGAATTTTGTTATCTCGGTTAAGAATGAACAAATATATTTTGAACCTTATCAGTTGCATCTTGTTTTTATTCCTAATGTAATTGACTAGAAGGCCAGAATAGTATTTTTTTTTTGCTGTTGCTCAATAATAAAGATAACATTTTTTATGTCTTACAATATAGCTAAATTTAGTACTCACAGAAGTACATAAAATTCTGGCAGCCATCAGTAATATAGTAACTTCCACTTTAGTGTAAGGAAGCTAAAGCCTGACTCCCTCCAGCTATTCCAGAAGCAGGCCTCTGCGGTATGACAAATATGCAATAATTTGCTTTAGGATGCTATGGGCCAAGTGTGGCCAATCTTAGCAAGTCAGGCTCCAAAACCTTCCCACAGCCACAGTTTCCATATATATGGGAGAAATGAGGAAAGAGGGAAGGCAATGGCTCCTGTAGGTCTTGCAAGCTGGGTTGCTGCCAAGGGCACAGCCATCTCTCCCAGTGCACTTCTCCCCACTGCTGAGGGCTTGGAGGGCCCACTGCTGGGCTGGGGTGTCCCACCTGGACTGCAGGTGCCTCAAGAGCCACCCTCTGGGCACTTCATCCTGGAGCAAACTGCCAAATAGCTCCAAAATGCCAGGTAGATGCTGCGCTAAGGGATTTCTACCCCACTATATAAGTAAAGCCTGCCTCAAACATACACTGGGATAACAAAAAAATGATGATGCAGTTGATGGTCATTGAATGGCTAACCTGTTTCTGCTTAGGATGTAATTTGAGAGATTAGCGCCACTTGTTGGAGAGAAATTCTTGTATACCATGAATATCTGCATAAGGGGATCTTCAGAGTTTGTTGTGAAGTATTGTTTCATAGAAATTGTGGGAAAATGTTTGGGGGTATGTAAGTCAGGATTAAAAAATGTTCTGTGTCTATTGCAGGGGAATCCCTCAGCAGAGGTAGGATAGGCAGGCTCAGTAAAATAATTAAGGATATAAAAAGAGAGTGGCTTCATGCAGAGGACAGTCATTTGCAGTTAAATGGCAAATAAAAATCAGTAGCAAGTCGGTTCAAATGATATTGTCTGGGGTAATCCATTCCGGTGGCATTCATATAAGAATCCATATAAAAATCTCTGTGCAGTCAATCGTAAGAATCTTGTTCAGTTGCTTTATGTTGTTTTGGACTTATTACAACAAGGGTCCCTTGTGTATGCTTTATGGACATAAAATAATGGGTTTGTTCTTTTAGAAAATTCATGGACTATGAGAATTTTTGTGCAGTAATCTTCTGGAGGTCTTAAATATGCCACCTCAAATACAGTACAATTACTGGGTTTGTAAACTGCATATGGGAGGATGTGGTTTTATGCTCAGTGTAAGCAAGCTATGTGTCTTGCACTGCCTCTCCAAGCAGCATTTGCAGTTGCCGGATCTCAGCCTTTCCCTTGTACCAGTTAGCAGGGAGCTGGAGACTAACTTCATTTGGGGAGAGAAAGACAAAAAAGCCAAAGATTTCAGCAAGGTCCATTCCCTTATCAGCTGGCTGTGTCACACAAGTTATGATGCCAACACAGGATAAAGGGTGGAAGCACAAAGTGAAGGGCAGAGCTGGAGTCACCCATGGTGGCCACAGCATGTGCTCAGGTTGGCTTGTGCTCATTGTGCCGTCGCACCCTGTGTCGGCATCAACGCACCAGTGCAGAAAACCATACAGGCAGTTTAGGATGTCAGGAGCAGCTGGCTACATGCAGGAATATCATATTTGTTGATAAATCATTTTGCTGTTGTTTTTTTTTAAAAGGCTGCTAGCTCTATATTCTACAAGGACTTTAGGCTAAATCAGAGAAATAATTAGCTATGTAAGTACGTGCTGTCACTTTCTTCATTAGTGAGACAGAAGGAAATCCTGGCAGACCTCGATGAGAGGGAAGAAAGGACAGCAGTTTTCCCAGGAATAAGACACATGTTTCAGCATAAATGCTGGGTGTAAAGAATATGACAGTAGGCTCAGTAGGATGTCAAAAGATACGGGTATGGTAATGTCTGCATTATTATTTGTTATGAATTTCAAAGACTGAAGACTGGACTCTGGAACTGTTTATTAGCTGGGTTCAGCAAATCACCTCTGCCCTTGTTTGCTGGTATAAGTGAGCAAAAAGGGAATAATATTGTAATTCAAGGAATTACAGCGAATTCATTACAGAGTGTTTGCACCATGCAGCCAGTTGCTAAATGATATAAACATTAAAAAGGCAAGACCCCACTTATGCTCTTGGAAGGGTAGAACCTTTGTATTAAAGTGAAAAATAATGCCACCCTATTTGAAAGCAATAATCCAAGAGGGTATTGTTGATTCATGTACACTGTAAGAAAAGCATATCATCATTGTGAGCTACCGCAGGCTTCTATTTATTTTTCCACGTTCCCCACCACCACCACCCTTACCGTAGCTGAGCTAAGACTGAATTATTGCTTTTCCATCCCCCAGATGGCAGTGCTGCCTTCCAAGATAATAACGGTAGCTCTGGAAGAGAGATGCCTGCCAGTCTCTGGTTGGCTTATGTGCCATGTTTCTTTGTTTCCGAGGAAATATGCTACAAATTCTCGTGCAACAAGACTAGGGTAATCAGGACCAGCTAGTTCAGTCCAAGTCTGATACAGCAGTCATCTTCAGTTAGAGGTGCCCACCCGCTCACAGCCTCTTCATCATGAATGAGGTCCCTGAATGTGAATTGGAATTTCTGCTAAACTTTATTTTAAACATGCAGTGTCTAATATCCTCTAGGTAGACTAGAAAAGATGAAGTGAGAAGGCCAATTTGGCTCTTAAAGGATCTGCAAATGAAGACTGCGTGAGCTAATTTTGGTCCACAAGCCTCTGGCATAGGGCCTAATCCTTCCTCCTTTTACCTTACCAGCACAGCTCTGACTGTCCTTAGCGGGATGGACTCTGAGTGCTGGCATCAGTATTTCATTAGGCTGTTAAATCTCGCATTGGCTTGTGAGAAAGTTACTCACTTTATCTTTCTGTGTCTTACTTTATGCATTTGCGGGCTGACCTGAATAAGAGCTGAGCTTGGTTATCTCCCTCAGTGCTGCCCCCATGGGGAATAATGCTGTACCTTTAGTGGGCAATTTTTAATATTATGCAGAGGGACAATTAATTAATCCCATAATCCCACTGTGACTGCCAGCTCTCTTGGAAACCTCTGAGAAGTGATAACTGGACATTTTCTGTTTCTACCAAGGCCCGAAGTATTAGTAAAATACCTGAATATATTTCTTCTAAAATAAAAGGTGTAAAATAATGAGTGTACTGGAATAAAAGAGGTTTGGTGAGTGAGAATCACTGTTCAGTTCCAGCAGCACATGTCGGAGGAAACGATGAGCACTCAGCCCTTGAAGAGGACCTGGGAGAGTGGGCCCAGTGGCCACGAAAAGCAAAGCCCCTCAGAGAGTGAAAACCAAATTAAAAGGTCTACAGTGTTCTCTGTGTTTTGGACTTGATGAGAAAGGTCCGTACAGGCTGGGAGGGTGTGAGCTTTTTCAAAGATCTTTACTCTCATTACAGCTTTTTGTGGCTGGCACGGAGGAAGCAGAGAAAGTTTGACTTTGTGGTGGTGGTTGCATCTTGCTCCTTCCCTTCAGTGGAGATATTTGTGTGCATTCAGCCCTCTCCAGAAATTTCTGCTAGTTCTTGAAGTTCCTCAATCACAGATGGCAAAAGAATACTCTTAATGGTAATTCTCTCACCCCACTTCCCTGGGCACCCATTTTGCAGTTTACAGTACAGTGAGCAGAGGATCCTCTCACAGCTTTTTTTTCTACCTTTCCTGTCAAAATGCTCACAGGGCTGGTGTTGAATGGTTACATGGGAGCAGACATGGGCTCCCCTCACCCTGCCCCAAGCCTGGCAGAGGTGGCGGCCCCATCATAGAGGACCAATCGAGCTGCCTCCAGTAGCCGGCGAGAGCAGGTTGCATCCCTGCGGCGGGAGGAGGGTGAGAACAGAAGCAACCATGCAGAGCATTGGAGATACCAGCTTCGTCCCCAAGCTGCTCTGGGGCTGGTGCTGCTCCGTGCTGGTCTTTAACTGGAGCGAGTGGTAAATATAACCTAGCCTTCTGGGTTAATAGGATGAGAGAGATGCAGATTTAATTCAGAGCGGCGACTGTGTTGCTAACAGTGCTTCGATCACAGCTCCCCTCCTCAAGCCTGTCTCTCACCCTGTACAGAGTCATTCCCCTTGCATTTCCACCTGGAAAAAAAATCCCTTTTTCCAGGGGGGGAGATGTTTCTCCTCCTCCTTCCATGTTTCTCTAATTCCCACCCACCTCTCTGAATTCCTGTCATATCAAAAGTCGAAGTATCCTACCCCTCACGCTCATGACCACCTTTTTGGGAATTATCCCCCAGCCAGCTGACCTTGGGAATTCCACCCACTCCACCAAAAATGAAGAGCTATCATACATCAACCATGCGATCTCAGCTCTGCCAAAGCTGGAATTTCTCTTCCCTGCTCTTCTAGCTGTAGAGAAGCTTGTGGAAAAAAAACAAAACAAAACAAAATGAAAAAATTAAAATCAAACCCACAAGCAATAATCTTTTTTTTTTTTTAACTTTTCCACTAGAAACACTCAGCCCTCTAGCCGACTGACAAGTCCAGGACCTCCTTATCACTCCAATGCACACATAGTCCAACAAATAAACATATTGTTAATAAAAGGCAACAGAGAAAGTACTTGAAACAGAGGGGAAGAAGCTATCCTTTGAAATGAGGCTTGGATTTTACACTGTTTCCTCAGTCAAAACCCCTCTCCTTCTGAACATATTAGCAAAGATGAAGAAGACATTTTGGTTTAAGAGCAGTATTATCAAACCCTTAAATCCCCCCCCCCCTTTTTTAACTTAAATCTACATCCCCAGGGAAGAGAGAGAAGGAATTCAGCCATTTAAAGACACATCTGCTCATTCCCAGAATTTGATTTCAGTTGTCACCAGCTCACCTGAAATGATTATATGGGAAACCAGGCTTATCAATTCCAGTTTCCCATTTGCAGTGATTACAGTGTTTTGCAATTCTGATATTTTTTGCCTGCAGAATGTGGCAGACTGGAACATAATCTTGGTTTATTTTTTAAATAACCAGATTGCTCAGTCTAAAGAAAACCAACACAAAATAAAAACAATATTTCTGTTGCTGCAGAATAAAGATTCCTCCATCTTTCAGAATAAGTTTGCTGCCAAACTGATGATTTTTCCATGGCTAAAACATATTTTACATTTAAAAATGAAAATATGTAAAGCTTGCTGAAAACAGAGATATTTTATATGAAATTTAAAAATCCAGAACAGCCCTTTCCACTCTAAACAGAAGGTTAAATTTATATCTCAGAATGTAGTCCAAAGCAAGTTTGTAATTGCTTTTTGTGATATCCTTTACATGTACTGAATATGTTCAACACAACTCAGAAGTAAAATATCTGTCTTATCTGAAATATGTTAAGGACATATATATCATCTTTTGTAGCAAGACTTGGTTGGAGTAAATCTCCCGACACCTATATTACACATCCCGTGTTATTAATAGACAATTTTAAAAGATCTTTGTCTTTTAAACCTGTGATATCTTCTACTTGGGAGAGAGGTGGTATATGTCAACAGTCACCCCTGGGATACTTGCAAGGCACATGTGGATAAAGGGATATGGTTAAGGATTACTCTTTCTTTTCGTAGGGAAATATGTATATTTCTCTGTCGCGGTGTGAAAAAGGCAGGAGTAACATTAGAGAGTCTAAAAAAAAAGATATAGTTGGAAGAAAACTAAATATCAAGTATTTTAGGAGAGAGGACTACATAAAAAGAGGCTCTGAATTTTCTGCAGAGAGCCTAATGCCTGAATTCTATTCTTGTTTTGGCTGGGGAACCTCAATCATAAAAACACAAGCTGCATAGGAGAAATGCCTGTCTAATCTTAGCTTTTCCTTTGAAACAAAATCCTCTGTCTAACTGCTTGAGTCAAAAAGGGCAGCAATGTTTTACAGCTTAGCCTGCAGAACTTGGTTAAATGTCTGCCTGCCAACAAACGAGTATTTTTGAAAACAGAAGTGACTCAGAGACACATGAGGCTGCGCACCTCAACAACTGTCGGTTGCTTTACTCTTCAAATCTTCTTACAGAAGGTAAAGTTACAAGGTTCAACATTTATTCTGATCCGGTGGTATATATTGTAAACCTGCATAATATTAGGACAAAAGGCAAAGAACAGGTGTTCTTACCCCCTTTTCCTGGTTCGAGTAAGCAGGACTTTGTTACAGCTCTTCTTCCTAATTAGACATAACTGGGAGCCTTCCTGCTCAGGGTTTTGCTTTGCGACCATCAAGTATTATGCAGCTGGAGGATAAGGCTTATTCCAGCATTTTAAATCGCAATGTTCATCAAGACTACTTATAAACGTGAGCCCCTGCAGTGGCACTTTGAGTTGCAGAAAGACCTTGCTCTGTCTTGTCTGGTGACAGATTTTGTTTTCTTTACTCATGTGAATAATATCTGATTCGGTCAGTGAGCAATCACCTTGGTTTCAGTGGGTGAGCTTGAGGGAGACACTCATCAACAACTGTAAGGACGATACAGGCTGGCCCCCTGCGATCACTACCAGAGAGCATGAACATACTTGTATCCAAATTGCATTTCAGCCAGATACTGTCAATTCCCATTAACTGTCTTTTTAAATTTATTTATTAACAATTACTATCCACAATTTTCAGCCTGGACAGATTCTGGTATTTTGAAGGCCTAATTACTAGTCTAACAGGGAAGTGTACATTAATTGTCAGTAAGAGAGTGTGACTATTATCAAAGTCACTGCTGGCAACATACCCCAAAGCATGCTATCAGCAAGGGAGAAGGTCTGCCAATTTTATGCTAAGGAAAGTTTTTACTCAGAGCGGTTCTTTTGATTCTGGAACTTAAATCAAATGCAGAGGGTGTCTCTGAAAGGAATTATTATGAAGTTCTGGGTAGTAGGGGTACTTGAACTTGAGGAAGGTGAAGCAGGGAGAATGAGAAGGGAGAAAGCTGCATGGGGAATTTTTCCCTGGATGCATTATTTGGTTGGAGGGAAACAGAGAAGAGGAGGAATTGTCTTCTTTTCAAACATTGGAGACCAGATGCAGGTTGCAGGCAGTGGTACAGAGTTATTCCTACTGCTTCTAAAATTTCTCAGGGGCTTGATTAGAGTAGCTTGCTCAGGTTTTAACAGACTGACTCGTTTGTGGGAAGGAAAGAATATTACCTCAGGGCAGATATTCAGGCTCTGTTTTATTTCTGTTTTTCTTGCGCTTTTGCATGGGCCATTACCAAAGATCATCCAACAATTTAACTCAACAAATTTCCTGCTATTGCAGACACTCTTGATCTCTCCTGCTCTGTTTTCATGACACTTTGTAGTTACTGCTTTTACTGTTTGACAATAAGCCTTTAAGCCTGAGAGGTACTCAGAGGGTACTGAGAGGTATTTTATATAGATGTTTATGGATTAGGTGTCCCATAGACCTTTCTGAACTAAATTTTTATTGTATGTTTGCCTGTGACGGTGAGGGAGATAACCATGTTGGAGGAAAGAACCACTTAATGGCACTTAATGCCCTCATATTCAGAAAAGCTCTGCCCTGAAATCACATGCCAGAATGTAGCCTGTTTAGTGCAGAGCACTAGAAGTGCTTACAGACAAATCTTACATCCCCAGGGTTTCCTGCAATAATGGTAAGTGTTTATCTCCATTTTTTAAGTTCTAGATGAAAATAAATAAGCTGAACCAGTTCCCCTGCAGTGCATCTACTTCATTAAGAGTTAATATTTGCCTATCATTTCTCAGTGTTCTGGTCCAAAGGGAAAGAAACCCATGACAACTTAAAAGATGTTGACATTTTGGCAGTGACTACCAGATTCTCAGTTGGAAGAAGAACTACATGGTATCTGTTCCTCAGAAATGACTTAATAAACCTCCACTAAACAATATGGAAAATTAAAATATGTAGATTGCTTTGGAAAGTAATCAATCAACTCTTCCCTGTTATCTTTGCAATGCTTCTTTCTGGAGAATAGGTGCCAGCGTGATGTCTTCGTGACACTGGATATTTCCACTCGCTGAGGCCAGCTGAGTTGCCTGAAGATGTGTACTCCACTGGGAAATTTCTTTGACATGCACTGTGTGATCCTTTATCTCGTTTTGGTAAGAAGATCTTAAGATAGACTTGGTAGAAAATAATAAAACAGTTTCCCACAGAAAGTGGGCAAAACTTCTCTTTAGCAACCCACAGGTTTTGCTCACCTTGGGAAGATTTTTAAAATACAGGCAGAGTTTTCTTCAAAAAATCCAATTGAAAAACAATTCATATTTCAGATTCATGGGAGCAGCTGCAATGAGACCTAAGCGCTGAGTTTGGCTTACAGGTATTGACCACGCGAGATGGCAGTACTGATGTTGGACTGAAGTGCCTTTGCTTGGCAATTTCTCTGGGGGAATCTGTACGACCCTAGGTTTGGAAATCCAGTAATACCACTAGGAACTCCTCAATAACTGACTGCCCTTATTTCTCATGGAAACAAGATCAAGTGATCCGCTCAGCATTTTGCCTGTGCCCAAGGATCTAATTGTGTTTTCCTCATTACTCAGGGTCTCATCTATTAAAAACTCAAGAGCTAGTACAACTCTGTTCCATTTCCTTAAGTGTTATGGCTTGAGTTTCCCAAAGGTAGTTTTAACTTTAACTTGATTGTCTTCCCTGCTGTACAATCTAACACTGAAGTATGATTGTAACTATCAGTTGACCCACTTCTGTGCTCCTAATCTGAAAAACAATCCTAATTTAACTTACAAATGAAGGTTTGCTAATTTTCCTTAGCCAATGGGATTTGATTTAAGTTGAGAATTGGAGGGTTTTTTTTTTCTTGTTGGTGCAATTCATAATATTTTTCAGCAATGCTTTGTAATATATTTCTTTCTTACAAACATCATGACTCAATTAAATACCAACTCAGTTTGTTGTGATGAAGTGAAAGCACAGTTTCTAGAACATTTTCTGCGTCTGCTGGGACCCTTTTGCTAATGTTCATTATGGCCCTGCACCAAACCCTAACAAAGTAAAAGGAAATAATCCGCCCGAACCAAGCTCCCAGATAATGTCAAATTCCAGTTTGAATTTAAATGTCTTCTCCTTCCCTACCACTCCCACATCCTTAAAATGCCTTGAGAAAGGAGGAAAGCTAACATTATTTTAATATCCTTTGCTCATTTAAAAGCAATGCTTTTAGAAGGAAATAAATATGGTATTGTGTACCCACGTATAATGGCCATGGGTAAAATTACACTGCCTTGGTTATTGTTCTTTACATATATTACCAATTGAAAAGGAAATGAAATTTGAATTAATGGACCCATTTGTAAAAACATGATTGTTAATATTAATATGCAGGGCAAGTCAGTTGGTAAGAGCAGAAATAAATTACTGGATCTCTCAAATGCAGTATTTCACCAGAGACTAACTGCACAGATGCTGAAAATACAATTTGGTAGTTAAACCAGTGTGCTTGCTCTAAGACTTCTCTTACAATTCAGCACAGCCATCAAAGTATAGATTCCCTGCAGTATGTTCTTATTGTCCAAGAGTCTACAGGCACTGCCAGGAGATTATTAGTGTTTACTGAGAAAAAGCACTCTGAGAAGGAAAGAGCTGGTGAAAGTAATAGCCCTCCCGATTCCCTTCTACCACTGCCTGGCTCACACTGACTACAGAATATTCTGGATTTATTTTTCCATTGAAAAATAGTCACAGGAAATTTGTTTTTGTAGGATCAGGCGTAAAAGCAGTTTTTGAATTTGGCACAGACTCTCTCAGTAATGTTCAGGCTGGCTTCCATGTACCTCCAACATAATAGCAGACGTCATGAGCAGAAAGTAAGGCTACAGATACATTTATTATCTTCGGACTAGCAAGCCCACAGAACTAAACCCTGTTTGCTAAGAGGTAAAGCTTTGGAGAGCTCACTGGGAATCTCATTAATAGATTAGAAGATTTGCTAACTGATTATTCATATTTCTAAAGTATTCCTCTAAAACTATTCAATTTGTAATCTTTCACTGTGGTGCTGAAAGTCATGTTTTTGTGTGTCAGGACTGATTTTCTCATAATAATTAGCAATCTTCCAGGAGGTGAGCTCTTTGGGAAGTGAAAAGCTACCCACCATAACTATGCATCCTTGTTGGCAAACTCCTTCATTATCTCTGCTTCTTTCAAAAAAGCATGGTGGTATCGCTGACTCATTTAAAGCTAAGTTTAAATTATGTAACTGTGACAAATCTTGTCAATCTCTTATCCTGAACAAACTTTACAGATCAGTCAAAAGCCATTTTTTATGTAGGGAATGGAAACTTTTCCTGAAATCAAAGAATCCTCTTGGAAATGGGCTTTCTTCCTTTCTGTGAAGTATTACATTTTCTTTCATTTATACGTTCATCAAGCATTTCAAATATAACAGTGGGATAACATGGTTAGAGAAAACAGGACAATCACTAAAATGTTACATTTTGCATCTGAAAGATAAGAATCCCATTAAAACTCAACACTAAAACACTGTTTGCTGGAAGAAAGAATGTTCATGGCTTTGACAAAGAAAAACAAAAACAACCTTGGCTTTTCCAGCCTTTATCAAGTAATTTTTGCCCCAGTAAGGGCTCTGTGCTGCTGAGTTATTTTTAGGAGCATTTATTGCAGGTGTTCCGCGTGTATTCAGCCCATCCTGATTCTAATCCTCTTAATATTCTTAACAATAATAAGGCAGTTTTTTGAGAACGGGCGAGCTGGCTTTCCTGGTTATTTTGGACAGCGTTCTTACACAAGGGCTACTTATTTGGGAACTGAATTCCCGTTCTAGCACTCCTTTCATCTTAATGCCAACTCCGTCTGTGTAGGATGACTTCTTACACTGCATTGCTAGGCTGAACATTCCCTGCTGTGTGAAGATAGCAGCATATACATGGACAAATCTAAGCCTTATGCCGGTTCCTTCCATGTTCACACAATGTTCAGTGTGCTGGAAACCAACCATTTGAAAGAACTTTCCTCTTCTGGGTGCCCACCTTGGGGGTCTTTACATCATGTTCTTTGGGACCTGGGCCATGCTGTGGGCTTACGCTGTGATGCCATGCAAACAGGAGCAGAAATAACCTGCCCTTCCCTCTAATTAGGCTCATTAATTCATTGCTTGTGAGAGATCTTCACTAGTCCTATGATGGATTGCAGCAAACACAATGTGTATCTCAAGCCAAAGGTGAGGGCATGTAAGAGAGCAATGTCCATGAGATGATCTTCAGATCCAGCAGGGAATATTTCCATTTAAGTATTTATTTATTTATTTATTTTATAGATACTCCAGGTCATTTTTCTTAGAATGATTATGCTTTTACTGTGTGATAAATAAGACTCCACCTGAAGATACCAGAGGGCATGTGGCACCAGAATAATATCTCTGCAACATATTTTGAGAGGTGACCACACCACTTCTAGCTCACCATATGGCTCTGTGCAGATGTCCTAGCATTAAAATGACCTTCGTCAATACACAGAGGTCACAGATGCAGAATTCAACATTTTGGAACCCTTGGCAGGGGCACAAGCAATACAGGAAGTACACCAGTTGTCTTGACCACATTTCAGAATATTGTCACCAGATATTTAACTAAAATACAGAGACTTTATTTTAGCTTATATTGCTGTTGGTAACATCTGTTAATAAACTTAGACATTATTAAACAATAGAATGTGCTGATATTAAAAAATAAAAATACTAAAATACTAGAATTGACTTCTGTGTAGGTTTTATTTTGGTAGCCCCTAGGAACAAGAAGCAATATGTCCTTCTATTCTGAATCTCTGTCAATACTTGTTTTGTCTCTGCAGCACAAGAAAAACAGAAAGTAAGTTAAGGAAGCGATCAAGGGCTTCTGTGCTGTACACAAAATAGTTAAATTTTACTCCATTCAAAAGAGACTTTTTCTCTGTCTTAATTCTGGAATCACTGTGGGCTATAACAGCTTTAACCATTCCACTCTGGACTGTCCTGGAGAAGCTTTGTCACAGCTGAGCTGGTTTCTTTGCCCTTCTCACCAAACCTTGCACCATCCTCCACTTCTGTGACAGAAGCATCCTCAGGTGCTCCTCAGGGTGTTTCTCTTGTTGTTTTGATGCTGCCTTAGCCAGGCAGCACGTTGAATAGGACTGAGCATTTGGCCTCTTGATTTAATCAGGATTGCAAAGGTCAGTAAAGGGCAGAAACAGCGAACAACTGAAATGTGCTTCTCTCCCAGGAATGGCCAACAGTATTGTCTTTCACTGGTTATTAGTAGAAAAAGTTGTAGTTTGCATGAGGCGCTCGCCCCCTTCCCCCAAAATTGCTACATAGGATATTTTAAATAGCATATTCAGAAATTGTGCCTGATGTTGTTCTTTCCAGCTGGCTATCCAAAAGTATTTTTACACAGACACTTCAAATGAAACGGTCCATTTAGAGGGGTCTGACCCGTACATGTTTATAACTTCAGGAAATCTCAGAATCATGTTCTTTCAACCAGTCTCAAAGCATCCTATCGTACATACTGTTTCTGCCTGTTCCATCTATCATCCTTATCAGTGAGCTTTGGTTAAAATTACTGATTTAGTATTGTTAGAATACAATGAAAATATGCTCCCTGACAATCTAATTGAACTAGAAACACCTGACATAGTAGCAATTAATTAAAAGGGATACCTACTGCTGATTTCGGATGTGGCCTTTTTTAACTATTAATAAAAAAATCCTAAAGCATATGAAAAGTTGACTCCCTCCCCCAAACTCACAAAAAACAGCACTGTATTTTATTCCTGCAGGTAAAGGGACAGAAAGAAGTGAAAAGGCACAGAAGGTAAAGTACATGATGCTGAGTGAGATTGGCACAGCATTATGAAGCATCTAATTTCAGCTGCCAAAGGGGCTCATATTGATTTTTTTTTTTTTTCATTCTCCTTGTGTGCTTTTATGGAGACCTGAAATAGAGTCTCCATTTCGCTCTTATGAAAACCATTGGAGGTTTTGGAGGGGGATGTGGGGGAGGGAAAAGAATAGCTCTTTCTGCTTGGAAAAATAGCAGCCTACTTAGCACTTACTAGAGAATTATACACCCTAATGTTCTGAGATGCTCCTGTATAGGCACGTTTATGGGAGCTGGATGCCTTAGGAGTATTTAGGAGAGTGATTTAAATACATGCAGGCTGCTGTGCGTTTTCACATTTGTGCATTGTGAGAGTGATCAAGATTCCAGACTTCCTTTTTGCAGCTATAAAAGTTAAATTAAGAGCAAAGAAGACAAAGCAATTCGAGAATGCCTCTATTTTAGGTCAGAATTGAAGTTATGGAGGAGGTTGTTATGGGGAACATACCCTTTCTTCAGGGCTGCCCCCAAAGCCACAGTCTGACTCTTTGACATTCAGACTGGGAATCTGGAAAACTCTAGTCACAGTGGAGGCCTGACTGCTGGATACATCAACTATTACTTCACAAAATCATTTCTGATAGTTAAGCAAATTCTAAGCAAGAATTCTTTGCAAGATCTAAGGAAGATTTATTAGCAGCCCAAATGCCTAAATTAGTTTCTTTCTTTGGAGAGGTGGTTATTATTGTGTAAAAGATGCAAAAGGTCCAAGAAATGAATAACACTTATTAACAAACATGTTCTACTACAGCATAAGGAAGGGAGAGAGCTCTCCTTTCCTTACTTTTTCCTCTACTTGGTTGCTGCAGAGAGACTTTCATCAGAGCCTCTCTAACTTTACACCTCCATTACGCCTCTCTAAAGACAAGCATCCAGCTTTCCGCAGTCACATACTTTTTACAGCTGTGTTCTGCACTACAGGCTGGAGTTCAGGAATGGCCCAAGGCCACAGCAGCTGTAGGACCGGCACTGGAGCCCTGCTGCAGGAGGCTTGTCCTCTTGCTTTTTAGGACAATGGTAAAAGTCAGGCCGTTCGAATTCCCATAGAGGAAAAGTAAAAATACTGTAAGGAACCTGAATCTATTGCTGCAAATGTTAGCTGCCTTTTCCTATTTGGCATTGTAACAGAGCAGAATCTGAGCTGTCCAAATGACAGTTTTAGAGAGGGGGGGAGTGAGGGGAGGACAACAAAAAACTCTCATGACTCAAACATCTTTGCTTTCTCCCCCCACGTTATCTGGCAGAATTAAAAACCCAGCAGGAAATTAAACATATACACCTGACAAAGAACTGCTTAGAAAATGTGATGTGTGATTATAGATGATTCATTCTCATTTTGGAGAACTGGTCTGCTTTAAAGACTCTGGCAAGCTCTGTTCTTTTTTTATTTTATTTTTTTCAAAAAGGCATTTTACAACTCCATTTTCTAAATATGATTTATAGTTATTGTTTATTGCATTCAAAATAGGAAATGTAACAAGCTTCTTTTAATGCTGCATTCTACCTAGTCAAGTTTTTATGAATTTATATGCCAGGTTCACAAATGAAAATATTTTAGCGTGCTCTTTTCCTAGCCCATAGAAAAAAATCCTTTCCAGGTGCCTGTGATCTGTATTTTAAAGCTAGTGTGGATCTAGCTGGAAGTTCTATGCCCCCCCCCCCAAAAAAAAAGAGTGCTTTAAGTTGAAAGCACTGAAATAATACTTAACACTTACATGGCACCTCTTACATAAAAATCTGCAGTGCCTTTACAGTGACTGAAATAATTATTTTTCATAACACCCCTAAGATGTGGGGAACAGATCTGTAACGAGCACTCGGTAAAGGACAGAATATAATCACCTCTGGTGTTGAGGACAACTGCTGTTTAAAGTCTTCATCAATAATAAACAATTTAAACAGTAACTTGATTTCTATCACTGAAACTGTCTAGGGATTTGAGTTTTCAGCATGTTGTTCTTGAGCTGGAATTTGTCCAGAACATCTAGGTTAAGAGGCATACTGTGGCTTTTATAAAAATTGCTATGAGTGTTAAATGATCAAAAAGGGGTCACATCACAATGGTAGGTCCCATCAAAGGATTAAACCTGCATCATCAGGGTGCTCTTTAATAAACCCCTCTTGGAGTATTGGCTCAGGGCAGGCTTAAAAGGAAGACTGCAGTCTAGTGAATCACCAGCACTGTTTAGTGCAGACTCAGTGTAATGTCACTTAACTTGAAGGATTTGACATGATGAGAACACAAAGTGGTGAGATGTACAGCCTACAACAACTGAGGACTTGTACTTTCAGAAAACGCATTTAAAATATTGTACTAAATTTACAAGGACTGTATCCAACTCCCTACTATCATTATCAGGATAAGATGTACATCTGTATGACTAAGAAGGTCCTACACTCTGTACTGTGAGATCCTGTTATTAACTGCCTGTAAGATTTGACAACTTGAACTGTTCAGAATATTTTTCCTGCTCAGATGGATCTTTTTTTGTTTGTGAAAGTTTGAGCTGTTTCCAGAACTGAGATTACAAAAAAAGAATGCTTTTCTCATGTTAAAAAAGTAAAATTTTAATAGCTGTTTGACTGATAAATTCTATTGTTCCCAAGCCTTGGAGAAGAAAATTGTAACTGAACAGGGTATTATACTGGTTTCAAGGATAGGCTCTTTTGCTATTTTTGTGAAAAACAAAGAACAAAACACATTTGGGCATATCTCCCTGTGTTTATGTTCAATAGTGACTTTAAATCTGGTAGCAAAATTCTCACATATTTCTGAACTGTTCTTGTCAATGGCGTGGCCTCTACACCCTGTCTCTCATATCTCATCTGCTGGCCTCTGAAAAGGTCTAAGCTATGCTGGAAAGCATCTTTTTTCTTATTAACAGGGAAAGGTTGGAACAGAACACAGAAGGGTGAGGGACGGGGGAGAAGATGTGCAGAAGATGTGCAGAGGAGGAGGCAAAGCAGAAGACAGTGGTGAGAGCTGGAACTGGTGACAATTAATAAGAAGCAGAAGATTTGGATGGAAATATAAACAGCAGAGTGGGAAGTTACTTGAAGTGAGAGGGAGTAAGGAGAAAAATGAGCTTCTGCTCAGTGGCAATAGAGAATGGGAGATATATTTAGGAATGGTGGCAGAGGGAGGCACTGGAGAGAAAGGAGGAATGGAGATGGGCAAGATTCAAGAACTGGGGAGATTAACACAAGTCTAAAAGGACAGATAAAAAAAGAGATTGATCATTTCTGTACCCCAGGACCATGAATCTAAACATTCCTCTATCATCTAGGAATAAGTAATTAACTGTGGACCCTCCTGCGGAACTCTGCTTCCCCGACCTCCTTAAATGGCATATCTTGATATGGTTCTGTAGAAATTAACTCCTTAGATTTTAATGTTTTTTGTCTCCCCCTCAAACTTGCATGAGTATGTCCACTAAAGCTCTGTTAAAAGCTTGGTAAGATAGCTAAGTTATGCACTCAGATTTGAGGAAGTGATAGAAGAAAATGGCTATTTCTGTTAGATTTTGTCTGTGTTTTTTTTGGTGTTGCAATGAGTGGCTTATATTAAATCTGGACAGCTATCTAGAAGGAGAGAAGGAAATCTGTAGGTATTTGGAGAAAAACGGATGCTGAAACAGAAACAGCAAAGGAGGGAGAGCAACTGGCATGGGTGCAAGGTTTTGGAACCTTTTCTGAACTACAGTGTTAGTTATAATTGAGCCCAGGCCAGTAAAAACTGAAAGTCATAGTCATCTGCTGGCCTCTGAAAAGCTTAATGTTTTGTTAGAAAGCATATTTTTCTTGCCAACAGTAAGCAGCCCTCTGAAATGAACATGTGTAGGCATGGAGGATAATCCTGTCTACCAAATTATAACTAGAACATTGTGAATTCTGTATGATCAGGTTGGAAGCATGGACACTGCATCCAGTTTTGGCATATGGAGCACACCTTTGAGGGGAAAAAAAGATGTTGACTTCCTGTGACCCCCTTTCTGGAAGGCTACAGCTCATGTCCCTGGCTCCTGATATTACTGCTGGAGCTGCTAGTACAGCAGAGTAACTGCAAACCCCTCGCAGGTGCTGCTCAGGACCCTTCTGACGTTGCGTCTGTGGTCTTTGACTGTAGGCCAGATGAAAGGAAGAAACTGGTCTGCTTTACAAAAACCCTTCTGAACCTTGCAGCAGCTTTACTCCCAGACAGCTGAGATTTACAAATGCAAACAAAACACAACAATATCTGACAGCAAACTCCTCCCTCTTGTACCATCACCATGGCTGGGGTGCCTTGCAGCATCCCTAGGGACAATGTGTCTTTCCAGGCCTTCGCTTGCTCGACTCAGTCTTCTGATGTGCCTGGTGACTCGTCTCCTTTTGTTCCTCCTGAAGAGCCTGTCTCTTTGATGACAGTCTTTGATGTTCCTGTTTCAGATTCAAAGATACTGCCTTTTTCTACCATACAAAGAAAGTTTTAAAGCAAACCAGAGGTCATAGTCATAAACAGAGTTCATAAAATCAAACAAAATTAATTAAGATTACATAGACAGATTCCTCACAGTCTCTAGTGCAGTGGAAAATCACTGACAGTTTAGGGATTTTTCTGTGCATGGTTTTGAGCTGAGGGTAGGGAGGTTTTTTGGCTACTACTGAATGTTTACACAATTTAGATAAAATTCAAATTATTGCAGTTGCTATGAATCATTTCAGATAGCATTCACTACTTTATTACAGTCATTATGATTATTGTTTACTCTCTGACTGACATAACTTACCTTACTGAACAACATAACTACTATTCTTGAGAGTGTATGTTTAGAAGGAGAGGTCTCCTAAGAATATCCCTCAAATTTTATCTCCTTAGGAAGCCCTCCAAATCATTCTCAAGTGTCCGGAGGATACCGCTACCTTGACCTTGACTTCAGTCTTGACCTTGACCTCTATCTCTACCTCTTCTGTAATAAAATTAATGATAGTGTGACTTCACTACAAAACAGATGCTGGACTAAAGTAGGCACCGCCAGAACCTGTTCTTTCAGGTACTGGGCAGATACTCTCAGCTGAGGAAAAAGAAAAAAGTCTTACCACATTCTGAGAAAAAGTCGTCTTCTTTTAAGGCACTGAATTTTCAGCTGCCACAGTAGTTTCAGCTGTAGATACTTACAGTGCTCAGGGTTGAAACTGGGTTCTGTGCAGGGCTTCATGTTGTGCATTGGCTGGGCTGCTGGGCTTGTTCCCCCCTGCCGCCATTATTTTTTATATGGTGTCATACCTTTCTCCTTTTGAATTTTTGAGCAGTGAAAGATGCCATTAATATAATAGACTCCTTGACTTGCTTTACTTTGAATGATCAGAAAATTCATTTCCCAATAGGGATTTTTAAAATGTAATGAAGAATTAAAAACCCTGGCTGCATGTCAAGGAACCTGCCAGATTTTCCTAAGCTTTTTTAACTGTAAGGTAGGAAACAGCTGAGAATCCAGCCTTTAATGGAAATAGCAGAGGAGAGCTAGAACTTTGCTTAATAGAACTATCTGGGCTTTACACAGGTCAGTGTGCTGCAAATAAGGATATGATATGCATAGTTGGAGAAGACAATACATTCATATGTCACTTTAGATATTTTCCACAGAGAACACCAAATCAAGATTTAATCCATTCTGACCAGAATTACCACATTTTAGAGGATGAGGTAGGGGAGGATATTGGTATAATTGCCAGAAAAATAAAGCAGGCTAAAGAAAATTCTCTTACAGTAAATGTAGTTTTAGGCTTGTAGTTTCTATGGCAAAAGAAAATCCAGCTCTTCCAGAAAGCATCAAAAAGTGGAGATTTTATCCCTGAGGAGTCTGACACAATTGTGCAAGATGTTGAGAACTTATTAGCTATTAGCCATAGTTCTATTCAGAGCCTCACTCTATAAATAATATAGCAACAGCTTTGTTCAGGAGAAAAGAGAGTGAAGATTCATAATTTCTACTGTAGAATTCACTGAAGAGAGCGAGACTTAACAATCAGGTCTCGGCTTGCCTTTTACTTGTGAAAATTAAATATCCATTTAAGCCAAATGCTTTGAGGGATGTGAATGTTAAAGTTCATGTTAGTTCTCTAACAGTATGGATTGCAATATGTATAAATAACTGGAATGAGTTATGCTGTGATATTAACCCCCATGAGACTGATGTCCCAGAAGTGCTTCTGCTTATCGTGTTTCAGTATCTTTGAAGACTCAGGTAGGGAATTCCAACCATAGAGGATATGAAAAGAGGCCGGGATCTTTCCCCAGCTCTATAAGATTGGAAGGGTGGTCTAAAGCCTCCCTGAAAAAGCTAAGAAATCCTGATGAGGACCTGCTACTAGGTATCGCCTTGTTGTTTCATCATCAACAGCATCTCGCATATGCCAGTAACAGGTTTCCCTTGACAGTCTTCAAACTGGGAATCACAGAAACAGCATGCATCTCATCAGCACATAGCGTATGGTAGGTATTCACCTGCTGACTTGAGCCTCGGGGTGATGGGCTTCTCTGTTTATCAGGTAAATAGGGGCAGGGACACCTGGGCAACGGGGTAAGAGAGGATCAGAGGAAGTGTGTGAAGAGCATATGACAGAAGAGGAGGAGAAAGAGGTGGACACATGCCTGCTCCTGTGGCTGTATCTTGGCTGACCCAGAGGCAGCAGCAATGATGAGTGCGGCTACCTTCATCCACAGCTGTTCATCCACAGCTCACCCAAAGCCCAAATCAGTTATACTTGAAAAGCGGCTTTATTCGAGCAATAATCCAAAACTCCCACTTGGTAACAGTAAGTTACTTATAGCCTCAAGAGATGTCAACAGTTCAGATAAATTTTCTCTGCTACATGCACAGGCAAATAGGCTAAAAAAGGTGGCATTGGGAAGAGAAATAGAGACAGAAAGACTAGTCAAAAGATGGAGGTGAGGAGACAGGGATTGGGAGCCCGGACACGGTAGGGGAGAAGAGGGTAGGAAAGAGATAGACAGAATGGGTTAATGTCTGTGGCCATTCGAGCCCACCACCCCTCCCTCTCACCTTTGCTGTGCACGCACAACGTGACCGAACCCTTAGTTAAATGATCAGTGCTATTTTCCTCTTACTTTTCCATGCTTTACTTTGAAACCTTATTATGTGCTTTTACGATAGCCTCTGCAATACTAACAGAATTTGTATGAGACAAGTTGTAAAGGCCCTAAGCGAACACCCACAGGCATGCAGGCAGTTAATTTCCTAGTTATCTCAGATGCAGGTTTAAAGAGTGAGAATAATAAAGCAAGATGGGTGAGTGAGGTCTTACAAGCAAAGAAAATGAAGCAAATCCATAAGTAGAGCTTCCTGGTGGCCCAAAAATACAGCTTTTAAGGTGGTACAATAATTAAAGTGTATTTTCTCTTTGACTGTATTTCAGTTATTTTTGTGCCAAATTCTGCAATTTTGCTGGCATTAGGACAAAAAGGGAGCACCTGCTTCTAATTCAAAAAAAATGCAAATTCCTGTCTTCAAAATAAAATGTTCTGAGTATAAGACACTTGCTATCAAATCTTTTGGTTCCCTTTACCACTTTACAACCTGAACTGGGAAAGGATTGTATTTCTGTGTTTAGGTTTTCTGATATTTTCTTCCTTTTTCTTTTCTTTTTTTTCATTTTTTTTGTTTTCTCCCCATGGCATTTGAAACTTGGAAACAGGAAATCCTTAGGTAGGGATATATTTTATTCTTGTCCCATGAAATTGCATTCAGGTTTGGCTGAGATGAGAATTATTTGAAATAACTAATTGCCTCCAGTAATGTGTTTGGGTTGAGAAGAGTCAGGAGTGTGTTAAAATTTTAATGACTGTGTACAAATGCTCTAAAGATGCTGAACTGAACTGAGCACTGTGGAATTGCAATTGGGACTAGCTTTAGTCCTGTGGGGAGGGGAAGGTGAAAGTCACCCCGGGGAGGTTTTCATATCCCTCGCTTCCTCTGTGTGTGTGTGGCTGTCAAGGGCGGAGATGGTGGGAGAAGCCCAGAATGACTATTTGTTGGACTTCATTCTTCAACACCATCTCTTGGAGCAATAGTGTTCTTCTCTATTAGTTCTTTATGAGAAATTTTCTGAGAGATATCTATTCTGGAGTTAGGTAGTTCAAACACTCCTGATGACAAATTCTTTGTCTGTTATAGGAAAGTAGATTTTTAAACCATAATTAATAAAACTGAATGGCAAAGATGTTGAAAACTAGGATGTTCCAGTAATGAAGCTATGTTATCTTAATTCACATACAAAATTGCATGGACAGTTACAGTCCATACTGTTTTCACCACAGGGGCCAGGTCTTAGTAATGTATGTATTTTGCATACAAAGGGGACAAAAACGAGCATTCCTCGACAACCATGAAATAGGTATTTTCCAGACTGTGGATCTTCAAACCCTATGGAGCAGCCAGAGTCTGTGGTGTAGATTCAGAAATTCCTATTCAGTGTAAAAAGTGATAGATAACAAACATAAGACTGTTTGTCACAGCAGCTTTTCAAAGAGATCTCTGGAGGTCATTTAGTCCAATATCTCCTAAAAAGCAGGACTGTTGCCAGTACTAGATCAGGTGAGCTGTGGCTTTGTATAACTGAATCCTGAAAGCCTCCAAGGATAGTGATTCAACAGCTTCCCTGGGCAGCTCTCCCAGCACTGCACTGCAGTTTTTCCTCCTAGTGAAGAGTTTTTCCTCATGACCAATCTTAACCTCCCTAAGCACAATTTGCAGCTGTTGCCACAGATTTTTATCTGCCACTACCGGGAAGAGTTTGATTCCACTATCTTCTATTTTTTAACTGGCCTTCAAGTAGTTGTTGGCTGCTCTTAAACCAAACTTTAGCTTCCTCTTCAGCAGACTAAGGAATACCAGCTCTTTCAACCTTTCCGTGTGGCCCCAGGCCTACATCCTAACAGACACCACAGGACCCTCTCCAGTAGGTGGTCCAAAACTGGACTCGCTCTTCCACATGCAGCCTCACCAGCTCCAAGCGCAGAGGAATAACAGCTTCACCTGATCTGTTGGCCAGCTTCTCTTCACACAGCCTGATATGCAGGCTTTATTCACAGAGAGCATATTCATCCTGGAGTCCATCATAGCTGCTCTTTTCAGCAGGGCTGCTACTCAGCCAGCTGATTCTCAGCCTTTAATTTTAAGTGAGCTTACACTCTCCAGGGGCAGAACTTTGCATTTCTCCTTGTTGAACTTTGTGAGGTTTCTGTTGGCCCCATTCGCAAGTTTATCAAGGTCCACCTGGATTCAAGTTCCGCTGTTCATTGTATAAGCCACTCCCCTCGATTTAGTATCCTTGATGAATTTGCAGGTGGCACGTTCTGTGTCATCACTCAGGTCATCGAAGACGACACTGAAAAATACGAGCAGCGGTTCACTGCCTGGTCACTCTGCTCGTAACTGGTCACCAGCCAGATGCTGAGCCATCAATCACTGCCTCTGAGCCCAGAGGTCCAGGCAGTTTTCAGTCCACCTAACTGTCCATTCTTTCAGGCCATACTTCCTCAGCTGCTAAATGAGAATGTTGTGGGAGAAGGTGTCAAAAGCTTTCCTAAAGCCAAGGTATATCACATCTGCAGGACTCCCCTTGTTCACAGAGCCAGACATTTTGTTGTAGGAGGCAATCGGGTTGGTTGAACATCACTTGCCCCTGCTAAATCCATATTGACTACTACTTTTAACTTTTTGTCCTTCACATGTTTGGAAATGTGTCCCTAAAAGACAGGCTGTGCGATCTTTCCAGGAACTGGGGTGAGGCTGGCTGACCTCTAACTCCCTGGTTCCTCCTTCTTGCTTTTCTTAGAGATGGCACCTAGAGCAGTTCTGCAAACACTCCAGGGAAGCAGGTGGGAGCCCCAGGTAAATTGCTGTTTTCGCTGTGAAGGGCAGGGTGTCCTGGAGCTGGTTAGTCCTGACAGAAGGGCCTGGCCCTTGGAAAGCATCATGGTCCTGGCAGCATCCAGTGAGCTCCTGCTGGCCCTTGAAAATTTGGAGAAGATAGTGTAAATCTCATGCCAGGCAATACCCATATCTACATCAGGTATTTATCCCAGCTGATTGTGTCATTTGTGTGCAGTCATGTTAGCTTTAGGCCTCTGACTTACATGCCTAAATTAATAGGACAGGTCACCACATAGGTAATAATTTCTCCAGTAGGTAATCCAGAACACACAGTGTAAGCAGCATTTTAGCTCAACATTATTCTCAGTGTTTTGACCTGTTGGGAGAAGATATATTATGAAGGTAAAGGAATCCAATTCAGTCCCCTCAGGTGAGGAATCACACTCCCTTAGGCAGTGTGACTAGTCCTATTGAGTTCAACTGGAAATTTATTTTGTTGCATAAAGCAGCAAAATATGGTTCATATACCATTAGTACTCAGCTGAATGTTTGCAATTTGAACCCTTAATGAAGTTCAGTTCAACAAATTAATTGCCAGTTTAGCCTGGAAAGGTTTCAGAAATACTTGGGAATAAGAAAGAATACAATTCAATTTCATCACTTGTGTAAAGCAGCACATGACCTCTACAGTAAAGAGTGTTTAAAAAAAAAAGTAGCTATATCTAGTTAGAATGGTCATTATCAAGTCAGCAAAACCATTTCATATATGAAATCCCATGCCAAAGATGTTTTTGGTCACTATTGCTCAACACATTAATTCAATGAAGATAATTCAAATTTCAGCCACAGCAATCAACTCTCTACTTGAAAACAGTCGCACGGTCATAAAATTCTGAAACTGTAACAGCCTTTTAAAAGATTTTCTAGGAAAATATTTAAAGATAATTTTGTTTGGAAATCATCGTATTTGGAAGTATCTGAGCAGGGTGGTCTGTAGTTTCACAGCTAGTGCACCGCGAAAATTTTTGGGCCCACCAGAGGCTTTATGTAATGCAGCCACTGAACTGCTTCTCATCCTTGATCCTTTGGCTTTAGTAATAGTGCAGGTAATATCCACAAAGGGCACAAAACAATCAGTAGGTAGCTGGGTTGTGAAAGGGCTATGTTTCAACTCTGCTAATATTCAGATAACAACCTCTGAAATCCTCTGCAGAATTAGTTGTTTCTAAACAGCAACCTTAAGAGTTTCCTTCTTTCATGTTGGCCATATCACCACAAGGGATACCAAATACAAAATGCTAATAGAGATTTTTGGAGAATGTCACTGAAAGACTGAATGAAATTAGTGAAAAAGTACTGTGTGGATTTATACTTACTAGGTTTGTGACTCTGGATCCTGTTAAGAGAAATACAGGAAGAATCCCTTCTAGCAGGGGTGCCACTGGAATGGTGTTAATTGAGGGCATGGATAGTGAAAAAATATTGCCAGCTCTGTCACTTGTTACAAGTTGTTGATTTATATGGGAAATGAGAACTATGAAGGTGTGTTTGCGGATAAGCATTCAGGTTTCTCCCTCAGTACAAAAGGCTGAGAATAGAGGTGAAAAAGCCAAGGAATGAGAATACAGAAGATACCCACACATCCAGTGAATACTATCTTCTTCAGTAAGTGACATGCTAATTTCCTCTTTGAGCATTGCATATCATGTCCTTGCTAAAGTTTATTATCAAGTAAATTAAACTGGAACTTGCAGCATTTGGTATATCAGCCAGTCCGGGGAACAAATATGTTTCATTATTGTTTTTTGAAAACAGAAAAAAACCTTGACTTTATTTTCAAATTAATAGTCAAGTGGAGTGATGCATGCTGTCTGTGTTGTATTTTAGGTGCTCTGTCGTGCAATTTCACATCTCTACATGAGGTTGCTTAGAAGTTAAAGCAAATTAGCAAAAAAGATAATAAAAAAATCCCAATTTCTTAAAAGCTTGTCAGGTTCATTGTAAGCAACTAGCTCTTTAAGTGAAGTGGTGGATGCAGGAGGAATTAAAGTTAACTTCACCCTCTTGTCCCTGAGCTACTGTCTGAAAATAAAGTTCTGTTTTACTTCTAAGCTCATTTCCAAGGAGCATAACAATGTATTTACAAAGCTGATCTTAAACCTTTAACTTTGGCATGTGAGACAGTAAAGATTAAAAGAGTGTGCCTCCAGTTCTTAAAGAAGACAGTTTGGTCATTAAGAGTTCATGGTCTTTATGCAATGGAGTTTCATACATGTCCTACGGTTAGAAAACCAAAAAACCAAGACAAAAGATTTCAAATCAGCGATTTTGTTCCCTTTTTTGCAGCCTGGCTGCAAGTCACACTATAGTCTGTGTAATTTATATCTGTATTACTCAGAGTTTTGCAGGAATTATATTTTTATGAATTTATTTGGACTTCATCTGAGGGAGGCAGGGTAATGTGTGCTAAGGAAGGCAGTAAAGTGTTTGGCATAAGGGAGCTGCCAGTTATCTAGCTGCTGTTGTGATAGTTGATCTTCTTTACTCAGTATAAATCTGCCATCAGCAGGTTATAATGAATCTGATACCCTAAAATCTGTTACAACTCAGTAATTTCTTAAAATCAAATCCTTTCTCAGACTCTCAAAATGTCTCCTATCTGCTCAAGAGGCTATGCAAGGAAATTTCTCTCCAAAATGAATTTAAATGGTCCTTGAAAACATAAAACTGAACAATTACGCCTGTGTCAGGTAATTTTTTTTTCCAAAAATGCGATATTTCATAAGAAATAAAGAAATTGCAGGCTGTAGCCACTGCTGAACTCACTGGTGTCTCTGCGTGGGTGTTCCTCATTGTGGTTATGCAAAAGCGATCACGAGTTGTATGAAAGCATCAGAATGCAGCTATTGCAGGCGCTGTCACAAACCTGCGTAGTGCCAGTGGGCTGGGAGTGCAGGGCAAAGCCGTGATTCTCTGGCATTTTGGCTCCTCACTCTTCCCGCAGTCTTTCTTTTGACGCATAGTTTAAATGGTGAACAAGAACGGCTGTAAATTAGAAAGAAGGGTTGGGACTGAACTACAAGAAAGTATAAATGGTATTAGATAAAATGAAGAAACAGAAACTGAAGAGCATGCTGATAATGACAAAAGAAATATAGTGATATTTGATTAGGGACCAGATTATAATAGCCCCCAAACCCATTCCCTGGTTTGTCCACCAGTAGCAGCTGTGATGAAGGATAATGTTTTCCCACTCCCTTTTTATTCAAGCGGGACGAACAGGATCAGCAGCAAAGCTGTCTTTGGAACAACTTTCTCATTCCAGTAATCCATCAGTGTTATCTCCTGAGCTGCTGCTTCCTCCTGTGAGCCTGCAGCATATGTAGTTCCATTGCAAAAAAGCACAGAAATCACTTTGCAAGTCATTTCTATCAGTAACATCAGCTCACTTAAGAAATGCAACCCTGACCGCTTTCACTAAGACTGAGCCAGCTTCCCCCACTGTCCTAACTCGTGGTCAGTGAGGTATCGGCAGTAACACAAGACAGACAAAAGCTGCCAAAACCACAGGACAAATTAAAAAATGAGCAGCAGCCTGAATCCCATCAAAGTAAAAGGCAATAGGGTTAAAATGGGAAATGGGAAAACATGAATCTTTCAGTCAAGGGGAGGTGTGGGGAAAAATCAATGGCCAAGAAAGTAATTATTACTGTCTCTGCTATTGAATGAATGTATAGAATGAATAAAAAAAATGGGAGGTTGGATAATTCTACAGCTTTGATGAAGAATTTAACTGATAAAAATATGGCTATTCGAGGAAGTCTGAAGATCCCAGGCATTACGAAGGGATGTGGCTGTGTCAGTGCTCTGTTTCCCAGTTAATATGCTCAGGAACTGTTCTGGCCTTGAATCTGAGTCTACTGCAACATTTCTGATCTTGCTATAGAGTAAAAGGTAATTATTACAGTGTGGCCTGGTGGTTCAGTTCCAGGCCTGAGTGCTATGGATCCAGCAAACTAACAGAAGCAATGACAGTGATTCATTATAGTGCCTTATAGAAATCCATCAAGTTCTGGGTTCTGGTTTCTATCTCTGTTTGTTATGAGGATTCAGTAACAGTTGTGTTTTTCTCTCTGCAAATCATCTGATAGCATTAACTGAGAATGGCAATGCTACCTGTTATTATTAATAATTATAAAAGTGTCATTTTTTCATTGCAAGAAGCACAAGTTCCCTTGGATAGAATTATATCAGTTCTTTGTTTTTAAACTCACTGTGAGCTTTTTATTTATTACAAAAGCTGTATTTGCAGATGGATGCAGTGACTGTTCAGTTAACAGATTGAGAAAAAAAAGCCTGATGGTGCAAAAATCATTTGAATACAGAGCTGTAACAAATAATCACAAGGCTAAGCTCTTCCCCCTGCTCTGCTTGTGGCCAGCTCCTTCTCTCAGCAGTAACTAAGAGCTTGCAGTTTGGCCTCGACTTTCTGGGATAGTGGAACAGTGCTTAAAGCACATTTGAAGTAGAAGGAAGGAGGCATTAAGACACTGGCACATCTCCCAGAACCTCAGGTAACAAATGCCAGCCTGTGTCCGTGAAACTCATTAAAGTAGCTTCAGGGCTGCTGTCGCTCATGCCAGCTGTCTGCTCCAGAAGTGCCATCAGGGCTGTTGGGGAGAAGATGAATGGGTAGACTCTTCAGCCGTTTCAGGTGACCTGGCCTTGGAGTGGAGGCACGGCAAGGAGTTACCGTGGCTCTTTTATGCTGTGATGACATCTTGCTTGCCCATTAAGCCAAAGTAGTAAAAATTGGAAATAGAGGCTCATTATCTGGCTGTCAGGCTTCTAATGCACTTGTCAAGTTTTAATGTAGTAAAGGAGCTAGCAACCTGAAACTCTCATAAGAAGAGTATTCCTGAAGAACAAAATGCATGCTTTTTCCTTAGCATTCAATGAAATGATAGCACAGCTGCAAATTTCGGCTCTGTTTTGTGAAGGAATACATCACCAAAATTCACTCCGCCACTATAGTCTTCAGATTTGCTAATCACACCCCCATCAGGTAGGTTGGCTGCAGCTTATAATCAGCACCTGAATTATTCCCACGCTACCCAATTCAGAAGAAGAGTCAAGGAGATGAACCTGTCTGGCGTAATGTTCTCCAGGAAGGATGTGTAGTTTGAAATATATCAGTCTTACTGTTTTCTGATAGCACTTTTCTTAATGAAACCCTCCTAAGTGCTGCCGAAAGCAGGAGTGTGCTGTTCACAGAAGGTGAGTGCAGATCCCAGAATGCAGGATACTCTGCGCACCCTGGGCAGCCACACTTTCTATTTTCCAATAGCTTTTTATTAATCCTCCATGCCTGTGTAAAGCACGATTTGCTCTTCTACTGCAAAGGGAATGTATATGCATTATTTTGAGATAAATAAGTGCTAGAAAAATTGAAGCACTCTAATGCCCACGTCTACCAGATTAATTCCTATGGCATGACAATGCTTAACAGAAAGAAGTGCTTCATAGTGAGAAAAGTTGGGTTTTAGTTAAGAACTGAGAAGTGAGAAGACAAGCTTACAACAAAACTCGTCTCTGAAACTGCATACTGCTTGGTAGACTGACAACACAGAAACAGTGCCATACTGAACAACTGTAAATTCTGGGAAACCAACTATAAGCTGCAGGAATTCAATAAGGAGTAAAGGCAAAACTAGTGCAGTATTTCAGGCTACTTTGACACTTAACTTTCAGTCCATTTATGTTCTCATTTATGTAGGTGGTGATCTCCTATATCCTTCACAAGTTGATGCACAGCATATTGCTGTGCAGATGGGACAAATAACCATGGTAAGTAGCAACAGAAGACTAAAAGCCTTGAATGTCACAGGGCAAAGAATATTTTTTCCACCCTTGTGTGTACCTGAACACAATGTATATACACATGCTGTTAGCAATGATCATCATGTGATAAACCACAGCCCTATATGACAATCTGTATAGTTGTGTAATTGCTACATACAAGTTTCACCACACAACTTGCGCTTTGCTTCTACATCTCCTTAGGCTGTGTTTCCATCATTTCAAATGTGTAATGGCAGAAATAGTCCCGATCTGCCAGGGTTTTTTTTCCCTTTTCTCTCTCCTGTGCGAATTTACATTCAAGGCCAGTGTCTTTGTCAAAGAGGAAAAATGAAGAGAAGGTAACCTGTCTGTAGGGAGGTTCAATTTTTTTCCTTTGGATAAAAAAATATATTTTTACTTTTCCTTACCATTTCTCACCCCTTTTAAAAAGCAGAGTGATAATTCTTCCGTGATGGATTGCAATGTGTCTATGTTCCCAGATTTATAAATAGGAATTTAGAATGAAAAAGTTGTTATAATGTAAAGTATAGTTATCTCAGACACATAGTCTAATCAACAATGCATTAATTAGCAGTACAGAGGAAAATTGCATCAGGAGACATATCTTCATTTTTTTCCCAACATTTTACTCTTGACGTCCCTGAAGTCACTCCACAAGATCAGCAGCAAAGCAGATATTGACTCAAGTTTTGTGGATGTGTGAACCAAAGCGGACATTTCTTCTGAAAAATGAGTTAAATATTACATAAGTCATTAATTTTCAGGGGACAGGGATTGTTTCTCATTAAAAAAATGGCTTTGAATTTTTGATATTTATTTCTTGAGAGTGTAGTCCTACAAGTTATTAGTTGCTAGAAAGACTGGGAACTAGAGATGTAACCTTCTTGGTGAGCAGCTCTTCTGTATAGGCCATATCCTGGGCATCCATCCTCTCTGGTGAGCTGCTGTGCTGTTTGAACCATACTTCTGCTTGACAGCTTGCTTTTTGACATAATAAATGGGGCTCATTTTTATAGTCACCATCTTTCAGTCTCCAGAGCTAACGACAAGTCCTTCCAGGCATATCTGTAAAAAAACCAGGGCATTCAGAGCCAAGCTTTGTTCATTTGAAAATGAAATGAATTAGGCAATATGTGCTCTAGATGTTTGTCCCAAAGGCTAGTATTATTTCTATTTAACCAATGTCTGTCATTTACTGAAATACCAAACCACACATTTAATTTTAATGTTACTGTCACATCTGAATTGATAAGTTAGGTATGTAAATTTGATTTGAAATGAAAAATTAAATGGCTAATCAGCTGATCATTACATTCATAGCATGTTATTAGCAGTTTAGGTTTTACATTATTATTTCTCTTTGACTGCCGGGTGGTTTTACTTCACAGCATGTTATTTAACGCAATTGCTATTTTTCTTGCTATATTTAATTAAAACTTGTGAAAAAAAACATTCACAAGGGAAACAACCTAACTCACTATTTTTAAATAGGCTGGTGTACCCCAAACAGAGGTCTAAAAATATTAGATAAACGTGTCTATGGATGTAAGATATCATATATACTGACTTCAGCATGTATTTCATTCTGTTCAAGTAGAATATTCTGATCTGCAGTCATTTTACCTGGATGGGATAACGCAATTCAAAGAAAATGATGGTTTGACTTTTACTTTTCCAGTGTTTAAGCTTTGGATTGGTTTCCTGTTTTGCATATGTAGCGTGTTTTGAGTTCATCATTCTTTTGTGCTACTGGCTAATCCATGAGAGGCCACTCTTGCAGGAAGTTAGGGGAGGTTTGTACTTGTATCCAGTTCTGTGATTTGGTCTTCAAGTGTCAGTCTTCAGATGTTGGCTCTCTGTGGAATACATTACACATTCTTGTTTTTCTCTTTTAATTCATTTGTTCTGTTGCAGATGAGTTTGGCAGAACGCTGAGAAGAATGTTTAAGGCTCTGTGGAGTTGTTTTATAAGCCAATAACCTTGCTTTCTTTCAAGAGAGAGACTGGTGTAGAGGAAGTTTATAGGAGAGAGTATAAATTATCAGAACTATCTTCTTCTTTCCAAACTCCTTGCTTGGAGCCTGATTTGTCATTTAGTGGGAGTAACTTTTGTATACCGGAAAATCCACACAAGCTTGATAAGTGGATGTAGACAGTTCACACATGCTTTGAAATTCCAGCATATAAATGTCCTGAAAATGTCATTTTCCCTGAATATGGAGCTGAGCAAAATTTCTTCCTACCGTTGCAGCTCTGGGCTGCTTCGATTATGCATGATCTAGGCACCCAGACTGAATGGTTTGTTTTTCTATAGTTCTTTATCTGCCCCTTGATTTGGCAGTTTGCAGGACTAAGCTATCCGGTTTGAAGGCACAGGGGCAAGGCAGCACTGGGACAGAGAAACTAGAAAGGTGGCTGGCAATGGAGTGAGAAACTAGGACTGTGAGTCAAAGTGGGGAGTAAGACGGGGAGAGTTTGGCAACGAGCCCACGTAGGAGAGACTGAATTGTCTCAGGGCAAAGCTGGGAACAGTCAGTGCTCGTGGTCTGCCAGGCAGGTTGGAGAGAGGTCTAGGAACTGGTGAAATGGGCAAAAGGAGAAATAGGTCTGAAAAGAAGCTCCAGTTCCAGCGGGCAAGCAGGAACTGCTCAGACAGAGAGACCAGGGAGTGAGGCTGAAGGAGATAACCAGGGCAGAGTTTGGAGTTCAGAAGACAACTGGAAGCTTAGGGTGGAAGAAAAGGAAAATGTAGATGAGGAACCAGAAAGGGAAAACTAGTTAGCAAGAAGTCTGGAGGAGGGAGTGGGGGAAATGGCAGCGGGCAGCAGTGCAGAAGAGTAGAGGAGGGCTGGCTATGTGAAAGGGCTGGGAGTAGGATGAGGAAATAGAGCAATTCTGGGACTTGCTAGGTGAGGAGATGTGCCTGCTGGGAGCAGCCAGGCTTAGGGCAGAGGCAGCTTGAGGAGGATGAGGAGACCAAATCAAGCTTGGAGTTGTGGGGGGATCAAAGCATCAAAGTCTCTTCCCACTGGAGTACGCTCTTCTGCAAAGCCTGGAGTTGGACCTTTCATCCCAGGGTCTCTTGCTGCCCTACTGCTTCCAGACAGAGTGCACTCACTAGCACAGTGTGCATGTGTTTGTAGCATATGCTACCCAGGTTAACCTATTCTATTTAGACTAGATAATAATAAAGACGCAGCATTATAGTGTCTGTTAGGTGACTGCAGCTAACCAGTGGCCTGAGAGGGGCCTAGTTCATGCTATGACCTCTGACACCACATAGGATTAAATTAATGCAGGTATCTTACAACATGCTATAGTGTATAAATGTGCTATGGCGATGTTCCACACTGATACCTGGCTGATGCACACTGTTGGTTTTTTTTGTCTGTGATGGATGGCCCCAGCTCTCAGGCCAAAAATATTCATATCTACATTGGAAGCCAGGAGCTGGCATGAGGGAGATACTTGGTTTCATCCAGTTCTGACCTGGATGGGACCTCTCATATATATAATAGGGATTATTAGAAAATTTCGTTCCAAGCAAACAGAGAGTAATAACATAAATGCACACTCAAAAACTTACTGCTTAGAATAGACCATTAACAGAACACTGTGTCTAAATTAGCATAGGCTAATGTCAACAGTGAGCATCATGTTTCAATTTGCCTCTCCCCCACAGGTAGGCAGCCTCTGTCCCCAGATACCTACATTTGTGCCAGTAATTTTCCTGTGCTACCTCTCGTAAGTCTTGGCAGTGCTGAGTAACTACCTATCTATCTTACAACTAAATCTTGTCAAGATTCACAAATTGCCATTCTTTTGCCTGTCTTTTTTGATTAGGCATCTGTTTCAGAGCCTACCTATTAGATTAAGTCTAGTGCAATGCAAGATGCCACTGGCAAAGGCAATGCCACCAGTATTTTTCCAGTATCCCAATGGCTAGAACATTCATTTAGGGTGTGGGAGACTTGGCTTAAAATTATTCACCTGGCCAATGTACTCCGAGGACTCCAGTGAGCAGCATTCTTTGGCTGAAATTGCCCACTGGTTTCTGCTGCAGTTGCTTCCATTTCACTGAAATAGTTAAAACATTTGCTTGAAGTAAGATCAGAACTCAGCTTCCTCACGCCTCTGTTTTGCACCTATTATCCATAAGTGCATGTCCATGAATGCCTATCTGTTAAGTCTGAGGCTTGTTCTCTTCCTGTAGTTTAGTGAATATGTATTATTTCATGCAATGTGGAATAGGTTTCACTAGAGAATTTGTGAATCAGTGTGTTTGTGAATCTTACTCTTAGATATTGTACAGGGAACTTGAGGCTATGTAATTCTGTAAATGAACTGGGGTCTAATTTTGGAGTCTGTCCAGCACTAAACCAGCACTTTGCACAGATTCTCACTACTTGCAGTCCTCAGTTTCTGGACGACTTGGGACACGTGGTCTTATCTGCGGGAGTACTACCTGCACTTTGTTGTAGTCGATGTGGTAGCAGCTGCAATTCGGGTGGGTATGATAGTACGTATATATGGGTATTCTGACCATTTAGGCTCTGGGGGTTCAGACTGAGCACCCAAACGTTGTGAGGGCTCCACGCCTCAGTTCTTCGGCTGTCAGATGGACATAACACCACTCCTGTCAGCTCCCAAGCATGCCCAGAGCATAGTGTTGGGAAACATTCAAAAGTGTTGTGAAGAGCACCAGAGAAAAGCCTTTAAGGAAATGAATCTTCAGAAGAGTTTTTATGTGCAGTGCCTGAGGCCAAACCCAGAAAAATGAGAAGGCAGAACGGTCACTGTCAGCTCATTAAGTGAGCACTGTCCATTCTGAATGAGACAGGGTCAGGCAGGAAAAAATAGTAGTATCTAATAGTTGAAATGGAAAATATATCATAAACTAGCTGTACATAAAGTTAAATACTCTTGCATTAATTTCAACATTTTTAAACTTTGGAGTGTTAGATTTCACAACCTTTTAATGTAGTTTTGTAGGTAATTTTTATATATGGCTTTCAAAATCTGACAGATGGCAGGCTTTTGCAATTATTATCCTTTTATTTCCTCAGAATGAGCTCTATTAGATTGTAGAATAAACTCCTAAGGGAAATGATGGTTGCTTCAGTGGTTATGTCATTTAAAACTATAGCCTACAATATACTGTAAAGAACAACCCTACAGTGATAAGCCAGAGGACTGCATGACTTAATAGGGCTTTTTCTATTTGTTCTTATTTGGTTCTGGGAAAGGGAGTTAGCTTGTCTCTGTATTATCTTGCTGCTCTGCCTCAGGGAAAGAGTGGACATGAGCAGGATAAATTAATTTCCATTTTAGCTGTTTCTCCCTCCCTTTCTCCTGGCATCACATTTGAAGTTCCTGTGTTGTATGATCAAAAGGCACGTGATGCATGAGTCAGTCAGCTCTGCAACCATCAGCAGGAGTGTGCACAACACAGACGGTACTAGGGTTTATGGAGATACTATCTGACCAGTAAAGAGAAGAAAAGCATCCAGTGTTTAATAAATTGGTTCTAACAATGGGGGCTGGAGAAACATTTGATCAGTGTAGACAAGGTAACACTTAGTAAAATTCCCTAAGGATTAACTTTTAAATTCTAGCTGATGTGGAAAAAGGGAAAAGGAAAATGTTCATCTTCTGAAATCAGATATATTTTCTTCCCAGAGCACTAAACATCATCATATGGCAAAATCTTTTTTTGACTTACATACATAGCGTTACTCTTGAAATAGTGCCTAAAAATCGTATTTAGCCAGAAAGATTAAGGCTTCCCCAATTTTTTCCTGCCTGTTCAGTGTCACCGCAGCTAAATAAAGAAACTGAGAGCACCTGATGTGTGACTGGACTTTTTCCCTTCTCTTCCCTTCCCTTCCTTTCCCTTCTCTTTGCTTCCCTTCTGCCCTTAACTTGCTCCTGCTCCCTCTCTCTCCCTCTTCAGGTAAAACACTGCCCTTAAGCTGTGGTTCCCCTCTAGCAGCTGTCTGGACTTTTTTCCCCTCTGTAAGCTCAGCACTCAAACAATCAGGTTTCAGTCCAGCTGGCAGCACTGCTGGCATATGAACAAATCTCAGTCCTCCTGATGTGTCTGGAGTTGCCTGAAGGAAGAAAGTGTTGCTGTCTGAACAGGGTAAGTACCAAGGGATAATAACCTTGGCAAATATAATTGCCACTAGCATTGTGAAATTTGACATGATTTCTTCGATTACCTGTTCTAGGAATAATGTATTCCCAAACTGCAGCGATGTATGTAATGGCTACTCGTTAAGTTTGCAAAACACTTATCATTCTAGTGCTGTTTTCAGGTGCTTGTAGCTTTACTGAAGCATTCAAATTTCATCCTTCAACTCTGTCTGAAATCTGCCCTACCCACTCCTTTTTTCAAAGGTAAAAATGAACAAAATCAAATTATGTAAATTTTAACTGCATACTGCTTCACCTACTGGACTAATTTTCATTGTCCCTTCAGTTAAACATTCTGAATAAGTGATAAAATCCCTCTGTACCACAGAATAGGATTTAGTTTTCCTTTTTTAATTATGTCAGGTAAAGGTTTATTTTGTATAATAAAATAGGGATGCAATTAAATATCAGCCTGAACAGCCTATTGCTTCAGCCTCTCTATGAGCTGACAAAGACAGTTTCCCAAAAGAATTCTTACTCCAGGGCTTTCTTGAGAGTTATAAAAGAGGTGAAGGGAGTGGGGGTTTCCAAGGAGAAAGTGAATTTCCATAGCTTATATTTAATTTAATGGGCATAGACTATTCTTGTTCTATTCCCTATTAGAGAAGAGCTATCCTAGATGCATTAAAACTAGGTATCTACTACTTAGCTAATGATGGATGAGGGCTCTAATTGTTTTTCTAACTGTGTCTCTATACTGTGTCCTGTCCAGTTACAACAGCATAAAACTTCTCTCATGAATACAGTTTTAAGAAGACGAAACTAATGTGCAAGAGTATCTCTTGCTGTCCTAGAAGGTCTCTACAATCTTTCCCAAGAGCTGATTTATGGCACCTCCCTGTTCATTCATTCCAAGGCACACTGTAATCTATCAATTATCTTGGCACAGGAACATGTGTATCTGCTCTGTTTTTTCCTCCTTGGCTTCCTGATGCTAGAAGGGAGGAGAGGAAATAGTTCCTCCTAAACGGACCAGCAAAAAACATGTTTGAAATGGGTCAGTTCTGCAGGCCTCAAAATTGTGTTTTGCAATGGTTTTGTAAAATCATTATTATCCAGGGATTCAGCTGGGATTCAGCTCTCTTAGAACTCCTTTTGAAATTTGGTGTGCCCTTGAATGGCTCACTTCTTTTTGTTTTTAATCAAGAACAAAAATGTCTATAAAGTCTATGTATTTGTTTAGTACTTCAATGAAAAGCGCTAAAATATGAGAAACAGGCCTCACTTCTCTCTTTATTAATCAAGTAATTTATGCAAGAGAGAAAGATGCCTCTGCAGTTGTTCTGAAGTTTTATTCTATTTTGCAACTTGCTGCAAAGTTCAAGCTTTGCCCTATATCAGTGATGCTGGAGGATACCTTGGCTAACAAAACCAGAAGCTGTCACTTGGTTCTTAAAATGCTGCTTTGCATTTTAACGTGTGCTGCCCTTGGCCATGGGAGAGAGAAGCTTCTTCTGCAAAAAGTAACCTGAAATGCAGTTGAAAAATGATCTGCCACTTGTGTGAGTGGGACAGAATTACGAAAGCTTTGTCATGGTCAGCAGGGAAGATTAATGGAAGCTAGGACTTGAGTCAATCAGTGTTGAAACAAACTGAACCAATTAATTAAATGGAAACACTTAGCAGAGCTTGTATCAATAAATACAGATGAATATTGATGTGGACCTGTAAGATCCTGGGGCGGGAGGGAGAGGAATGAAACAATGCAGGGAATAGAAAGCATTTAGAGAAGAGTTTCACGATGTCTCAGCTGATGATCATTCAGCCGGGTTTTGTACTATGGGGAAATCAACATGTTCTAGGACTTTACAGGAAAGCTGGAGCTGTATTATTTTTCTTTAATTTATCTGTTCTGTATTTCTTGCCCAGTTTTCAGCTCTAGCCTTCAGTTATCTCATGCCACTTTTGCCTTTGTATTGCCTATGTTATTCATTCAAAATATAAACCAACCCTATGACTTTATTATGTTTAATCACATGATTAAGGCAAGGAGGACTTGGACTTAAATATGTACAATCCCAAAACACCATAGGGCAGTTAAAATACTTTGAGGTTGCATTTTTCCTGGATTGATTATTCAGACGGCTGCGGTTCCTTATAATTGCATATAACGGGACCACCTATATGGTTGGCAGAGTTTCTCTGGAGCAGCTCATCTTCTGGACTTCTCCAGAAGTGCAAGTTTATAAATGAACAAGAGGACGTTATTGATTGTAGGAGTCTTCAGACTGCAATTAGCCATTGCTTAAGAGATGTGCAGGTTTAACTAATAGTGTAGGTATGTTTGAGGGGCAGTGGGAAGGGAATGGGCACTGTTAAAAGCAGTCCTGACTGGGACAGTAAGAAACGTGGTGGTCACGTAGGGTTAGAGAGAATTAGCAAGTGGTATAAATGGGACTTAAAATTTTGTACAACAAAGAAAGAGGTGCTCAGAATTGAACTCTGGAGTTAAGTGTTGTTAGGGCAAGAGAGTATCTTTTTCAAAATGCCGAGTTTATAGAACTTGGATAAAAATTAACTAAAGATAAAAGCTTTCTGGGTGCTTTTTTCTCTTTTCAAAGACTGAAATGTGTGAAAATGATGGGAGTATAGCTGGACAAAGTAATGGAATCATTTGTTTCTTTCTCCCCTTCTTCCCCATTGGCATCTAAGTCAGACATACAAAAAATTAGAAAAGATATGAAGTTGTCTTAATAACTTTATTTCTGATAGTGACCAGTTATCTTTGAGGTACAGGCTTCCTCCTTAAAGGAACACTGCTGGAAGGCTATATACAAGTTCCCAGTATAGAATCCAAATTGAATTAAAGTGCCCTTCTGAGCTGGGATCTGTCCCTGAAAGATAGAATAAATGGAATAAAATAACATCATGCAGCTTAAATTCATCTTGCTGTATCTCAGCTCCAGGAAGTTAGTGGATGGTATGACCTCAGAGAGGTTCATCTCACTGCTAAAGGGAATTGTTCATCTGAGTGAGAGCAGCCAGAACAAAACAAGCAAACAAAAAAGGGAAAAAAATGCTGCTTCTGATCCTAAACCAAACTGGAAAGGACCAAAACTCACTCTCTGAGCCTGATGCAGATGCTAATAAAATCATATATTCTGCAACCAACATGATTGGGAGCAGGTTCAGATTTTATTTCTCTTTTTTATTTTTAAGAGGTCTCTTTATATTGTTTGATAATGACATGAACGTTCAAAATGTTCAATATTTTTATAAGTTAAGGAGGAAAATATGCCTGCTTGGAGCCTTTCCCTCTTTCCCGGGAGCTGAATGGGGCTGCTGCGTGTAACTAAGAATACAGTTTTGATCAGCAATGTTTTGCTGAGTGAAAAAGAAGAAAAATATCCATGGCTTAGCAAATAAATTTTTGAATCTAGTGGAATGGCAATAAAAATGAATATGTCAAAAAGATCTGTGCAGTTGTGGCCAAACAGTCTGTTAAATTTCCATCCTCTACTTTTCCTTAGGACTCTTCTTGTGTCCACCTATTATAGCCTGACAACATTGCAAACATAGAAAATACTAATGCTTTTTTTTTTAGACTGAGTATAAATTGCAAGTCTAGTAAGTTTTGTCATGCAGCTGTATTGGTAATGTGTGTGTGTACGTAATGCTGTCATTAAAAGCCACAGTGTAGAAGTGTTCCAGTATCAAGTTCTTTATACCATCTTTACTGTGCTTTGCACGTGGTATTATATTTGCATAAACCCTTGTATAACTGTATCTTCCCTAGGGGAACTCTGACATTTCAACTCTTCTGGCATATTCGAAACAGGCAAAATATTCTTTAAATAGACAAGGCCATTTTAAATGGGTATTTTAAATAGACTCTTGTCCATTTAAAATAAAGGCTCTAATAATCTCTTGAGAGTTTTCCCATCAACTACATCCATCTGTAAGAACAGGAGGACTTTATAGTTAAAGTATTGTGCTTTTATGATAGGTAAGAATGGCTGAGAATCTCAACTGTCTTTTGTGAATTCCCCCCACTAAAGCTTTGTCCGTCTGTGCATCTGTCTATGTCTTCCTCAGAAAGTTACAGTGAACTAGGGAGGGTATGATTGTAAAATACTCTTGTTTTTCTTTACTAATTCCCCACTGTAGATGAATATAAACTGCAGAATTCTTGGTGAATTTTAAGTGTCTAAATGTGGAAGGGTGGCTGATATAAAGTGAGACTCTTGTAAGTGTTATAGGTTTCTTTGCTCTATTGAATTCTTTGCTTTCAAGAAAGAAGAAGAAAAAATCCCATGTTATCCCCACCCTGAGAGGATAGAGCTAGTGGGGATTTTTTTCTGTTAGAGCTGAAAAGAGCTCCTGCCCCGAGGACTGTTGGGAATAATGGTGTTTTGGCTGCTAACAATAATGCGTCTTCATCTGAGATACAAGCCTGGGATTTTCACCGACTATTATTAGAAATTCTGTCTTCCCTACATCTCAAATGACTGCTAAGCCGAAGCAACAGGAAACCTACATAACACACATACGTGCTAGTATAGTAAGAATTTTTAATTTTGTAATGGCAGTAATTATGCCATTCCCTACTTGAGTCTTACTTTTAACATTTTATGTTTACTCACAGAGGCCACTGGGCTGTCAAAGAGTGCAGAATAAGGTTATTACTGGTTAAGCTTCATAACAGCTCAAGCAGTTTTATCCGATTAGGATGTGAGAGAGGTTTCTTCAAAGTGCTAAAGAAATAAACCCAGTGTCCTGAATCCCAGTCCCTTGTCCTGCAGAGAAGGAGATGTGACATTACACGATGCACCTGTTGCTTATCATATTAAGCTGGATAGTGTTTTACTCTCATATTCAGAAGCACTCTGCAAGATTCAGCATAATTAGTTAAAAAACGTACTACTTTAGCATTATGAGGACATAGTTGATTAATTTTCTAGGTTAGAAGACACAGATGTGTGAGGATAAAAGCCTTGATTGTTAAACAGAAATTGTCTTATGGCTTTGCAAATTATTTCCTTTAAAGCAATCTAGGTAAATGAAGACAGAAATATTGGTTCAATACTTATTCTCTGAAGAACTGAGGTTTCTGTTTTGTTTTGTTTTTGCAACAATGTTAAAAGCTGTCCTAGTGTAATTCTATTGAGCCTAATGAATTGTCGCTGGAGATGAATTTGGTCCTGGTATCTCTGTTTTCACCTGCCAGGAAAAAATGCAAATGTTTTTCAGTTGACTTTACATATTAATCACTCACAAGCAGGAGACAAGCCCTGAAACAACTCTGTCTCCTTTATATGGACTTTCTAATTCAGTTTGTTTTCCTAATGGAGTGAGAGGGAAATCAAGATCATTGCAGTTTTTGTAATGATTTTGAGTCAGTTCAACAGATTTTTATCATGTTTTCCCCCAAACTCAGGAATTTCTTACTGGATTAATCATTGTCTGAGAAAAGGCATAACTTTAAAAGCGTATTTGGAGCACTTGGAGAATGGCGAAAGTAAAAACAGGATTCCTTTTGACATTTTTTTAGCTGATTTCCACGTAAAATGTTACTTAGCAAGAAGTTGCGAACATTGTGAGTACTCTGACTTCCAGATAGATGGGGAAATGTCCTGCAGTGGTGCCATGCCTGAATGAGTCGGGCACCTCTGTCGGCACTGGGAGAAGGGACTGGGAGTGCCGACAGGATGGTGGCTGCGCAATGGCACCTCGGGCAAGGCTTCGCTCGCTGGTCCTTCCCACCGGCCATGTGTGAAACATCTCTGGCCCCAGGCACTCGAGAGGTTGCCTGTACCCAGATTATAGGGAAATATGTCTTATTTGAAAAGTGGTTGTCTTCCATCAATACCTACCCATGATCTAAAATTTTCTTTGGAAAGGTTATTTAACTCTACTGTCTCGTGGCTTCCAAATTCAGTGCTGATAACATATAGCTCCTGGACAGCATTAGTATACAGCTAATTTTTTGAGCCAGCCCTTCTTGGAAATTGGTTTAGAGAGACATTTCTCCATCAGTGGAACATTTCTCTTGAAAGAAAACTTGCCTCTATCAGATACATAGACTTGCAGATCTAGTTGGAATTATTTGTTGGTTTAGTTTGTTCCACAAACATCATGTTATATAATGTAGATTTTTCAGATATCCATATAAGCATTCAAGGGGCGTATTGTAGGCATGGCTTTCTCTTTTAAAAAGAAAGGTTCGTTTCTCTTTCCATGTTGCAATGGAATAATTGGTGGGCTAGCATGAACGAGTCGTGAGCAGCATACATCAGGGCCTCTTGAGTCAAGCTGAAGTCCTTCAAGGCTCAGTTTGTAATTAAAAATGAAAGTATACGCATGGTCCTTAAATTCTGATTAGAAGTCACTTAAAATAATTACAGAAGCGATGAATGCAATTTGAATTATTTTCACCGTGCTAGGCAGCAGCTAATCCTTGTTGGTGAGCAGACATCCCCATAATATATTATTGAAAGTGACAATGTAAAATTTCAGATTGTGCTAAAAAAAAAATCATTACTCAGATAAACAAAAGTAGCCAGACTGTACAGAGCCAATTCTCAGCAATATGTCAGCAGCTATATATTATATACGCTATGTCCACACTATTATAATGTAACATCATTAATGATATATAGTATAATTAACTTTTTATATATTACCTTGATATGGATCAGTTATGTATTAGATCAACTATATTATATTATTTTATACATACTTTGCATAACTCCTCAGACTTCATTATTGTTCCTAAAGTCCACTTGCAAAGCACCCATGTAATTTTGTTATGTGAGTTTATTTTAAACAGCATTTTTTTTCTCCTCTATGTAATTATTTCTTACTTTTATTTCCTCTGTTATGACTTCTATATTTGTGAGACTGACTAAAGATCAGAGTTGTTTGGGAATGAGGTTAAAAATACAGGGTTGTGCTCACCGTAGTGTTTTGGGGTTGTTTTTTAAAGCCCCTTCTCATTTCCCCCAAAATATTCTGAACAGTAAGATACACATTATGGAGTACAGTCGTCATCTCAAGGCAGCCTTCCATAAAGTATTGACCATTAGTGCACTAGCTGTTCTACTGCATCATTCACATGATTCATCAAGAGCCAGGAAGGAACAGTTTGCTTTTTCTGGCTAGTACACAGTCATCCTTAATGTATTTTCTGAGGTTTAAATTCAGAATATTGCAAGGATTTCAGACAATGCAGTGCCATTAAAATTTTTTGTACTGCCCATGTACTACCCAAAAGCTATAGTTTAAGTCATATATATCTTTACAGTTTCCTATTAAGATTTTGTTGTTGTTGTTTGTTCCCTCCCCCTCTCACTTAGAATCTACTTTGCTTTGGGAATAGATTTGCAGCTTTGTCCTGATCTTGTCGTTGTGTAGGTGGGGAGAGCAGTTCTGCAACCATATTTTGCTTTCATAGGAAACCAGTTTTCACTTCTTCTCTAAGCCTGTGTTCTATTCATGATTTACAAAGAAAATAATTTTTTTAAGTGTCACTTTCTCTTCCTAGCAACAAAAATGAGAGTAGGAACTTTCATGCATGTGCCCACTGTTTTTATTGTTGTTTGTTTGTTTGTTTGTTTTATACATATATACATATATAGTCACCTTATTTAGATAGGTCAGGATCAGAGAAGGGTTTCTGTTGGAGTGATTTAAAGACTTATATCCATCTCCAGTGGAGATCTGTGCCTCTTCCCAGTAGGAATGTGTTCATCCCCTGGGTCCATATGCACCTCATTCCTCACAGCTGTTGCCTGGTGTGCATTAAGTTAACCCATTTTACTTCATGCGGCAACAGACTAGGAAGGCATGGGCAGGGCCTTAACGAAGGGTGGCAGAGGTAGGATTGTATCTATGCACATGTTCACAGTTCCTGAAACATGTGGAAGGGTTTAAAAATATGTGGATTTTGCTGAATCAAGAACCAAACTGTCCCTGTGAAATCTGCAACATAAAGATGTAAGAGCACACTCTTGCATCTTCTTCCTTGGGAGTTATTTGGTCCACTGTGAGTGACTGGGAAACCCTGTGGTCCATGAGGTGAGCAGCACTCATTACATGTACAGCATGAAATGGAAGCCGTTCAGATCAGCTGATTTACATCTGAAGATCTGTGTGTCAGTCCAGACGTATAGATCAGGAAAGGAGCACATAAGAATAAAATGTGATAATCATTTAATCTGGACTTGTTTAAGGTTAGATAGTTTATTACTACCTCTACAATTAAATCAACATGAAAGGGACCAAAAAAATGACTAATTCAATATATTTCACCCAGAACTTGTAGCCATTCATATGCTAGTTTGCATATCTCTGGTTGATCTCAATAGAGAGAAAAATGTACTGCAAATTTGAGTGAATTAAGTCAGGTTACTTTTGGGGTATATTAAGTAGAAATCTGTGTGTTTATTGGTAGACAATGTTATCTATATATTTATGGATCTTTAAATCACTTATGTATTTTTCCAGTCCTTGAAAATATGTGTGTTCAAACTTTCTTGGTAAAACATGTCATAAAAGGCACCAGGAAAAAAAGAGTTAAGCAGGTGTTGGAGCTCTTAGAGATTTATTTTTACAGTTAATCCCTAACTCCTTTTTTTGAGATGACTTGGAAGAAATAGTGAAGCGGGAATCTGACCTGCTTTAATCACTTTATAGCTTTTTTGTTTGTTTGTTTTCCTAAAATGAGGTAGAGATTCCTCTAGTATTCTGTGAATGCTTCGTAATATTCTATTATTTGTTTTGTTTGTATTTGTCTTAGTTTGGGAAGCTTAGGATAATTTTTTTTTTCATTAACTTTCTGAGGCTGCCTACTCCTAGGAAATCCCTGATAAGGTCCCATAAGAACTGTTTCATGACAAACTTATAATTACTTATTCAATGAATTTCTGATGCATGATATAATTAAAAGTATTTTCATTCTTGATTTGTTACAGAAATGAGCTTTGAATGAGTTAGTCAAAGACTGATAATAAACACACATAAAAATGTCCTACATTTGAATGAAATATTAAGACTGAACTGTGAACTTGAAATTTTTTTTTCTTAACTTAATGGGTATAGTACTAAGGGGATCCATCATAGAGCACAGCACCTCAATTTAATAGGCATACAGCATAAGATCAGCTTTGGAAAACTGTCATTCTCAGTTTGTGTCTTTCCCAAGATGTTTCTATTGAATTTTAAAAATGCTAATTTAGAGTTTTAAGTAGAGAATGGCAGAAATATCTCAAAGAAATGCTGGATTGTTGTTGTTGTTGTTGTTGATCATGTTTCTATAGAAGACGTCTTACAGCAGGGAATCATAGATTATTGCCAGATTCTTAAACAACAATTTTCTTGCTGAGTCAAGTTTTAAGCTGAAATCCATGGTGCTGGCTGTATTATGTAACTCCCAATGGAGCAATAAGGAAACAAGGAGAAAAAATTCCACATTCCGTTCTGTGTCTACCTGCTCCGTCTGACCTCTCGTTCGGCAGCTCATACAAGGTTGCTTCTGTCTGATCCGACTCTCTAAATACTTCCTTCCAAGACTTTCTGCAAATATGTCATTTTTTGCCAAAGGCTTTACCTCAGTCTTTTTTCTCAGTCTTTTTGCCTCCACTGTAGCATCCTACCACCAAGTCACACCTTTCCTTCCCAGAAACTGGAGTTGACATTTACTGGGTAGCTTGGGTTTTCCTGCCAGTCAGGAGTCCACCATTTTTAGGCCATCAGAATGTGGCTGGCACCTCCAAAAAATGAGAAGAACATCTACGAATTATCCCTTATTTCCACTCTTGGAACAGGGATCCCTTCCTAAATCTACTGCCACCAGCAGAATAATTCTTTCTAACAGCTATTGCTGCCATGTACAAGCCAGTTTTGGAGTTTTGCTGATGGCCACAAAATGTGCAACTGTGGTTTGGCTGTTAAGCAAAGCTGGTTAGTCCTAACTAGACCCCACAGCTGGAATGACCTCAGCAGCAATGACCAAGTGTTTCTGCAGATTTTTGGGGGGATCAGGTACTAGACAGGCCTGGTCAAGCCAGCACCAGCAGTAGCACTCAATGAAGCAACCAAAAGGCACTCCAGGACATAGATTTTGGCCCAGTTGTCCCTTCTGGACCATCTGACCTCCAGCATGGTCCTGCTCGGTGGGTCTCATTTGCCCGTCCCTCCATCCTTTTCCCCTCTGCAGGTCCCGAAGGGGGAGGTGTATGCACAAGCGTGTGTGTTTCTGCCTGAGGTCTGGGCTGGCACCTTTTTAGAAGTCTTTCTGCCTCCATTTTAGAGTCTTGAGACCCTAATCCATGCCCATGCCATTTCATTACTGACTTATTTAAAAATATGGTCTGTACTTGTTGGCAGGTGTCTAAGTTTTAATCCAGTGAGGGGGGAAAAAGCATATTTTGTATATTGTGTACTACCAGTAGAGATCACAAGAAAGGAATAGGGAATTAGTGCTTTGCAGTTAGAGATGCTTCAGCAGTGCAGTTCCCCATGACATTATATGCACTAATAGAGCAAAGATACAAATACAAAAATTACTGAGAAGTTGAAAATACTATTCACCATGCACAAAGTTAGCATCTAATATATGCTCAGCTGTCTATGAAAATTAATGAAATGCTGGTTTGAAAGCTGGAAACATATTGTTAGATTATATTTTAATATGGCAGGCGAAGATGAAGTACATTCCATGTAGTGAAATAAACAGAAAATTCTACTGCACTTGTTTGCCAAGCATCCTTGCAAACGTTGCATTTCAGTTGAAGGAGCACAGTGTTTAGACTAACTGAAAAACAGGACTGTGTTTAGCAGGATGCATGGGAATCCAGTATACTGCTTCACCTGGGAGATGCATGCTTATTTCCATATGAGCCAAAATTATAAGGAATTACTGTCAGAGATTTCAGCACATTCTGTTATGTACAGCCTGATTATAAAGTGTGCTAATGGACATCAAATAATATGAGAAGAAAGTAGCTATAATTTTCATGCACATTAACAGCCCTAAAATCAATGACACTAATTGTAATATGTGTTTGGCCAGGAGAGCGTTTAAGCCACTGATGGAGGAGGGAGGCAGGGGACACCATCACATTTTCTTTGGAAAACTGTGTATGTGAGCCTGTACTCTGACTTTCATGCCTCCTCTTGCACTGAAAAGAAATCTCAGCCATTTTTAACCTATTGGCCAATTTCGGTCACATTTGGCAGAAGATTAAAGGTCTTGGAGATAATTAACTTTGTCAAGTGTTGTGCAGCTGTGGCATCTTTCAGTGGCCCCAGTAAAGAAAAGATTAGTATTAGCTCATTAAACACCAGAGAATTCACACTGGAGAAATGTCTTATAAAAGTCCTCCAGATGCTTTGGTGTATCTTGTACCTTTTGAGACACCAAAGACAATCAGTCCCAAGACACTGGTCAGTAGGAAGCCAGATCATTAGTTTCCGTGGAAATGGTATATTTTCAGTGTATTTTTTTAAATGGCTGACTGCTGATTTTATTTGAAAGTGATATTCTTTTCGTAAGTGCTTCTGATTGAACAATATGCATGCCCAACAATTCTTTTCTTCCTTTATAACAAAAGAAAGTTGCTACCTATGTATTTTCTATCTGGAGTCATAACACTGGTTATGATATTATAATTCTGTCTCAGATATTTATATGCAGAACTACTTTCATGAAATTCAGCATTAGGAGGGATAGGGAGAGAAATGAGGAATAATGTGAGATGTTTAGCAAAATCATTTCCGAGTAGGGTGGCTCTTTAACAGTCTCCAAAAGCTGGCAGATGAACTTTAAAGGTTGTGTATGCTTCAGCAAGCACCGGCTATGCTTCAGCAAACCTGAGACTAAGTGACGATAATGTTAAATGCATATTGCCCACTTCTGTAAAAAGTGCAGTCGAAAAAGCCTTCAGAATCATGCTTGCCTAAGGATTTGGGGAAAAGGGTGACTTGTGGGTGGATGAGATTTAAGTGTCATGTAACTAAGCTAAGTGTTCCGAGGCAACTTGAAACCCTTTAAGAAAGGGAATTCACACAGAGAAATCGGTGATAGATACTCTGCTGGAATGTGTAAAGAATAAATATCATTTCCAACTTGACAACTGAATGCTATATGCTGCCTTAAAGACAAAAAAGGAAGAGCAATTGCTATAACGATCTTATATCTCATTGATAAGGTATTGTGGCCTTGTGATATGTGTGTATTTGGGGGGAATTCCTACCTGGGTGCTCAGGTACTTTCATGTCAATGTACTGTTTCCACGTAATTTTCTGTTCTACCTCTCACAAAAGTTGCTGTACAATGATACTTAAATATATTTATTTAAAGAAATAGCAAAGGTAAAAATGGAAGTATGGCCAAGATCTACTAATATTACAGAATTAGATTTTACTGGGGGTGTATTTAATGACTTTTGAGCCTTATCTGGTGTAAAGTATAGGAAAATCTTCAATGATACAGGATGCAGGATTCTTGGAAAATGTCAAGCATTCAGAGTTGTAAATTAAGTTACTTTTCTTCTTTGCCTTCTAAAACACTTTTCAGGAGACCTTGCTTTGATATTTATTTAAGCAGTTTGAAAATAAAGCCTCAGTTCCTGAAAGCACATATGTACGTCAGTAGCTTATGCTTCAAACGGGCAACTTGTGCATATTTTTAACAAGCCTCTGATGTTTTATTAAGTGCTGCCATATTTAAGACTTAAATTCTAAGGGTTAGGCTTCCCTTTCTACGGGAAGATAGCTTGCTATGTCCTGGGTCTTCTGCAGGTTCTCGCTGCATTCATTCTCAAAACAAGTCATCTTTCCTTGCATGTTTTAGGTATATTTAGTGCAATTTAGATCTCCTTGCTTCTGATTTGGGACAGCAAGGCTATTCCTGTAGTATTCAGTTGATAGCTCTTTGTTAGAAATTCACCTATGTTTTCGGTTGCTAGTTAGTGTTTTTCTTTCAAGTCTATCTAGCAGTTCATACTGCTATCAATCCTCAGGCATAGGCCTAGGGAAAAATAATTGTGTTAGCCTGCCTCGAATCAGGCAAGTGAGTATTTCCCAAGTAAAGATAGTTTTCTTGCCACTCAGCTGAAGATGCTTGGAGGCAATGCCTAGGTGTATTCATCTTAAGGTTTTTTTTCCTATTTGTCATCTTTAAATTTTGTTCCGTCATACAATGCAATAGCAAATAGGTAAACTGAGGTATGTAAATATTCAGGAAAAAAAAATCTTTCCCACTGTTTATTCCATTCTTAGATTATGCTTCTTCCTTTGAATCTTCCTTAAGAAGCTTTCAAAAATCCATTTAGCCTGACTCAATTTGAAATATAAATAGCAAGTAGGTCACTGTCCCAAATATCGTGTTTGTGACTTTTTAGTGCTTGGACAGCATCCTGTAAATGCCTGGCACACCCGCAGACAAACAAGTCTCTGTGGAATAAGCTGATTTAAACACACATCATGAGATCTACATGTCAGTAATTGCCAGTTTGCACCCTGAAACTCCTGGCTGGCCTAAGATTTTGATTGTTAATGAAGGATTAATGATAAATTTGCATGGAGTAAGTCATGAACATTGTTACCACGTTATAAGATAACTCCTTAGTGTATTCTGCAGTAACGTATTCATCTGGCTGTACCCAAAGGTCTCCCTTTGAGGGAGAGGTCTGAAGTAAATGTGTTATGTTCCAGGCCTTTCATCTCACGATGTCAATGAAGAAGAAAATGCACCAAATTAATTCCTGGAGTTTTAGCAGATGTCAGCTTTGTTGCTGCACTATGACGTGTCTTAACTTGCAAAAAGTACTATCTGGAGTATAAGGTGTAGCCTCTTATCTCACTCATGGCTCTGCATGGTTCAAGATGAGGCCATCACCTCCCTTGGAGTTATAAATCTTGTTTGAGTACATGCATGCTCAACCTGCTTGTGTCATTGCCTATTAACTATGCAGATATATAAAAAGCTTATACTTAGGATTGATAGAAATCAAGAGGTATTTTTATCCAAAATCAGTGGCTAGAAATATCACTGCCAAATTTCTTTAAGTGCAATTTCCATCAAATTTGTATTTTAGCAACAGATATAAATTGTAAAATTTTATAGTGGTTTTCCAAAAATGCTGTGGACTGCCTTATTTAATGATTAAATTATAATACACAATCTATACAGTAAAATTGCATTCTGAGAAAGGTTGAAATTGTTTTAAATATTTGTATAGGAGCTTATATTTTTTTATTATGCTTCTAAGGGAATCTGCCTGTCTTTAATTCCAATTTTTGAATTTGTAAAGATATTACCATTAGTATAGTTTCATTCTTGACTCAGTGATTGGATTTCAGACTAAAGCAGGAAAATGCATCATGTTTCAAAAAAAGTAACTATTTGTGCATCTCCTAATCTCTGTTAAAAGCTGGATTGCCAGACCCAGCACTGTTTTTGTGATAAGCGTTGCTTTTCCAGTTCCCTTGTAATATCTGCAAGGCACATTCAACTGTCTGAAGTAGTTTGCAGGAGTCAAATCTGGGTTTTGTCCTCAGCTCTCTGAAATAAACAGAATGGACATTCAGCACTGCAGGCACAGAGAGTAAGGGGGAACTGCATGCACTAAGTTCAGGAACTGGCAGTTGTTCACTTTTCCAATAGCTTGGCCCAGTTTGCTTCTCATTTTTCAATACAGCAATTAAATTTACTCTCAATTTTCTGATGGTCACTCTGAAATACATGCATGAAGATTTATTATGGTAGTGGAAAAAATGTGACTTTTCCAAAATAGATCCAGTATTTTGCAATGGTGAAACAAAAAGAGATTTCATCATTTTCTTTCTTTGTGACAAATTTTACCCTTGGAATTCTGAAGTTACTTTTTATGCAACATTTTATGTCCCTTGGAAGATGTTATCTTTAACTTTGCCTTATCATTCAAGTAACTATTCTTAGCATCCATAGCTTTGTTCATTTTGCTTATGGTCATATCATTCAGTTAGGGGGAATATGTGTATGTGTACACACAAACACACATGCCCCCCTACCTGCATGCTATCTATGCGTAAAGAGTTGATTCTACAAATTCCTCACAGCAACTATTCCCCAAACATCAAAGGTTTATTTTTTGTTGCAGTAAGTATAAATAGAGTTAGAAATTGAACACTAATTTTGTGTAAGTTACTATAACCTTCACACTCAGAATAACAAGAAGAGTGAGGAAAAAATTGCATGAACAGTGCACCGAGTGAGGATGAACTTGAATTAGATCTTTAACAAGAGCTTACATACCTGTGGTAGATCCACTCGTTAGATGCACTTTCCTCCCTGGGGGACTTGGATTCTTCTTAAACAATGGTTCGCAAGAGGCATAAAGAAGATGACATATAGCATCAACAGCCTTACATTTTAGAAGTATAGTCTATGCTATAGTCTATGCTATAGTTCATGCAGAAAAATGGAGAAAGTACATTATCTGCCAGAAGCCATTTCTATTGAGGAACTTTCTTTGCAGTTACTTTTTCTGATCATGTTTCATAACATCATGAAAAGATTTTTTTTTTTAAAACAGTGTCAATGTTTGGGACAAGCAAGTGAAGCAAGAAAATGTATAAAATTGTCACTTGACACAGGATTAAATGGAGTCCTTGTTACAGAGCCTAATATCACAATGTGATATGGAAATAGCTTCTGTTTTATGGGGGGGGGGTAATTCCTTACCTTTTCCCTCTCTCATTTCTATACACATTTGGTCTGTTGTTAGGGGGAAAGCTTAACTGCTCTGAATTTAGCTTTAGCAGCCACTTCAACTTTATTTAATTTTTTAAACTTAATTTAACTTTTCACATCTTCACCTTTTTTTTTAATGCATTTAAGCACTATTTTATGAGTGGTTTTCCTTTTCTTTCCCATCTATGTCAACTAATAAAGCACTTCTAATGTCACCCACTCATTTTCTGCTTTTTGCACTGATGCTTGTTAGGATTCTTTTTAATGATAAGATGTTGCAAAATATCTACCATACTCGAGATCAGAAGCTCAAGAACATGCTTGAAAGATCGTGTGAAAGAAATAATTATCAAATATTTATCACAGAATCACAGAATGGTTGAGGTTGGAAGGGACCTCTGGAGATCATCTAGTCCAACCCCCCTGCTCAAGCAGGGTCACCTAGAGCACGTTGCACAGGATTGCATCCAGGCAGGTTTTGAATATCTCCAGAGAAGGAGACTCCACAACCTCTCGGGGCAACCTGTTCCAGTGCTCTGTCACCCTCACAGTGAAAAAGTATTTCCTCATGTTCAGATGGAAGTGTCTGTGTTTCAGTTTGTGCCCGTTGTCTCGCGTCCTGTCGCTCGGCACCACTGAAAAGAGTCTGGTCCCATCCTCTCGACACCCTCCCTTCAGATACTTGTACACGTGGATAAGATCTCCTCTCAGCCTTCTCTTCTCCAAGCTAAACAGGCCCAGCTCTCTCAGCCTTTCCTCATAGGAGAGATGCTCCAGTCCCCTAATCATCTTTGTGGCCCTTCGCTGGACTTGCTCCAGTAGTGCCATGTCTCTCTTGTACTGGGGAGCCCAGAACTGGACGCAGTACTCCAGATGTGGCCTCAGCAGGGCTGAGTAGAGGGGGAGGATCACCTCCCTCGACCTGCTGGCAACACTCTTCCTGATGCACCCCAGGATGCCATTGGCCTTCTTGGCCACAAGGGCACATTGCTGCCTCATGCTTAACTTGKTGTCCACCAGSACTCCCAGGTCCTTCTCCACAGAGCTGCTTTCCAGCAGGTCAACCCCCAGCCTGTACTGGTGCATATATCACTTTTACTGATAGAATTTTTGGCTAAGATGAATGATTTTTTGATTGTTTGATTGAGCTTTAAATAGAAGACCACCAAACCTATATATATGTGTTTGCTTGTCACGTTAAAAAGAAGTCCTGATTCTTAAGGACCTGCTGCAATATAGGAGAGGGTGAACTGGTGAAGAAGTTAGTGAAGTAAACATTTGGTCAATATGGTAGAAAACTTTGAAACTGCATAGCCTAAGTAAGTCTTAGTTTATCCAGGACTGATTGTGGTTTAATTCTAGATATTACACAAGTACTGCATGTAATACAACATAATGCTTTATCTGTATACTAAATTGCCTAATATTTATTTAATTGATATTTGGAAAATTAATCAAGGCTACGCATCTTTAGTCATGTCAGTATTGTAAGGTCAAAGACCTTAAAGATCATCTTCTCCATCCATCTGTCCAAGGTTAGAATCAGCTACACATAGCATATGTAATCCTTAAAATCTCCAGTGTAGACAACTCCATAACCTCCCTAAGACGTAAGCAATGAAAAATATTGCTTCTTACAGTAGTTTTCAGCACCTCCCCCCACCCCAAATGCCCAGCCTAAACCTTCCTTGATGCTTCTGAGATTATTTTTTTTGTACTGCTTATCAGATCAATGCGAAAGGAGGCATGAGGGGTTCCTAAATTAGTGTTCAGCAATTCTGGTCACATCTATTAGTGTTAGAAAGTCTCCACCTGCTCAAGTCCCATTATTCTGCACAGCCAGAATAAACAATGATGATTACAGTGTCAGTGTTTTCTAAATAGGCAGTTTTGCAAAAAATGATTTTCTTTTATTTAAGAAAGATGGCATTTAATGTAATTTTGTCCCTTTAAGTAAACTCTTCTCTAAAACAGATATAATTGCAAAATCATAACTCGGTCTTAAAAAAGACAGGCTCCAAGGACTAGAGACTACATTACCTTTTGGGATCCTCGTATGACACTGCTTAATAGCAATGGAGCTGCATTCCATTATCTAAACTTAGCCCTTTAAGAGTTGCTTTGGTGCAGTCTAAGATAGTCATCTCGGCTTCCTTTGTTGTCAGCAGAAAGAAATAGGTGGAATGAATTGCTTTGAGGCTGTTCCTCACTCTCTGCTAACTATAGAAAAACCCCAGACAACAGTCTCTGAGTGGCCACTACATTTTTTTTTCTTTCGCTAGAGGAAATTTTGTAAAATCAAGCCTATATGTAAAGTTATCACCCTCTGGTGAATCTTGAGAGGGCTCCAGCTGTTCCTCCGATCTCTGTAAAACTCCAGAGCTGCACCAGCTGGTTTCTTTCTTTCTTGAAAGACGACCTTTGCCCAGTCCTGTTGTGCTCAAACTCCCTTCTTTCTCCTTGTCAATCCCTCCTCCATTCATAGGAGTCTTACTGAAGGTCTTACACAAATCACCGCAGAATTAATGGAAAGTTTCTCTTTGATTTCACAAGGCTCTGAAGAAAGCCTTCTGCTTGCACTCTGACCCTATAGGAGGTTCCCAGGCTTCCCTCTTTTATAGCCAGCTCTCCCCTCCTCTAAATCCGATGATCAGCTTTTGGATCAAACAGCTGCCAAACGCCATGCTGGGCACTAAGTAACTGCTGCTAATTTCAAATTCCATATATAATGAAGCCTGGTACATTTATCTCCCAGCACATGAGATTTGAATTCAGCTTTCTGAAGCATATTAAATGAGAGCAGAAAGTCACTGTAAATTCACAGTTTCTTTCTTTTAATTGTAGTGCAGATAGAGCTTAAAGCTATCACAAATCCTTACTATTTATCTTTTTGATGCATGCCTGGTTTCTCCCATATTCCATTTAACAATAAAAGCAGTTGAGTGTGTTATAGTTGCTCACAAACATGCTGTCTGTGCCAAAACACTTTTTACCCATTTATTGGCATATTTGTTCATGGGAGCACATAAGAGAGGGTGGGATAAAAGGCACTGCAAGGCATAGGCTCTGCTAGCAATAGCAGATTAGAGGTCTCATACAGCAAGTACAAAGAACCGCCTGCAGTAACTTCTCCCTAATGGTGCTGCCTGTTGTTTTAGACCCCTGAGAGCCCAGATCTGCTTTGTGGCATGGAGCTGCCTGTCCCTTCCCAGAGTGCTGCAATGGGAAGCTGTTGCCTCCCTCGTGCAGCTCCCAGTCGTTCTGTCACGTAGCCATTGCCAATGTTTCAAAAATGAGCCTGGGCTGCTATTGCAACGCTCTGCTGTGCCTTCTTCTTGACAGATGGCATTCAGTTATGCAGCGGGCACAGCTGAAAGTAAGTTGTGGAGGTGTGATTCCGCTGTAAAGCTTTTCCAGCGCTGCTGCTCAGAAAAACTATAGTGACGGAAAGTAACAGTTTAAAATTTTATTGATGTACATAAAAGCATTTATTCATCCCCCATTGCACACAAGACTGGAAAGTATCGCTGTGCCTGTGAGCGGCAATTTGTGTTACCTGAGTATCATGAAGCTCCATTGCATGCAAAACTAGACCTGTTGTATCCTGACTTGCCAAGCTGGTATGAGAAACAGATGTAATTTTTTAACAGATTTGACTGGTTTGTATGTTGGGGGTCATTAACTGTCACGCACACTGCAACTTCAAGTGTTTGAGATGCTGTGTAATAGAGGCATGAAAGATTGATGAGGGCAGTGCATGCTTTTTATCTGAGGCAATGAAACGTTGTCAACCTTTCATGCAAAGCATTTGCACAAAAGAAAGGTCAAGTGCCCTGTTACTTGGTAGGGTGTGTGAGCTTGGTGACTACGTCCCACTAACGTAGCTACCTGGCTTTTGCACTGCTCACATCTAGCTCACAACTGACTGGGCGGGGAACATGCACAAGTATCATATGGAAGGAATGGAGGAGCCTTGCCTGATATTTATATGCAGAAAGCTCAGACTTTACACAGTTTTAAGAAAAAACAAACTGTCGTAGTCTGGAATCTTAAAGTATTATTGGATTTCTCAGGAGACATACAGGAAGGTCTGTAGGACAGTGACCCTCTTATCACTAAAAATTTTTTTTTTCTTTTTTGATAAACTATCTATTCTTGAAGAAAGCTAAGACTGCAAATATTTTTATTGGGGCCCTATACAGGTTAAGATATTTTTCTATACACACCTCTTCCAACATGAAAATAGAATTTCTGGAGAAACAAAATGTGCCTCTCATGTCAGTCCCCTCACAGTCGTAGACACTGGTATAAAGTTAGGTCCATAGAGGCAAGGCTGTGGCTCCTTAGATAGTGTAAACCTTAGCGTTCCTCCCTAATAAGGGTTATACAGCCAGTTTCATATATTGATATGCTACAAGAAAGCAGGCTAACAACCTATGGCATTTTCATTAGAGCATCTTAAATTTGGAGGCAGATGTTGAAATTTTGCTTAAAAGGTTATAAATTGGCTTGGACTCTCCTCCTTCCTCACACAGACTCTAGCTGGCTTCACTTCTCCACCAATTTTCTTCACTTCTATGATTTCTAATTCTGAGACAGAATGATTGCTTGCTGTCAATGAATGTACTGTAAAAGGTGTCTGCCTCTAAATTGCTTTCAAGCTGATAACTCTTTTTAATAAGCTGTGAAACAGTGTTCAGCATGTTTAATGTTTCTATTATTTTTGTACAAAATTAAAAATCTTTGCCAAGTTTTTTTTTCTTGTTTAAATCTTTTTTACCCCCCAGTCAGTTGATGGGGGGAGACGATTTATGCTACAGGTGCACAGTTCTGAGCACAGCTGTCTCTCTTGCCTTGTCATGAAAGCTTGTCATACAAAACAAAACCACTGCCAACCTAGCCACTAAAAGGAAAATATATATTCACTGATTATTATTTTTGCATGTGTTTTTTCCCTCTGTAAAATAAAAATGCAGGTGTAGAGCTCTATATGCAGTTGGCTCTTGGGCCCCTTTAAGTCTTGTTGTAGAAAATAAAAAACACATATATTTGCCAATGTGTCATTAAAAAAAAAATACCAGATTCAAAAAAAGGCATCAAAGTGACAGTGCCTTCATAAGTCTGGCAACATAGGGGGAAAAACAACTTCACAGCCCGATGTTGCTAGAGTTTGGCAGCCAAACGGGGTTTGCACAGGCTGTTGTTGGCAGCAGTTTTCATTGGTTTAGGGTCTCCTTTCTGGAAAGACAAGATCCAGCTGTCAGGCATGGATGCCCAGCCTGTGCAGGCAAGGTTGGCCTGTGTGCTCTCCTGCTGAGCAGCCCTCCTTCTGCGCCTCTCCCATCTGCCCTGCTTTATGTGCAGTTCTCTTACCATTATCATCATTATCGTTGCCCTTTGAAACTTTGGGGGATATTAGCCAGCAAATACCTTAAATTCTGTTTAATCCTTTCTCTCACAGGGGGGTGTAATTTACTATTTTCCCCCTTTTGGTTATACAGATCTCTGAAATGAATACTCCTTTTCCTGTAATTCCTTATATGTAAGCTAGTAACAAGTCTCTCTGGCGACTTTGGATAAAACAGTAATATCATATGTTTTAGCATGATATAGTCTTACATTTTATCATGTTGTATTCCTAAACAAGGAGAGAAAACTTCATGTTATTTTCCTTAAATATTTATGTTTTAATTTATATATTTGATTCAAGCTAAACTTACTGTTGCATTATAGCAAGTACTGAAAATAATGATAGCAAGATTTTTCTGCAAGAACTGTGTTACATTCCTGTACACTTAGAATAAATGCTGTTGTCACTGCCAGCTATTGTTTGCATTTGGGCATTGTTTGAGTTGATAAATGGAGTGATGTTATTTCATATAGCAACCTAAATAAACAAAAATAACCTAGGATCTCTGTAATGTTCATTGATTATCTTTGGTAGATCCCTCAAAATACACAGCACTTAACAGAAAAAGAAATCTTTACCATTGCTGTTCAGATTATGGTTATCATCCTGATGCAACTAGCCCCATGACTGTCCCTTACTGATATAGATCAGCAGGATTTAGCTCTTCTTCTTTCAGACTCTCTGGGTAGAAAAATGAAATTACCGTGAATTCTTCCTAGAGCAATAGCATAGAAGGAATTATTCAGTCCTCAAAAAAAAATCTTTTTAAGCAATGTCTATTACTAGAAAACATTTTAAAACTTCTTTTAGAAAGTGGTTCTTTTCTTGCTCTTGAACTGAAGATATTTGAGCGAACACTTTGTATGTGACAAAATTTCAGAAACTATAACTTTCCAGAATTCTGGAGAAGAATCTGGAGAAGAATCTTTCTGCATCTGAGAAGAGTTCTGGATAAACTGTGCATGTGAAATAATATATAGCTATACTATTTCCTTATTAGAAAACTTTATCTCGGTATCTCTGTACTAAGTGGAATTTTCTCATTGGATTAATAGCTAGACTAGAGCTGTTGTTTGTTCACATAACTCTGATCTTACTTTTCCCCTGCCCCAGTAACTTATTTGTTTTTTCTGTAATTTGGCAAGGAAAATCAGATTTTTGATCATAAAGGAATAAAGTTGCAGAGTTGCAGTGACATTTACTTTATATTACCTCTGTAGGTTCAAAGGATGTGCTTTTACCTCTGTAGTCCACCATTCCAATATGCGCAGAGTCCAACCAGCTATACATGAGAATTTGAGGGACCTCCACTAAATAATAACTCACTTTTATTAATTCATAGTCAATCCCTCCTGAGATGGAAACTTTATTCAGTCAAATAGGGTCAGAAAGATCCTTTCCAAGGTCAGCATTCATGCACCTTCATCCAGGAAGCCAGGTTCACTTCCATATCTTGAGCACGATCAAAATATTTACAGCAATGTATCAAGACAATAAATACAACAAAAGCTTAGGTGTTAAAAGTTCACTTGTGGGAGTGAGTTGGCAGTTGAGGAGGAATTTTTGCCCCCATTGTGCAATGGAGAAGGTGTATTTTGGCACTTTAACTGAGGTTTTTGGAGGACAGGGAGTTGTTTGTTTGGGAAGGGGCAGTCTGCAGCTATATCCACACATAGATGTGGTACATCCCGATTAGTATAAACCAGCACTATGAGTGATACAGCTGAGGACTTTTTCCTTGTGTTATCCTAAATCTTCCCTTTGTTGCTATGAACTCAGTGAAATCTCATTATACCAAGGTTAAAGCCAGCCAAACAAAAGCCATGTATTCCTATCTCCTTTGTCAGCATTATTCAAATGGCTGTAGAAGTCGATCTCCATTTAGTTACTCTTTGGCTTAACTGGTATGTATTTAGCCCATCTAATATTTCTATAAGGCTGTCTTGCCAGAGAATTATCACTTCTGTTATGATACCCTGGATTCCTTCCAGTCTGTCATTGTCTCTCTGTAATGAGATGTCCAGAACTGTTGCAGGTGTAGTTGTATTTATTGTCCTACATAGGCAAAATACCCTCTGTTGATTGAACGCTGTTTAAAAAGCTATGGACTTTGTGCTGTCAAACCACATTGCAAAAGCATTTCTTGATTGCCTCACTACTATTACTAGGTCTCTCTCTATGGTTTTGAGGGTGGAGTATTAATTTTTTTCAATTCATTGAAACAACTGAAGAAACCTAATCTTTCCATTTCCATAGAAGTACGAGGCAACTAAGCTGACTAGGCACCTAACTTTTACTTGGAGTAGGTTAAGTAGGATGTATCCCTTGTGAAATAGGTTGTAAAAAGCAATTGTTACAGCCTAAGTGACACAAAAATTCAGTGAAGGGAAGGCAAACCTTAATCTGTGAAAGACAGATCATCAGGTCCATAGTCATACTTTCTGAGACTTATATAAATGATGAATACAACTCATTTTTGATCGGCTTATTGTGTAGAAGAAGGCAGAACTAGTGAGTAGCTAACTCGGATACTAGGCATGACCTGAATAAGGCAGACAGAGGCATCTCTGTCACTTTTATAGGTGAAGACCAAGAGATGTGAAAGAACAGTGTCTAAAATTGCAGTCACAAATGTTGTTTTTCTCTCAGAGACTGTAGCATCTTTAAAATTCAGCAGTTCCCTTGATGTCTGTCAATGTGTCTGTTTGTTTTCTGGAAGAATAAGATGAAATGCTCATTTTTGGTAAGGTCAAAACCTTTTGTTTTCAAGCTTACCTGGAAAGTTTTGATTGTTTCAAGATTCATATTCTTGCTTTAGCATATAAAATAAAAATATAACTCTATATGCTTTGAAACAGAAAGTATATTTACATTTATCTCTTACCTTAAAAGTCCAGTCAAGAGAAAACTATATAATTTGGTTAAAACTATATAGTTTAGTTGATGTTGTCCTTGTAACTAAAAAAAAAAAAAAAAAAAAAAAAAGACATTAGAAACTTTCTGTTTCTTTTTACTGTTATTTTTATGGGATAGTAATTGCTATATTCAATCGGTTATCGAGTTATTTTCAAAACTCTGAATGGAGTGTGCAAGGCCAACGTAGCAAGAGGATAGGTTAGATCATGCACAAATGTAAGGACACAACCCAGATATCATTATTAGTATACAAGCTGGGATCAGTTGTTCTATTTCAAACACCAGTTCAAATAGTTCAGCTTAATGGGGGCACTTTTTATAATAACTGAATTCCAAATTGCCATCTTTTATTGTGATCTCCCTGCAGAGCCAGTGCTATAAGTAAAATCAAAGCTTCACTGAAGAGTGCAGCTCTGCCTAGGACTTTACCTTCTCTTTCTGTCGGTACCTTGGACAAGACCAAGTGAGTCAACAACTGCCTGCTGGGTGTGGGAAGCTTCTAACAGAGGATTTTTCAAAGATTTTCCCCTAAGAAGGATCCTAGTCTTCTAATGAGAACATGTGGCTTTGTCAGCCCCCATCTTTAAGGGATGCAGCCGGCATTTTTTCTCTCCTTTAGAAAGTATCATCAGTATAAGTACTAAGCTCACTTACCAATAAATCACCAAGTACATTGAAGTATTCCAAATGTAATCATAACTAACCTCACTTGAAGAAGACTTGGACTGATGTGAATCAAAGCTGCCCTTCTTTACAAGGATAATATTGTGTAAATTTTCCTATCCAGAAGCAATGAGACATGCTACAATGACCATGACTTAATCATTCTGACGAAACAGAGGATCAGCATTTGCAAGTGAACATGTTAGCTTTTAAAATACTTTTTAGAGAGAAATATGGCAAAGTATAAAAAAAATAAAAACTATTACTTTATATTAGTACGTATGACCTAACAGCTACTAGTTTTACTTGGAAAATATAGGGTCACTGAGATATCAAAGGTAGTTATGATTTCAGTAAAAATACTTGCAAAAAGTAGAGTGGGCACCACTTTTTGCAGTATCTGCAAGAATTCCCTTAACCCTTTAGCACTTATGTGTATAGACAGCATAGTTGCTTTTACAGTAGGTGAATGTAATGATAAATGTCTAGCATAGTTGAGAATTAAAACAGCATAGGTGGTCACAGATGGGGGATTTTGCTTTTCTCCTGGAGGTGACTGGCTTTGCTACACTTTAGCTGTTGATTAATACCTATTATGGAGTGGCAGTTTGCTGTCAAATGGCCCTTTAAAGGACTAGTTTATAATCCCACAGCTAATGACCTTGGATTCCTCTTGGATCTGGTACAGATTTTAATAGCTTTCCTCCACACCATCCTTAACAAAATAAATCTCAAAAAAAAAAAATCAAGTTTAAAAGTAAAATTCTTAAACACTAAATTATTATTTCTGTATTGCAAAAGTTCTCCTTTAATTTAGGATCCCAGTATTGATGATAATCGAAAGTGGTAACATTTGAGTAAAACAAGAAGAGCTGAACTCCATTCCACATTTGTCCTGGGTCGTTACTAAACTTCACAAACTTTGGAGAGCATCTTCACTTTGACCTCTCTCTGGGGCTCTGCTTTTCCTAGTCATCTGTCACCACTTCTACGCATATAACACTTTCAAAGCTGTGGTTTTGTCCACATATTTCCCCTGCCATTTTGCAGATGTTCTGCATAGCCATTTCTAACTTAATGTTCTCCTCTATGTTCTTGTATTGATATGATACCATTTGGTGGTGTTGTGCTGATACCATCATGACTCCTGCTGAGCAATATTTTCTTGTTTCCTGAGTGTATCCTGTCTGCATCCATCTTTATGTCTTTAAGGCAGGGAACATTTCCTCTCCTCTCCTCTCCTCTCCTCTCCTCTCCTCTCCTCTCTTCTCCTCTCCTCTCCGATTAATCCAGAGTGGCTCCTAGGCTCTCAGATAATACGAGTAGATGGTGATGATAGCAATATGATGCCATGTTCTAGTTTAGCAGATTGATTTTCCTTAACTATGAATCCCAGTTTTGGAATAAAATCTGATGCCTCAAAGACAGTTTTAAAACTCCTAAGTTCTTCCTTGGGACCAGTACTCCATCTTTGCTTTCCTAGCTGATCCAAAATTGAGACCATCAATAATTTCATGTTCATCTGGCACCATAAGTTATACCTACTGGATCCTATTAAAGAATACCTTATATTATATAGAGAAGTAAAGCACAGAAATATTTTCGTAGATTACGAAAGGAACCGTTTGTAAACATAGACGCGATATATCAATTGGAGCACAGAAAGGCTGGATACCTTTTTTTTCTGAGGCAAACAAAAAGAATAAAGATTTAGTTGCTCTATGAAAATAACTATGAAAACTCTTCTAAATAATAGTGCAGCCCTTCTTTCTTTAAGCAAAATGAGGTGGAATGCAGAAAGTAAAAGAATCAAAATTCAAAACCTCAGGAAAATAATCAGTCATTTTAAGAGCAGTGGGAGAGGTGTGCTTTTGGAGAAACATTAAATGCAGAATATGCAATGTATTCTTAAATATTCTTCATAATCATTATTTTTCTGGCTAATGCCAGTAGGCCTTTTCTGCTCTGCAGATCCCTAGTAAAAGTAAATGAAAGAACTAGAATCATGCTAAAGGTGAATTTAGAGGTGCAGGATGGATCCTAGTTGGGTAAATCCTCTTCCTTAGTGTTAATTCAGCCAAATCATAGGTATCAATTTTTTCAGAGACTGTTTAAGCACAGTATGGCTCATTCCCTTTCCAGAAGCAGCAACATCATTGTGTGTGTAGTAGGACTGTAACAGTGAGATAGGAAACTCACTTTCTTAGCTTTAATATTACAGAGACCATATATTCAGACTTTGCATTTGCACAATCGCTCACTATCAGGGAAAAATGAGAAGGGGAGAGAAGAGAGTTCATAAATAATCTTGAAGAATTAGACAGCTGACACCACTGCTGGTTGCTATTTTTGCACAGTACAAGAAAATGGGTACTGTTTATGTCCTCTCATAAAATCCCTTCTGTTGGAGGACACAGCCAGCACCTACGGCTGACTCTCTCTCCTGCATTATGCTAGGGCATCTTGGTGTGCTGCCGCCTACTCCCATCCTTCTCTAGGTCATGTTAGTGTAGCTCTGGATTTTCAGCAGAGCTACATGCTATGGAGTAGATGGGTTCCCCGGCATGCAGAAAAGCCAGAACTCCTTTCTGAGAACCAGGCTGGAGGTCAGCTTGTCTTGCTTCTCCATAACAAAAGATATGGGATGTGCTTGGGTAGCTTGGCTCGATGGAAGGAGCATGCCCTGACTGTGGTTGTGTCTTGGTTGTGTGGGTGCCAACAGTCTGCGCTATAGGCGGCTTCTGTATCAGCAGTGTGTAATAAGATCTCTTGTAATTGACACAGGGGTGCGTACTGTGTGGCCATCTGCATCAGCTGGGGCCTGCTGGCTTTGTGGGGCAGGTCTGTGGGAGCCAGCACCAGCCCCAGGGAAACACAGGAACACCACCATTAACTGTGACAGGAAGGTTTGATGATGAAGACTGGCCCCCAAAAAGCACTGAAAATATATGCTAATTAGCCCAGCCAAATCTGCAAGTGAGTTACCCCCTGTGCTCTCTGGTGTGGTGGTTGTGGCTCCAGTATCAGCTGCCACCTCCAAAGTGTTTTGCTTCACGTGGAAGATCGGTAACATTAAATTCAAACATCTCTATAGGAAGTGAAAAACTAAGAGTCAGCGAGGCATCTGATCTTTTCTGAAGGCAACACAGTAGTCTACTTTCTTCAGAGCCAGTGATAATAGCAAAAGAGCAGCATGCAAATCTTGAAGAGAGTCAGGGGTGGAAAAACAACTGTAGAAGGAAGTATGTACCAAAAGAAAAGAGAACACTGGAGACATCTTACTCTGTAATTATTTTTTGCTTACTAATCCATACATACTTTAGATATGTCTTTAGTTTAAAATAAATAATGAATATGATGGTAGGTCTTTTGTTCTGCACTTGAGTTGTGAGAAAGTTGAAAGTCTCGGTGTAGTTGTGTTGTAGCAAAATTTGATAAAAAAAAGCATTCTGCAATGAAGAGTCAGTAAGAATCACAAAGTTCAGTGGATCAGGGCCTGACTTCAAATTCATTTTAAGTGTTCACATAACTGCTATTGTTCTGGAGATCTGCTGGACAGAATCTGGTTTATACAAGATCTAAGTTCATAGAGATAGAAAGCCCCCTCAAATGTCAATCAGACTTCGATATGTAGGTGTTACATATAAAACTAGATTTAATAAAATAAAATATCCGTGAACACATCCTATCCCTCCTTCACCTAATGACAGAAGTAATGAGTCATTTTTACAAAAAAGAAGATATAGATATGTCAATAAACTATCAATTCTGGTTCTTAATCATTAATCCAATTAGTTTTATTTAAAGCTCATGAAAAAAAAAAAAAATATCCTAACCATGGTTACCATGGTGAAGTAAAGTACAAAGTGTAACCTAAATCTATTTCTAAATATTAAATTATCAATTTAGCTATATTTCTGTCATTTTACCAAGACTAACCATAGCAAATGAAGGTGAAGAGAACAAATATGTTTATATCATCATAATGTACTACCTACCACTGTATGGTATGGCAGCCACATCATTTCTTAGCATTAATTAGGTTATTCTGTCACTATCATAGAGAATTAATAATCCAAATCTGCAGTGAATACACTTATGTGTATTCAAAACACTCTCGTTCACTATATTAAGATATTTTGTCTTGAAGTCTGGAAGAAATGTATATTTATATTCTGCCAGAATATTTCAAAATTTGCTGAAGTGATTGTCTTCTGCTTTTGCAAATCCATTTTTAAGAGGATAGGCTTTGAAAGTTTGGGAATACAGGCAATTAAATGAGTACAGGAAATTAAACTCCAGTAAAAAGGAAATGGAAAAGCTTATGAAGTACCTGTCAGATTAAGGACTTTGGACATTTTCTTATGAACAGTCATGAATAAGTTGCAAGCAAGAGAGCTACTGATAGCTATTTATGTTTATATGTAGAACTATGGGTAATGTAATAGTACTGAATATACTCTGAACTGTTCCTTTTCCATCTGTAACCTCATGCATATTCCAGAGCTTTCTACCCAAGAGACAAATTTATTCACAGGCAGAAGAGAATATCCTTCAAAATCTAAAGTTGCAGTCCTGGTGCAGCAGTGGTTCCCCCTCCCTTCCCCTTTTAGATAGGAAAACCCTGTAGAAAGCTGTCAGGTAGGGTTGACTTCATTCACATGGTCCTGTTGGGAAAGGATTTCACATGAATGGCAAGGTGACAACTGATACTACGAGCACCTATGAAGGGAGTCAGCCCCATGAACTCAGAGGATATCTTGCAATCTGTTTTGACTTTTCATATCCTTTTTTAATTTTGTTTGTTTTTCTTTTCAGTTTACCATTCTGCTATTTTAACAGAAGAGTTCAGGACAAGTTATTTTTCACTTTTTATTTCCTGTGAGGAAAAGTATTGGCTATGGTAACATTATTTCTACAACTCTAACTTTATTTTTAACATCGTATTCTTTTCACATTGACTTGAATACAGACAAGTCTTCTGACCTTTACAGTTTTTTTTAGCTGACAAAGGCACTTTATGTTTTCTCGCTGTGATAGAATTAAGTCTCATCCTCCTAAGCAATAGGAATGAAAGTGTTCAAAGCAAAAATGGTTGAATCTTGCTAAACTAATACTCATGAGAACTGATTATATATAATGCATTACAAAATTGCATGATCTTTTAAGTCAGTGTGCCACTTTCACTATTTTATAGCTGACAGAATGAGTAGAAAGTGAGGTAATGAGCTGAAATATAAGGTAAAATACAAAAGGGGAAATTGTTTAGGTTTGAATGTGTCTGTTTGAAAGAAGAGAGGAGTATTGTCCCATCAGGCAGTTCTTTACTGCTTCATACAATTTGGAATGAGGTTGTCTTTCCTGAAAAGGCACCAAAAACTATCAGATTTTTTTAAATGGCATAGTAGTAATTTCTCTGCATAAGAATTGCAAACAGCTCCATTAATTTGAGGGGGAGGGTTCAATTCCAAGCCTATTGATATAGATGAGTGTCTTTCTGCTAACTTGACTGGACTTTAGATGAGGTCCAGAAAGTACGTAGTATTCAAAAAAACTCAAATAATAGTCAGGAAAACTGCTAGCTATGGGCAAAAAATGGTTACCTGGGAAAAAGCTTGTGTGCTAATGTAATTCCCACATACAAAAATAAAGGTCAGTTGGAGGGCACTTTAAAACTCTTCATGAAATTCTCTCTTCTATCCCAGTACTCACATCTGGGTAGAATGAGCATACTCTGGTATGTAGAAGAGGAATAGTCTTTTGACAGATACACCAAAAAAAAAAAAAAAAAAAAAAATCCCAGGTAAACAAACAAAAAAATCCCCATACTGGTGAAAGACAAGCAGCAAAAATTGATTTCTCTTTTTTCAACTCCAGATTGACCTTGCAGTACCAACAGTTTAAAAATATTTTTGTAGTGCTGTGTGAGCAACGTTCATATGAAATTAGTAGTAAAAAGATGCTGCATAATTGAATGTTCACTATTGTATGGATTATGAAATCAAATATGCAGAACATTCTGTCATTCTAAGGTGAAATAAACCTAAGAAACACTCTGATAGTTTCAGTTCTTGACCAGCTTAGAAATCAAAGGGAATGTTGACACCTAATTCTAAACAAGGGCAACCCATATAGCCATGCATAAAACTACTTTGGTACTTCTCATCTTTGAGATATTGACTCAAATACTATTAGGGCTTTAGTTGCTGACAATTAGATATTTTTAATGTAAAATAAAACCCTGAAATCCCAGTCCAGCATAGTTCATCTTAGTTTATTGATTGACTGTTCTCTTTATAGACTTAATCAGTAAAAGTTACCAATTTCCTTGCTACAATGCTTGCAGGAGTTGAAATCGGAAGTTAGCTAAACACATTGTTTTACTCTGCTTTATTTATATCTTCATAGCTTCATATGCTTCCATATAGCTTCACAGCATTCATCCATTTCCCATCTGCTTATCTGAAAAGCAGAAGGATCAAAAATACCAATATGTACCAGACATACAAATCATTATTCCTGGTATTTGTCTGGCAGTCTTAAAAATGGTAACATGAAGGTGTATACAAATCATCTATTGCTTGTACAGAGAAGTTAACCCTTACTAAACAGGACTTTACAAGCACTTTGCAGAATCAAGGTCACAAGAAGTTTAATTATGCCATTTGACATGGGTACTGGATCACATGTTTGGTGCTGGACATTGTGAAGTCCCAGTTCACAATCTGATATGATACAGAAAACAACTTTCCACACACATGAACTAAAAGAGTTGCTTTAAACATACATTTTATCAGTTAATATGAAGCAGACTAGATGACTTAAAATATATAGCATCTAGCAACAATTAGAAAAGCTGATTCAAATGACGATTTATAGAGCATACATATGTAGGCTGAATTTCACTATTAGCTTTCCATGATGTGATTTTTATTTCATGAGATCCTCTTATGCACTTAAAAAAGCCAAGGACAAAATAAAAAACATGTTCCTCTTGAGTTAGGGGAAATCTTTGCTGAATTAAAAAAAAAGTTTATTGAAGAATATCTCACAACTGACAGTTTCATAGACATCCAAAAGTTTTTGAGAATTATCTGATGTTTAGTGCTAACTCTAGCTGGCAGTGTTCAGAGTTGTTGGGAGGGAAGAGAGATTAAAAAAATATATATATATATGTTTATGTTTGTATGAAGTATAGGCAAATTCCTCTCCTTTTTCTCTTGGAGTCAGGAGTACCTCAAAAAAACTGAGTTCACACAGGGATACTTTTCCCCAAATAAATGACACTGGTTTGACATAGAAGAAAAAAAATTCAGTCTGAGTCCTTACCTAACAGAATTGCTGACAGACAGCTTCATTCATTCTTCAATCGTGGGATTATATGGAAAACCACTATCTATAAATTGACTAGATATTTGAAAGCACCTGAATCTTCTAAATCTATCTTTGGGAGGCTGATAATTTCACCCTTAGGCAAGGAAAAATGTGGGGTTTTTTTTCCTCTCTGAGTGTAAATTTACATAAGGCCAAAGAAAGATTCCAAAAATGATACTTCTTTTCATTGCCCCCTCACTCTGGGGTGAGGTGTTCTGTCCGTCTCTCTCTAAACTGAAACTCAGTGTCTTGTATTGACTGAATTAGAGGCTCTGTGAAGATACTGGGGAAAATCTACTGAGATTTAGAATGCTTATTGTGAATTTTCTTTCAGAAGCTACAGCTGGAAGAAAAGATCATGTTTGCAAGTGTCCTTAAAACAAAACAAAACAAAAAACATCACCTTCCCTCCTTCTACCCAAACCCAATGAAAAGGTTGACAAGGAAACATCAGCATACAGAAGAGAGAAAAGATTTCTGTATATAGGTAGGTTGACCGGTATGCCACTCTCTTGCTTGGCTTCAGGTCTTTTTATCAAATCAGCCACCCTGGATGAAACCATTTTGAACAGTCTATTGATGTGGGGAGCTTCAAAATGTTTCAAGTTCAGATTTATTTGATAAGAATATGTCAGAGTTTCACCCATTGCTCTCTGTTCTGCAGGGAAGTGCAGCCCATTCTGCCACCTTCATAAATGAGAGAATCCAGTTTTGCCACAGAAGGCTCAACATTTTTAATTGCTTTAATTTTACATCACAGCACCATCCTTCAGTTCTGCACAGGTTTAGGGCGCATGTCTATATAGTGGTGTACTGAAAGTAGTGTCATTCTCTCAACAATTTCTTTTTTCAGAAAAAACTTTTAGAAAAAAAAAGCTCTCTGACTGAAGAAAAGAAGTTGTGTGTCTGAGAAGTATGATTGAATTATTTTGTTCAAATACTTGATGTAAACCTCTCAAAAAGAAAGAAAGGCGAAGTCTGGAATTAGCATGGGTGTTTTTAGTTCAACTTTATCTCAGGACTGGCATTTAAGTGCATGTCAAAAGGTTTTAAGTAAAGTTCTTGATTGTAGGTCAGTCCTCAGTGGATAAATCATAAAAACAACCACAAATAAGGCATACAATTGGCTATCCTCCTGCTGAAGAGAAATTGTGTTAAGGTAGACTAATGAATAATGAATCATTTTCTCACCCTTGGGGTGAACGCCCCTGTCAGGGCTGAGTCACTGTGAAAGCAGTATGCTGAAGTGACTTAAAATGCAGCAGCCTTTAGTGCCAGTGACAGATGGATATAACTTGGGTTTTATACATACTCATTTTTAGGCCTTCACGAGCCATGAGTACAAATATACAGGAAAATGAAAGATAAACTGTTATACCAGTCCCCTGTTTGTGCATACTTTAGCAAAGTGCTATGGGGAGACCTCTTAAAGCCATTTAAAATGACCACAGGGAATTGTCTTCTATGGTAGTCAGAGATGGATATTTTATTCCAGGGTTTCTTCATTGCTTCCCTTTTTCCATCAGACTGCAGACTTTCCTGGAATAAGCAGTGTGCTACTTCTGCATAATGAAACTGCATCTTTTACATTTTCTGCTGAAAATTTGTTCTGATGTGATCAGCAGTTTACCTAGTCACCTGGAGGTGTTATAGCATCAGGACTGCAGATATGAAAAGCTTGAGGTACTTTTTGATTTTATCAGTTGCATTTTAAACAGAAATATGTGTTCTTGTTTGAAGGAGAGAAGACAAAACGGTAACTTTAGAAGTATGAACCACCCTGAAGAAAGGATTGATTAAGCAAATGGTATTACAATCTGGATGAGAAATTATGCAATAATTTTTAACTTGACTGAAATGTATGTCTCGTGGGCTATATACTGCCCTGGATTACGATTTCTCTTTGTTTAATCCTGGCTTCTGGTATCAGCTGCCCTGTGAAAAGGGGCCTGTGGTGAGCTCTCAGTGGCCTCCAGTGGCAGTCCGTGACGAGCTTGGGGACCATCCCCACAGAGGCATTAATTCAGCTCACCCTCACCCTCAACACTGATGTTGCCAGGAGGACTTCCATGAAGGTCCAACCACTTGCCATTAACTTGCTTTCACCTGATCCTTAGAGAGAAGATGCAACTTTAAACAACCCTGTGATTTCTTTGGGGTGAACCCTCATTTGTCCAAGAGTGCAAATGAAACTCTCTCAGTGTAGTATAGCCACAGAACGTATCTTGTAAGGAATGTTATTAATTTAAAAAAAAAGAGGATAATGAAACAACATAACATATATAGATGATTACTTCTAGCTACTCAGTCAAACTGTAGCCTGTGGAAAGCTAAATTGGAAAGCTGTTTGAGAAAGGAATCACATGCCAAAGGGTGGCTATATACTGTCTCTAACAGAATAGCTTTACAGAAGCAATAGCACTAATGCTTGTATTCTGTTCTGTGCCATTTAAAGCATTGTCATTCGTTGTAGAAAATGGGACTTTTAAGCTGACCTTCTGTTTTACCTTTGGGAAAGCTAATAGTTGTATTGCAGAGGGGGAATCTGGTTGGTTGTTTTTTAATGTGGTATGTGCCACAAATGAGAATGTCAGGAAAGTCTGAAATTTCATCTCATCCAGATCTATTAGTGTTAATGTTCTTTTCATTATGATTTCATCAGGATTAATTAACAGAATCTGTGAATAATATGGTGCACATATTTGATATGCAAAACCAAATCAACTGTACAATTTATGCTTCCTTACAGCTGGTATTTCACATATTGACAGTCAGGAGTATAGACTACATGCATTAGTCTACACTAGCTGTCTGTGACTAGCAACTTGCCTTCCTGAGCTGAGAGGTGACCTGGATCACAGTGAAAAGCTGGTGCTAGTGACTGACCTTGCCAGAGTCATAGCTTCTGAAGTGGATGGCCAGCCTGCAAAACAATAGACTCATTTTCTTGCAAAGCTCAGGTTAATGCTTTTAATGCTTAAATTGTGGCAGTATAAATGCGTCTTGACTATCACACTTAAAAATAGTTCAGGATAAACTTATGGAAAGTTTAATATTTGTTTTCAGTAACTTGTCCAGTGATTACTCTGAAAAACCCTATAAATTATCTCATCGATATGATTCGTCAGTAAGTGGGCACAGTAAATACAGGAGGAGTGCACTGCTTATAATTTGCAAAGAGCTCAGGTTTAGCAGACAGAAATTTCTGTTGATAGCAATGGTAGTGTCCAATTAACCCCTCTTTACATAAATATCTAATTTTTGATATGAGAAGCCATTTTTAAATATTTTTTTCATCTATTTTGGTGGCAGTTCATAGGATAAAAAATTGAGGTCTTTCTTTTGTACCTTTTTAAAAACATGATAAACCATCTTTATAGGCACTAAGATCTGGAACGTTGATATTGTTTGAGTCTTAGAACCAAAATAGTGTAATCTGTTTTCTGATTTCACTGGGCTTGGCACTGGTTCCTGCATATTTACATTTAATTTCTTCCATTCACATGTGGTATTTGATTTGAGTGTTTGTGAAAGCTACCAATCTGACAGTCCTGCAGACCGAAGCTTTCCATTTATTCACCCATGAAGTACAAAGTTCAGGTTTCCCTTTCCATTTAAAGCACCCCTACCCATGCTGACCAGACCACCTCACGGGAGGTGATTTAGATTCCAAACACACAGTTTCCTTTGCCTCTCTGTTGAGAAGGCCAGCAAGAAGCCGATTTATGCCAGCTGTTGCATAATTTTAATGGGCACACTTGTCTATGGGGAATAAAGCTGTCAGATAACTACACGATAATAGCTTTGGGTTACTACTGGTCTGGACTGGATTTGAACCGATACTCTGGAAGAAAATTACTCTCTCTCATTACTTGTCCAGATATGCATTAGGATTTCTGTGGGGCTCTAAGAAGTATCTTAACAGAAGTGGATATTTTAAGAATATATTCATTAACAAATAAATGGAAAATGTGTTATCTGAATTCAGCTTGTTAATACTGCACTAAATATGTGGTTTATACTTAATAGGTAAGGAATGTAGCTCATGTTATAAATGCAGCACATGTATATTATACCTGGTGCACATTTATCTAAACAGTGTCAAGTTTTGAAACAGCTTACATTAACTCTGCATCTGTGCTGTGAATCCAGAAAGAAGTTGAGGTTTGCTCAGCTAAATCCTTTTTCACGGTGTTGGCAGCTGAGAAGGAGTTAGCTACTGATATGCTTACTTTTTTCCCCGTTTCACGTTTCTAAAGAGGACATAATAAATGAGAATAGATTGATTCCACAGTAACAAAAGGAGTGAGGTAGAGACAATAATGATGAGCATGTTCCAGCTGGATGAGTTATGGGAAAAGTCCAAAACCTCCAGGTTCTCATTTTCCCACAAGACAGCCAGTTCTGACACTTTAATATATCGGCATAGATATGCCAGAGTGGGAGCAAAGAGGCGTTTAGTTCCTACCTGCTGTTCCACCTCAATGGCTCTAGCACGACCCTCACCCCCAAAATAGCGCTGTAGCAGGTGATGGAGATGCACACAGCTCAGGGGAGAAGACAGAGAGGGACAGGACGTGTTCCCCAGAAGATGGGTTGAGCTTCCCAACTGTGCTGTCTCTCCAGCTGCCACTACTTGGTTGTGGTGGACACCAGCTTGGCCAGGACCACAGCAAGGGGCCTGCACGCAGTGCGCTTGGTCCTTCTTGCACAACATAAAGGCAGGGCTAGCCTCGCCATTCTTGTTACAGGGGCAGCTGTTTCTGAATTAGACTACTAATTTCTTTAGTGTTTTCCACTACTGGCTTTTGGATGCCATGAGAAGCCAATATAAACCTTTTCTTGGTGGAGAAACTGTGAGTGGAAGCATGGTGCTGCCTGTGCAGCAGCTGGACTTTGAGAAAGGGCACAGAAGACAACTAGAAAAAATATTCTCATGAGCTGCAAGGGAGATACATGCACTAAAGCCTCAGCAACACCTGGCAATTGCTGCTGATGGCATCACATATATTAACTAGTCACTTATCTAGTGATCTTAATATAAGTTATCTACTGATCACTGATCCAGAGGGCCATGTGGAACAAGAGACCTCATCCTATTTCTTCCTATTCATCCTGTTGAATCTGAACAGTGAAACTGGAAAAGAATGCACAGTACATGAGACAGAACTGCAAAATAGCTATATGCCTTGCCCTGCTTCAGTTTTTCTTCATTTAGGGATGTTGTTTGTTTGTTTGTTTGTTTGTTGTGTTTTTGAAGGACTGTTCAGATCCTTCTGATCTTTTTTTTCTTCCATGTCTTATTCCTTTTCTTCCACTTGTCCTGTCTAAAACAACCAGCCACAGACCCTTGAAAAAATAAATTCCGCCTTCTCTTGGCAAATGATCCCCCGTTCTGCTTTGCTGGGTGACTGACTCATTAGTTACTGGTACCCTTGGCCAGGCTGTTTCTTCTGTGGAGCAGCCAGTGGCTCTTCCACGTGAATAGGTCTGGCACCAGAGACAGGCAGCCTTCTCCTGTTAGCCCTGTGTCTGTTTCTGCTTCTGTGCAGATGAAGGTACTGAGACAGACAAAACCTTCAGTCAGTTTACTGTTTGGTGTCTGACTCACATGAGAGCTTGCAGTATTAAAGAGAATTCATAGCAGTTAAAATAGATTTCTCAAATCATTACAGGACTATACTTATATGTGCTTGGCTAGCACATGCTAGATTTGTTCTTATATACAAGTCTCCCAGATGCAGAATCCATCTAATTTTTTTCTTGTGTTAAGGCCCACAGGTTTATTATTGTGGTACGTTAGCCTACTGGTCAGCTGAAAGCAGTATGAGACATATTCATCACTTGCAGGTGGGGAATTCCGTACGTTGGAACGGTGCTGCCAGCTTTCTTCTTTCTAGCAGGCAAGGAGAACTAGAGTCTGCAATTCCCTGATCTGCAGCTCTTTTCTGAGAATTTTGAATTTTAAACTTCAAACTTTATTGAACTGAGTTGTTAGTCTAAATCTGTGTAATTCCCAGATGTATCCCAGGGCTGGTCCTGGATTTCTCGGAGAGACATTTTCACTGTTTTATTCTGTTTTTTTCTGCTTGTTTCAGTAGATGTTTGCACTGTGGACTGAACAGAGAAAAATCAGTGTCTTCTGCAGTGAACCCTTTTCCAAAAGGTGCATTGGGGAGTTCAAGTAGCTGTCCAAGCCAAGTGAATTTTTCTTAAAGCCTAGTCCTAGTTGAGTTGCTCCCACACAAGAACAGAAAGGAGACAAGAATGAAAAAGAACTGGCTTTGGAGAAATTCCAGTCCCTACCCCACTTTTGTAGACAAAGTTTGCCAGCAAGGCAATGCGCAAGATGAAGTCTAGACAAGAACTCACTCACAGCTTGCACTAGTGACTGCATCTCAGAGTAGTGCTTGGACACCTTCTTTTACTTTAGCTTTCCTTTTTAACCTGGGGAGGTCCTACATACCAAGACAAATATCCTAGGTGAAGACACAGACTAGTCTGTAGCATATAGATCCACAGGAAATATTCCAGAAAACATTATGAGGTTATGTTTAGGAGATCTGCAGCTAGACAAGAGAGCCTGCTAGGGCACAAGGAGGGTGGAGTTTGGCCAGGGATTTCCAAACATGCTTAGAAGATTGAGATGCTTTGGGTGGCCATCCCAGCTCCCTTTGGGGGCTATCACATCTGATTGCCCAGCTTAGCATTCATGGCTTCTGTTATGGTGAATGTCACTTACATCTACCTACAACCACCATGATTCTCAAAGAAAGTGGCAACTCACTGAAAAACCCAGAAGGCAGTATAAGACCTCTTAGCTTATGCTCTATTTATTTCCAGTTCAGCTTTCAATTTTGCAAGAGAAGGCTTTTCAGCATGCATCGGTAAGAGCTCAAGCTTGTATTCCTCTCGAAAATAATTGAGGGTAGTTTTCCTTATTTGTAAGGAACTCTCCTTTCATCCTCAGCAAGTAGTAGCATGTTGTCATACAGATGGTGTGCAGGTCATCATTCTTTCAACTTTGGATCCTACAGTGGCCAGAATTATAAGCATGGTCCTTCTCACTTTGCAAAGCACTCTGCCAAAGGGATTTTTTTCTTGAAATAAATTAATAACAAAGTGGATCTATTCACATACATTCTTTGTTTTACATGGAGCTTTGGTTCTTGGAATCAATTGCTCAGTCAGTCCCCAGCCATCTCAGGGTTACAACAGAGAAACTTAATGGAAAGTTAAGACTGTAAAGAGTCATTAGAAAAGTTGGTTCAAATCTCAATTTCTGCCAGATAGAGGTGATTGAAGGTCAGGCACTGCAATTTTTAATTCTACAACTGTAAGCACTGAATTTGGAATAGGATAACTAATTTCTTTCTCTTTTGTTAAAGCATGGACAAATGCAGTCATGAAACTAAAACATTTGCATTATTAAACCCGTTGAATGAATATGAATAAATTGCTAATCCGGAAAGGCTATAATTATTTTTGCCCAGCCATGAATAAATAACTTTTTTTTTGCAACATTTGTGAGCTTAGATTGTCCATTTGCCCTTGTGTACTGGTAAACTAATACACCAGTTGAGTCACCTAGATCAAAGACACATTTTAATAAGACATAGAAGTATATTTGCTGTCAGCTTTCTCTACTGGAACCACAAAAATAACGTAATCAGTTTCACTACTATGAAAAAAAGCTGATCCTTCATTTGCCTGGACAAACCAAAATGGTTGTTAACTGTCTTCAGTGACCTTCCTCTTAGCTGACAGTTGCTTGGTGGCAGATGAAGCTGAGTAATCAGCCGACTGTGGTGAAAACTAAAGCCATGTACCTGATGCAGTCTAGTTTTGAACTGTCATTTGTAGTACATGTGAATTTGTTGTTATAAAAGCTTCAGCATTTTGAATATTTTAGTCTTTCTGTCCAGACATTAAATAATTGTTAAAGTCTGTTTCTTGATAGGGAATGTATATTTCCTTTCTGAATTTGCAAAGCTGTATTTGATGGCATTCCTGTTTCCCATTTTCGTGGAAACTTTTCTTTTCCTTGGTAGCTTTGGGTATTCCAGATATCTGGAAGTGATTTCCCCTAGAGTAGTAGCTCTCTAATGTTTGGAGGAACTAACATGAAAAACGTGACTTTCATTTGAGATTGTGCCTGTGTTGCTGAAACAGAGACAACAAAGACTATTTGCAACACAGGAAATTATAACTAGATACTATGAAAAAAAAATTCACAGTGAGGGCAATCAAACATTGGAACAGGTTGTCCAGAGAAGTTGCATAATCTCCATCCTTGGAGATACTCAAAGCCTGACAGGGCACAGCCCTGAGCAACCTGATCTAAGTTGTCCCTGCTTTGGGAGCAGCAGAGAGGGTTCAACTAGATGACCTCTAGTGGTATATGATCATTGTCAGTCCACGGATTTTAGATTCAAGTTATGGTTATCTTTGCTGGTATATGGATTGCACTGAATTCTACAGCAAACTCTTTCTGAATATTCATGTCACCACCTACATGTCACAGACCTACAACCATTTGTTCCTTGGAGAACTGTTCTTCATCCATCACAATCTATCACAATCCTGCATAATTTTAAGAGTCGTGATTTCTATTACATCATTTTGAATGACTGAACTTTTGAGTTTTGTCTTGATAGAATATCAGGATTATATTGTGCCTGAAAATAGAACAGACAAATCAAATATTCTCCCTTAAGTTTCTTCTGAATGCTTAATCAGATGTCTATTTTATATACAAGCTGTAGTACCTTAAAATTAAATTACTGTTGTTTACTGTCAACTGACTTGAAAATAAGGGGGACACAGGAAATCAAACCAGCAATAATGGAGTGTTCATACTTTGCTTTGACATATAGTGAAAGAACCAAAAGTGGTCAGAGGTAGAGGACAGAGGGGGTCAGATGAGCCTGCCATATTATGTAACTGGTAGGTGATGCCTGCCGCAGGTAATAGTGAAAATGGTTCAGCAGTTGAACAAGACAGCATGGATAAACATCTTTGTTGAAGCATAAGTTCTTCCTTTTTATTTTTTTCCTTCTCTGTTCTTTTTAATATCTTTGAGCTGAGCACATTGAAAAGACTCAGTTTGTATTTACATTCCTTATATAAAGACATGGGGATACCAGAATGAAAAACATACCCGCAAACATTTAGTTGGCCTCCCAGTTTTACTTGGTCACCAAGTTCCCTGTAGAACAGGGAGAATGAAGAAAAAGCAAGTACTATATCTGACTGAATTGGCAAACAGTTGTTTTTCCTATATTCTGTTTCTCTCTGACCACACATTCTGTTAAGCAAAAAGCTACAGATGAAACATTTGCCGGATGTTTTCTGACCCACGGGATAATGGGACTAAAGATAAGAACAACTCACCTTCCCACACATTTTTAAAAAGAACATATGGAGTGGTTGGAGCTGCTGAGGAGGAAAGGAAAAGAATTTCAGGTTCTGGGCAGAAGCTAGTTTAACCGGTTCCAGGTATGCCTAGAGAGCATTCATTAGTAGACCGAATACATATAACTAGTGACTGCTGTCATTCTCTCTCTCAAAAGTGGGCATTATCACAGAAGAATCAAGAGAATCAGACCTAGTGCATGGAAAACCTTCACATGAAGAAGACATCCAGCTTGCTAAGACTATCATATTTCCAACAGGCAGAAGTGGGGGAGTGGAAAAGAAGGGACTTGTAGTCCTGTGCAGTGGAAGTCTGTGATCCTGGTCTCCAGATTATGCTTGCTGAGATATTTGGCATTCAGGGATGAGAGAGAGGAGCCTATTTTAGGAAAAACACTCATTCTGACCTTAGTGATCATATAACATCAAAGAAAAAGGGGAATTTCAAGCAGCTTGGATGAGCAGAAGACCATGTCTTTCCTGGAGGGAAGCCAATAATCTATGAGTCATCTCTGCATCCAAATTTCCCTGGTAGTGAGAGAGAAATAGATGTTTCTTCAAAAACATTGTCTCTTGCAGTTTCTGTCAACTAGCTTTAGCTGCACCCTTCCTCAGTGACTGGACTGTTGATAAACATCTCTTGGTACGTAATTCACTCAATTAATTGTACAGGGAACTTAAGTACCAAACTTAGGTTTCTGAGGTGGACGTCAATGACATTTTCTGGAGTTAGATTTAAGTCTACCTTTTCTGGAGTTAGATTTAAGTCTACCTTACCTCTTCGTTTTTAAAAATCTTATGCAGGTTCAAGGTTAAGTTTACTTTACAATGTTTAATACTAGCACTAGTTTACTGTGTATAATTTATAAAAGATGAAAATCCTTGTTTATTTCCTCTGGCTCTGAACTATCTTCTGGCCGAGCTACTATGTTTCTTGCTTTTCATTATATGACTCAGTCTTTCAGAGGCAATTGTTCCTCTAGGAAGATAAGGTGAAAAGGCAACTGAAATAATACAATGTGTCATCAAAATAAAATGTGGTACAGATTTAGTTTATTGTTACTGAGGGAATTCTGTTTCAGTATCTTTCCCTCTGTGCCCAAAAGTAAGACAAACTAGTGAGCATTTCTACTTCTGGTCAGAAATTTCAGTTATATAATGCACTGGCATATACGAGATGGTTATACAAGACAAAAGCAAAATTTCCTCCCTATAGACAAAAAGACTATTAGCTTTAAATCTTTCATTATTTCTGGCTTCATGATATCATGAAGATAAAAACTGGTACTCTTTTCCAAGAAAAAGAGCTTTGAGTCTCTACCAAAAGATGCACAGCTTCCTCACAGTATTGAAACTTAAAAAAATTCAAGCCCTTAATGTGCATTTGATGCATCTATGTATATTTCTGAAAGCTTTGTAATAGTCAACTACTTTGGTTGATGAACTTTGAAAATACTGGCTTTTTGTGGAAATAGCACTCAGTCATAGCTCCTCCCATTACTATGGATCTATTCTGCGTAGCTGCCAGAGACCACAATTGAGGTGGAGGGTCTGTCACTCTAGCACTGTACAGTTATGGAGCAGAACTGCCGTCTTTCTGCCAACAACTCAATCCCTTAGCTGAGATAAACTGAATTAGCAAGTATAAGAAATGATAGGAAACAGGAGACGGACAAGTAGAAAACTAAGATACTTTCTTCTATCACTTCTGCAACGACTTCTCTCAGACTTTCTGCAACATAGCATTATAGCCAAAAGATAAAAGCAAATTAACTGAACTCAAATCCAGAATGCAGTCTACACTTTCCACAATGAGGAGTGTTTTTTCAAGACTGAGTAATGGCTCCCTACTTTACTGGGAGTCAAGCAGCAACAGTTCCTTGCTTGCCATTCTTTTTGCTAGCTATTGTTAAATCTAGATGTTTTATAAAACCACAATCTGACAGAAGAATGTAATTCCATGGAACATCACTCACTGGGTGGAGAGCTGGATCCCAAAAGATTTAACAGATGTTGCATTTGATGAGGGGGGAGAGAATGAACTATCAATCAAAATCTATCACGCAAAATAATCAAAAGGCAAAGTAAAAATTAAGTAGACATCAAAGAAGAGAAACCTTATTGTTCATTATTTTCACAGTGGCCATTCCAGTCAATTAGCATAAAGTTTTTCAGTACTGAATGCTATTTTGATAGCTTGCAAGCATTGCAAACTGCAAATAAACCTCCATGAAGGATTAAATATCCTGTTCACTACACAATCAACCATTACAACAGAGATGAGCCCAGCCAATTTCTCCCTGATCATGGGTCTAGTTCTCTTGCAGTCAGATCAGAATAAATTTGTAATAGTTCAGCTGTAGGTAAAGGAGTTATTTTAAGTAATTCAGAGCAAATACTGCCTCGGAATGGCATGCATACCATACAAACATCTATGCAGGGCTTCACTTGCTGAGCAGTGGACAAAAATAATGCATCTAATATGTTGGTTAACTAACAATTAGTTAGATTTGTTTAATGTTCTATCCAATGACAAATTAAATATAGTTTGGGTTGACAGCATGTGTATTCCTTGACGTCTTGCTCTGTGCTGCCATTGTAATTATTATTCCAAAGCAAAAGCCAGTCGTTTTCTTTCATTCACTAGATACCATCCTCCATATGAATTGTGGATTTTATCTAAAGCACACTGAAGTCCATCAGAAAAAATCCTATGGCCTTCAGTGAGCAGTCTCTGAATGGGGCAGGGTTCCTGTGGAAAATAATAGCATGGGATCATGTAATTATGTCTGAATATAAAATGCCTCTGCATGAGGGGGCATATCTGAAGGAACAACAGAATGCTTGAGGTTGGAATGGACCTCTGGAGATCCAGCCTGCCTGCTCACAGCAGGCCCTGTTTCCTCAGGGCCATGTTCTAACTCCATTTCTTGAGTTTTAAATGCCTGACTTTCCCAATTTAATGTTCTCTTATATAAAAAATAAAAGCTATTTATTATGCTTTACTCTCTAATTATTGGATCATTTGCCAGTCTTCTGTGGCCTCTTACCAAGAGAGTGGAATCCTGTTGTGATTTTACATTTAGTATTATAATTTTTTTCACTGAACTGGGCATCAGGATTTGGAGGTTTAATGCAATCTTGGAAATTATTGTAATGTACCAAACTAATTTTGACCTTTTTAAGGTTCTGTGTTTTGATTGCCAAGCCATTCCACCTCTTCAGCACAAGTCAGTGAGACTGCAATCAACGAAGAAAAGAATTAAACAGAAATAATGAAAAATGGATGATTTGGAACTTTAACATATCTTTTGGCAGGATAGGTAGATAGATACCTCCAAAATATTGTCAAAGATCTACCAGAAACACAGCACAGTTGGTTTGTTGTTAGATCTCACTCTTGAGCCTTGGCCAAAGTGCTCCAGGATGCTAACTGCTGACCTAGGTTTCAACACAGATAAGGCTCACTTGTTGTCCTGTTGATTTCAATGGAATTGTCCTGCACATTCTTATGTCCATAAATGTTTGCAGAAATGCTCCAAAGAATCTTTTCACCAGTCCCCCAGATGTTTATTAGGTGTCACCGTGCAGCATCCGTGTTTTTATGCTATGCCTATTTTTTTAGATTAAGAGCTATATGACAATTAGCTGAGAATAAGACCAATTACGAATGATTGATTGATGCTGCCTGTTACTGGATTTTGATGAGAGTTAGATTTTAATTAAAATTACCTCTCTTCTCACTAAGTACTACTATTGTTAGTTGAAGATAAGTTAGAGTAGCCTTTGTGCTGTTGCTTCTGCTAAGATATGAGATGAGGTATTTACATATTGTGTATACTTTAATTATGAAATTTAAGATCAGGTATGTAGCAACCAGCAAAACAGAAAATTTGAAGGCCAAGTCTAATCCAAAATACTAGCTATGTAGGTTTCATACTTTAAGTCCACATATCATTTCCTACCACTTACTTTTCAGTAGTTTCTAGCCTTGGAGGTAACTCCTTCTTTAGCTTGAAAATTTCTGAAAGGGCCTAATTTGGGCTTTTATCTCTGTGTTTCTTCTCAAGCTTAGTAATACCTGATTCTGGAAAGCGAGGCAGCTGCCTCCCACCAAGGCCCCAGCACAGCAGTGGCACCATGCCAGACGTAATGCCCTAGCTGAGCCCTGAGCACGCTTGCTAGTGATTAACTAGATCGCTACCCATTTTCCTCCAGTACCACATCCTTAAGTCACAGCCACAGCTAAAATAGGTGCCTATTTTAGCCCCACTGGAAACTGCAGGTTACATTTATGGACACTTGTAAAATACTTATCCCTGTGTCATTAACAGTTGCACATAACTAGACGCAGTAAAAATTGCTTCATAGTTAGTCTTTTCTTTCTTCTGTTCTTTTATCTGAAGAGGCCCCTAATTTGAGCACTTCATCAATTTTCGCAACTTTTGAGATGGCTGCAATGTTTTCTATTGGTAAAGTATATTCTCATATGCTAGAGTTTAAAATTTAATTTTTATATTACCTTTTTAGTGTCCAGTAAGTAATTTTATTGAATGAAAACTTAATGTATGTTTTTAAAAATTAAAATCTTGTTTAAATTACAAAGACCAGAAAATATCAGAGAGAGCACAGCTAACAGGCAGTGAACAGACAGAACAGTTTGCACAGCAGTTGGCGCAGAAGGGCACAAGAAGGCACCTTCGTTTCCAATCCTAGTAGTGTATGCTTCCTCAGATATGGTCATGACACGCTGCAGAGCACATTCCCCATGATGCAGCTGTTGGAGTCGCTGCATCAGCTGTGTCAGAGGCTTGGACCCAGACAGACCCTCTGACAGCTGATGCAGCTCTACAGGTCTCAGGCTGCAGGGAGTGCTTGGGGCCTCTCCATGAGGCCTGGGCTGGCAGTCAGCTCTCCTGCAGGAGGTGTGCTGCTGTTGRCGAGTTGTGTCGTCAGGTAAGGGAGTTACAGGAGGAAGTCAGTAGGCTGCGTAGTATCCAAGAGGATGAGCAGGAGATAGACAGGATATTCTTGGAGACCATACAGCTCCAGGAGTCCCAACCCCCCACAGCAGTGGAGTTGCCGGAGGGCTCTGTGCCATGTGAAACAGTACATCATAACACTGTAGAAGGCGGCTGGTAGCTGGTCACTGCTCGTAGGAGGAGAAAGGCTCCTACTCCTCTTGAAGACATGCAATTGAGGAACAGGTTTAGTGCCCTCCAGGCTGAGAAGGCGCTGGGCATGGCTTCAAGGGAAGCAACTGGGCCAACAGACCCTATGGTAAGGAGGGCTTTAAACTAGGAAAGATGGGGGAAGGGGAGAATTATAGAGACAGGGTAGTCAGCAAAACACGGCTCAAGTCAGGATGCTTCCAGCGGGTGCATGCAGCCGGGGAAGTGCATACAGGACATGACTATGGAGGATCCTCTTGCATCCCTCCTGGGAAACCTGCATGCTCGATCACCTCTCTGAAATGCCTGTACACCAATGCACGCAGCTTGGGGAATAAACAGGAAGAACTAGAGATCTGTGTGCGGTCGCAGGGCCATGATCTCATTGCAATTACAGAGACATGGTGGGATAGCTCACATGACTGGAATGCTGTCGTGGATGGCTATGTGCTTTTTAGGAAAGACAAGCCAGGAAAGCGAGGTGGTGGAGTTGCTCTTTATGTGAGAGAGCATCTGGAACGTATTGAGCTCTGCCTAAGGGTGGATGAAGAGCAAGTCGAGAGCTCATGGGTAAGGATTAAAGGGCAGGCTAGCATGGGTGACACTGTTGTGGGTGTTTACTACAGGCCACCTGATCAGGAAGATGAAGTCGATGAGGCCTTCTACAAACAGCTGGAAGTAGCCTCACGATCCCAGGCCCTGATTCTCATGGGGGACTTCAACCACCCTGATATCTGCTGGAAAGACAACATAGCTAGGCACAAACAGTCCTGGAGGTTCCTGCAGAGCATTGGTGACAACTTCTTGACACAGGTGGTGGAGGAGCCAACAAGGAGAGGTGTGCTGCTGGAYCTYGTACTAACAAACAAAGAAGGCCTGGTGGAAGATGTGAAGGTCGGGGGCAGCCTTGGCTGCAGTGACCATGAGATGGTGGAGTTCAGGATCCTGCGAGGAGGAAGCAAGGCAATAAGTAGGATCGCAACCCTGGGCATCAGGAGAGCAAACTTTGGCCTCTTCAGGGACCTACTTGGAGGAATCCCATGGGTTAGGGCCCTAGAAGGAAGGGGCCTTCAAGAGAGCTGGTTAATATTCAAACATCACCTCCTCCAGGCTCAAGAGCGGTGCATCCCTATGAGTAGGAAGTCAAGCAAAGGAGGTAGGAGACCTGCACGGATGAGCAAGGAGCTCCTGGCAAAACTCAAGCAGAAGAAGGAAGTATACAGAAAGTGGAAAGGGGGACAGGCCACTTGGGAGGAATATAGGAACGTT
>NW_020447930.1:643636-703606 GCF_003343035.1 Apteryx rowi
CATCTCTCTTATGAGGAAAGGCTGAGAGAGCTGGGCCTGTTTAGCCTGGAGAAGAGAAGGCTGAAAGGGGATCTTATTAATGCGTACAAATATCTTCAGGGAGGGTGTCAAGAGGATGGGGACAGGCTCTTTTCAGTGGTGCCCAGCAACAGGACATGAGGCAATGGGCACAAACTGAAACACAGGCAGTTCCATCTGAACCTGATGAAAAACTTCTTCACTGTGAGGGTGTCAGAGCACTGGAACAGGTTGCCCAGAGAGGTGGTGGAGTCTCCTTCCTTGGAGATATTCAAAAGCTGTCTGGACGCAATCCTTTGAAACATGCTGTAGGTGTCCCTGCTTGAGCAGGTGGGTTGGACTAGATGATCTCCAGAGGTCCCTTCCAACCTCAACCATTATGTGATTCTGTGATTCTGTAAAAAGAAAGCTCATGAAACTGTTTTCCAGGTCTAGGTGATCTGGGTCTCTTACTTTACTGAAACATTTCCTCCGGTGATTCACTTTTGTGGTGAGAAGAAGAATAAATACAGTGGCAAAGAAATGTGACTGACACTGTGACCTGAAAGCAGTGAGGGACAAAGTCTTTCTGATCTTATTTGAAATGATGTTCCAGACTTCATAGGTTGCATTGAGAAGGCTCTGTCATCAGTTAGTGACCTTGTTAGCAATCTCAGTGGGCGGACTAATTAATGACACTGGATTGCTTAGTTTTGGGGGATGAGTAGGAAATGGATACAGCATAATTAAACTATTTTTAAAGTCTCAGTCTTGAACTATTGCTTCTGAAAAAGTTGGTTGATATGTGAGTTTAATCAAAGCTAATAAATATTCATGGATTTATCTTGTATCAGCTTAACTTTTGGAGCACAATCCCAGATACAGTTCCATGTTAGATGCTGGTTTTGGATATATGTGCTTTGTGATAAGCAGCATTTCCTACAATCATTAACTCACAGGGCAGAATGGGAAAAAATTTGCCCAGCCAGGGTGTCCCAATCTGTATTTTGCTGGGTGCAACTGCAAACTGGGGCCTCACCAGTGGACGGTACAATTAGCAGAATTATCAGGTACTCAGCTTCATCCTTCAGCTTCCGTGTAACTGTAAGCTGCAATGCTCTAGGTCACCACAACAAAGCCAGTCTATTCTTCAGACAGTTTTGTAAGTCCTTTTCCAGCATTACTCAAATTATTACAGAACCACAATCTCTTGGATGGCTAATGTACCACTCTGTTGATCTCTAATGATATTCTTTCCTATTAATCAACCTTAACACTACAGATGGTCCTTTTTTGTTTTCAGTCAGCATGTGAGGGGAGAGAAAAAAGGTCAATTAAAGGTTTTATAGGGGTAAATATTACTATTGTGAGGAGTATTATATTTATTGATTCAGGATGTTGTTGCTTAGAAGTAATTCATAAGCAGGTCAATACTCTTACCTTAGCAGACAGGGTATTATGTTTAGCTGATTTGTTCTAGCTGTTTGTTTTTTAATTTGTTCACTTGTTATATGTTGGGCTAAAGGATTAAGCTAATTACATTGGGTGGAAGATTACAGAATTCCTTGCATATTTCAAAAGTATATAGGCTTTGTAGTTTGCGTAGTCACAAAATGGAAGCTATATCAGTTTTTAGGAAAGATAATGTGCATTTAAAAGAAATATTATCTCTAAAAATATGTATTAAAACACCACCTGCCCACAGCATAGACCATGTTAGTGTTTCTATTCCAATCACTGGCTGCAGGGAGTTCAATACATTATACTGAACATTAGGTTTATCAGTGAGATGGTATCTTGCCTGATGGCACAGGAATAATCAAATGAGGATTTTTAGGGGGAGTAGTAAGGAGAAAATGAAAAAGGAAAAAAAAAAAAAAAGAGATAAAGCTCTTTAGTGAGAAAGGCACTGTTAATTGGGAAATATCCTTACATGGTGCCTTCTAAGCTAGCAAAGTTTAATTTGCAGTCCTAAGGCTGCGAGGATCAAGAAAGATTCTGAACCATTGACCTAGAAAATGCTAAGGAAGCTGAAGCTGTTTGCAATTGCTGGAAGGGAACCTTGGACATAGAAGCAGCCACAAACTGCTGCAAGGAGGCTGCTATCTTAATCCCCAAGTTTCTGGGATAAGTGAAAATCATCAAACCATGCAAAGAAGAATGAAAATTTAGGCAAAGAGTGAAAAAATGGGCCTGTGGCTCCTGCACCAACAAATGTTGGATGGATACTGGGTATCTACATAGATAGGAAAATCGCTGAACATGTCCACCAAAGAGTACAATAAAGAGAGATAAAGGTAGGTATCACTTATGCTAGGAACCATAATGCCTATCTTTTTGATTAACCCTTTGATTAAGCCTTTTGAGGTTAGAAGATAAATATAGGACCTAGTTCTTTTACAGCCACTTGATTGTTCCAGTTGCTCTGCAATCTAGTCACTTATACTGTGTGGACTGCACTGCATGCAGAAGAGCTCTCAGACAAAAATACTGGCTTAGAGCAGTTCATGGGTGAGGAAAGTAATACACACAGCCAAAATGTGTTTACAAAAAAATTCCCTGTGTTTCAGCACAAATTTGAGACATACTGTGCACAAACATACTTTTCTAACATGTAGTCAATCTTAGAAATGTCGGTTATATTGGGCAAAAGCATATGATACAACTCCAAACATTCCACGTGCCTGATATTTTATAATGGTTTTTATCAAGCAGTCTGGAGCTGCAGAGAGCCCATCAACAAACTAGCCTAGAGGCAACTCCAGAGCTGCCAGGGGAGGCTGCCAAGGAGCCAGATGTCACTAGGACTGTTTCTGTCACTACTTAGCTTCTGGGTCCTGTGGCTGCCACCAAACGAGGAAGAAATGGGATAACGCGTTGTCTTACTTTTCATAGGCTAGCGACCTCTCTGTCAATGTACTGCATTTCTTCTGCTATTTGAAACAAATATTTTTGTATATTTGCATTTTTTTCCAAGCTAAAGGTTCTGTCACAACTCTTTGACCAGTGTCAGGCTGGCATTCAGTAATCACTGAAATCACCATGTTGGTGTCTAAAGAAGGTCTGCCTCATTCACCAGGCTTTAATCAGTCATGAGGTAACACAGATCAATAATGGAAAGCATAACTACTGAATTATTTTTGATCGCAGATGCCTCATTACCATTCATTCCCATATCCTGGACAGTAAAAATCTGTTTATCCTTATATTTTCAATGGTTACCCTTCACTTCTGTGTTGTAGATAAATAACCCAAACTTCACTGACCTAGAAAGTAGACCAGTCCTAAACCAACAGTTCAGAGAGAGGCCTAGGCCAATATATGTTTGATATTTCAGGCTTGCCTTTAGACCTTGCAAAGCTTTTGTGCTTTCAGGGCACACGTGGGTGAGACTCAGTAGACAATGCAAGAGAGATTTCTGCACTGTCAGTTAAACACAGGTCTTAGCTCATTCTGAAGAGAAGGTATCTTTCTACCTACGTCCATGGTCTTCTTGAGAGGTCCTGTCCAGGCATGGGCTGGGCTCTGCCACATGCTGCGAGGTGAGGAGCCAGGTGAGCTGGGTGAACAGGACAGGACTGCTTTCTCGATAAAAAGAGCATCTCAGGGCATAACCACTCCTTTTTGGTCTCTCTCTCTCTCTCTTTCACAAACATGCTGTTCTGTTACTCTGTCTGTAGTTCAGCACTTGACAACACACATAATGAAATGTCTTCAAAAGTGGACACAAAAACTTCCCGTTCTGCCACTTGGACTGTTATCACAGTGCACGTTTCCTCCTCTGCTGCATGCAGGCTTTGCCTAATCACAGACCAATGTTTATTGTGTGAGATGCACTTTGTACTTCCCCAACCAGGATTTTTATCGCTAACCTTATTCTGAAAGGCACTACCTAATTGAAGTTGACCAAGCAGCTTCAAACACTAGGTTAACCGTATTGTCCTAAACAGCAAAACCAAACGGAAGTAACCTTTTTTCTAATTATTACTTTCACTTTGGTGCAGTAAATGAAAAGTGGGTTTGGGGGTTTTGTTTTGTTTTTAAATCTCCAACACAGAAGTGAAGGGTAATACTTACAGAGAAGATAGGGCAAATAGAATATTTGTGAACCTAAGGTTTGACTTCTAATCTCCTGGCAGATCCTGCCCATTTGGACAGGGCAGGGTCTGCCTTATAGGCCAGCCCAATAGAAGATGGTCTCCTACCAGACACTGACCTATAACCAGATTATCTCTGGCTTCATGAGCCTCAATCTAGAAACAGAAGGTGAGGTCTTTCCAAAAGGCCATTGGACTCTTAGATTCCCAGGCCTTAAAGGCCAAGTGGATTAAACCGAGGCCTTTGAGCTTAGGTTGATTACAGAAAGTGAACAAGTGCCTAATTTGCCACAGGAACTCTCCCTTCACCTCAACAGAGAGAATATGTCCTTCCCAGCATGCACCCAGCATAAATTTGTCTCATTCCTTTCTTTGAGGGATTTCTACTTCTAATATTTTCATCAAGAAGGGAAGGATGGAATGACCAGCAAAGGTGCTGGCCAGTGAAGTGTGGATGTGCAAGAAAAAACAGACTGAAATTGGCAGTTCCTATAGGCCCACAAGGGGCTCTCATGGTATCTGAGATCCCCTCCAATCTGTGCGCTGATCCCTGAGCATATTTCAGGTCTCCTGAACCATCGCTCTCCCCTGTCTTTCAGAACTGTGTCATGATTTTTAAAATCATCAAAACCATCAAACTTTTGTTATCAAAATTTGTATTTTGTCACTTGTGAAGAAAAGTTGCTGGAGAAACAAACCCAGAACAGCAGTTCTCCCCGTTCTGTATCTTTCTTCTAAATCCCTATTTTTCATCCACTGGGATGTGGTCAATTGTCTTGACAACTGAGGGAGCTCCAGAGAATGTGCTCCTATATTTTCTTGACACTGTTTCATGTTTCTCTGCTTCAAACCCAAACTACTGTTCCTGGATTTTTTGTCTCACTGGGTGTCCACTGCCACTAAAATACAAAGTGATTAAATTTCAGGGGCCCTGGTGCAGTCAGGGGAAGAATTTGTAGTGTCTAGGCGGCTGTTTTTCCTACCTCTACAGCATCTGTCCTCTGCCTCTAAAGTTATTGGTACTGTGGTTATCAGGCTCTGACATATCAACATCTGTAGCTCCTTTCTCTCTTTTTCTATTAGTTCTCTGTTGAAGAAAACGTGAAAATTTATTTATGCTGGCTTAGCAAGAATATCCTTTCAAATTGAAAGGAAAGAAATCCAATTTTTCCTTTAAAATAAACACAAGTATTTTCAAATAAAGAAAAAAAAACAGTAATTCTGACTCATCTTGTCTCTTAAACGGATGTCATTTCAGTTTTACATATGGAGTCAAAGAAAGAGAGGAAATTCATTCCCTGTAAGGAAAGGAAAATAAGTAGGATAAACATAGACACAGCAAAAGAAATAACTTCATTTACTTTAAATATCCTTTATCAAGTTTTTCTTGTAGTCTGTTTGGGGGTTTATGTGGCTGTATTTCATATTTCACACCCTTCATTTCAAAGATTTTGGAGTCTTTGTTTTTCCTAGGAGACGCTATCACTTTTCTATATGCTATTAAACATATATTGTTTAATACTCCCTAGAATATTTTTGGACCAGCTAAGTATCAGTCAAATCCTTTTATTGTAAAAGACTATTCTGGAAAGTTCACCTTATTCTAAGGTTACTAAAATGAAAGCAAGAGCTCTGCACATTACACTCTTTTTTTCCAAAAGATTTCCATTTTCTTCTCCAAACCTGCCACTTTACTTGCTAGTTGTATTATGAAAAGCTGTGCTTATAGCAGACCTACTGTAGAGTGAAAAGGGAAAAATGCTTTGCTACAAGGCAGTAGCTAATTCACTATTCTTCAGGGACTGATATTCATCTATCCTTCAATAAAAGCTAATGGTTAAATAGACCCAATGCACTCAGCTAATCTAGGAAGAAGCTGATGGCTGGGGGCTGGGATTCAAAGTTCATGCAGAAACGCTATTCCTGAAGACAAAGATATTCTTACATTTGCCTTGGAAAAAGATGACAACACTTCAAAAAATAGCAGATGGTTTTCATTCTCAAATACATGGTTTTATGAAAAAGTACCCACTGACTGCATCTGAAAAAATATTATTTTATTAATTTTTAAAAATATATTACTTCAATAATTTTTCCTTTTTAAGGGGTGTGAATGCTTAAACAAAGGGATTATGTTTTAAATAACCTTCTGACTAGTCTTTTGCTACTTGAATTCCATCACCCTTAAGAAGATACAACAAATTTTTTCGTGAGAAGTAATTTTTGCAAAGCACTCCCAAGAAGGAGGGGAAATGACAAGAACCTGTTTCCCTCTGTATAAGTGCCATTCCAGTTAAAGGTACTGCTGTGCTGTGCATATCAAACAGTCCAGTGCAAGAAGGAAAGCTCTCCTGAGAAATCAACAACAAAAAACAAAAGCACACTAACACAGCAGACTACAGAAGGGCAGATCAGATTTTTATAAGCAAGGTTATGACTTCAAATACAACATATTGCAGATCACATGGCTTCTGGCCAGTTGCTGCAGCTGTGTGTGAGTGCCTATGTGTAACTGATTCTTTTAATAGATAACCTAAACGTATTTCATCTGTGCTATAGGGCATGTAATATAGCCATACTGTGCATGAGCCTGAAAACAATGACCTGAATACACAAATGTGTTATTTAACCGCAGGACAAAGGCTCTCAGTCCCAAAGGGTCTAATTTTCGTCACCCTAAAAACAGTAGCAAAGCTCACACTGACTTCACTAGGATCAGGATGAAACAGCAATTAGCGCTGGTACTGAAACTGGTGGCTTATGTCCTTATTTTGGGACCTTCTCATAGTAAAGGAGATGAAATGGCACATACTGTAACAAAATGTCACATTTCTGTATGCCAGCTGATCACTGGCAGAACAGCTATGTTTTCTCAGAAGCGGAATGACAAGATTGGATACATGCCTTGTGAGAGGGCTAGAAGATTTGTGTCTTTCTGCAAAACCAATACTACAAATATTTCTTCTCTTCCTGCATCTTCTCCCTCATTTATCATTTAGAGAAATATATATATATATGTATATTTTATTTTGTAGGGTTTTGTGCATTTTTTCAGTGCTGTTACATTAATTTCTCTTTAAAAAGATGTTTGTCAATAGGGCATCATCCTTCTATCTGAGATTGGACTATACCCCTCACCTTCCCCAGAGAAGTACTATCATGCCATGACAGCAGCACTTCTTTCCCTTCGGCATGCATAAATGCAGAAGTTTGGGGACCAATCCAGTCTTGCAATAATCCAAAACCCGTCTGTTTGCCTCAAAAAGCTCAGGAAAGGGGAATCCCTGTAAACTGCACATTGGTGAATTGAGCTTTAGGGATTGCTTTAGGGATGGGATACATGAGTTCACTTAACAGATCTCCCACGCAGTTTTTGTGCAATGATTCGCAGGTTGCTTGTGGTCTCTCAGTACTAGATTGCCATCTGTAGAGTTGATATCATAATACTTCACCAGTGCAAGGAAGTAATGTGGAGTCCAATTAATCAGTATTGGAGACGTACTTGAGTTAATGCATCAAGCAGACGGGAGCCATATAGGTGGTTAAAGGACAGCATTTTTAATGAACTGTCCAACAGCTTTCATGTTATTACGGAAACTAATGGTAGTGGCATCATATATGAAAAGTGTGTTTCGATATCTGAGATACATTTGCTATATGTTACTGCTTTCACATGAAAGCTATCTCAACAGTCCTTTATAATAAGGGTCAAGATCTGTTAACAAAGTAATTGGAGAGGTATTTATTTTACATTCTTATATATTTAAATTAAATAGAAGAGGCATATATTTTACACTTCTAAATAGGTCAAGCGTAGTTTTGGACCTTATAAAATTTGTCCAAGAATAAATTTTCCCTTGATATTTTTGTAATGTGTTAGGCTACTTTTTGTTCACGGCTGCTAAAGTTTGACAAAAGGAGCCTTGGTTTAGCAGCTTGCAGATGGCAGGGTACCTTAGTGAATAACTACTACAACAACAAGCACTAGCAATGCAATAGAGTATAGACCAGTTATACTACTGTTAAGTTAACAGTATGGACAAGATCTGTCTGTTTCTGCTGCTGTGTCTTGAAAAGTAAATCTGAACAGATATAGTTAGCATGGTGGTGGTGGTACCTGGAGCCTGTCAATGCTGGTAGTGTAAGATGGTTACTTATTGTTTAACCACATTTACATTCTCAGCTCTTAGCTCTGGCAGGACAATAAATCTCCTGGAGGTGGAGATAGTGAATTCATGACATCCTATCTCACATGTACTATCATTGTAGTCACACTGACACACGTCTCTAATACTATCATTGAAAAGCCCATTCACTTCTTTTTAATTGCACATTACTTTTCACTTAGTTGTTTATTAAATGATAATATTTCATTCTGCTATAGCATTCTTAAAGACTGTTGTTCTGACAAAGACTGGCCATGGAAGGTATTGGCAGACTCAGAATGGGTAATATGGATAACCTAGATTTCTGCTTCAACCTGCTAACAAGGACTCAACTTTCATTTTTTTTGAAAAGAGAGTTTTTAAAGTTGTTAGAAGGGAGAGATCTTCCCCTTCTGCTTGTTAACATTCAGAAAGTCAATTCCATTGAATCTGTTTGTGACACAGACTTGTTTAAAGACTAATCACTGAAGGCTGTGATTGATCTATATCACGCAGTTAGCAGTTTATGAGTATGTGTCATTTCATTTTCCCAGGGTGTCATTTTTGGCTAAATTTAAACAAATCTGAAGAACTAAAATATTTGGGGGCTTCTCTGACTCTGTCTTCTCAATCAATTATACTGAATGATTACAAGTGGAAAGGCCTGGCCGTTCAAAGGTGCCGTTTTCCACTGAAGAAACACTACAACGTGCAGATGAGGCATTTGACATGAGACAGAGTGGTCACAGTCATCTGACAAACAGAACCAGGAGTACAAAACAGTCAGTATATGAGGAGAATATATGGTGCAAAACTATTTCTTTCTGTAAATTCATATTACATTTCTTTTTGCCTCTTCTGCTTTTGTAGAAACTACCTCCTCTGCTTTTTAAATGTCATCCATATTTATCAGACTGCATGGTTCTTGACATTTAGGAATATTTTTTCATCAAACTGTAACTGAAGCTTTGACAAAGGAAGCTAATTATCAAGGGACTGAGTTTTTTTCTTCCTTTTTTTTTTTTTTTTTTAAGGAGCAGCAGGCTATAGAGAAAGTGTGAATTATCAGCCACTTCTAATGCTCTTGCAGCACAGTTTCTCTTCCCTTACTGTTGCAACATAGTTAGAAAACTGAATTTAAATGTTTGCTGAAGCATGTGTGAAATGCAGTGGGAGTTGAATAATAGTGGATTCTAAATGACAGAGAAGTCACTAGGTTACTTGCTCAAGTAAAAAGTTAGCACCTGTTATAAGCTACATACAGTCTCTACTGCAGTAAATTTTATGTCTTTTTTTTTTTTTTAATGTAAGTGCTGACTGAAAATCCTGATTACCTGTCAGTGATGATGTCATTGCCTATGTGGTTCTCAGCTCATACAATGTCAGGATATGGCAAATAAAGAAATTAGAATATGAAAATTTGTTTGAGAAAATGCTCTGTTACTAAACAGAAGGCTGCATTTTTTAAAATGTCCATGTACACAGTGATGTTTATCAACAAAAGTTGTTCATGTTAGAAATAATCTATTTGCTTGTCTTTATTGGTAGCAAAGTCATACAGGACTCTTCTTTAGAAGACAACTGTTTTTTACAAATCCCTTTCATGATCCTCCAAATGAAGGCTAATTTAGGAGTAAAGATATACATCTGAAATCTATTATTCATCCATTTGCAGTTGCCTAGCAATGGCATAACTGCAAAGGAAAGAACAGTATGTGGTGTGTAATACATTTTTTTATTGTCATCGATAATCTTGTGTCCATATAGTTCTCCTTCATGATGATCTTGTCTGCTATCATATATGAATGATTTGATTTCCTTGGATTGTCAAATCCAGGCCACTTAGCTTGAAGTGAGATCTTTAACTAAGGAAGGAATGCAAGATCATTCCCATTACAAAATCAATTTTAATTTAATTACTATAGCAAAGCCTGCTTCAAATGCATGCTCTGTGAATTCAGCTGTGCTAATAGCGATGCATAGGTCAGACTATCTGCATCAATTTGATAAAAATTCAAGGCTAAACATAACTTTTATATCTGGAGCAGCCTTGTTTTAATTTCATTAATTGTAAATTGACACTCTTTCTTCACCAGCTGTTTATCTAACCATACTTTCTAAGTAAAGAATGAGGCCAGTCCTACTGAACATGCACCCTCAGGGGAGACCAGCTTCAAGTAGTTACCTGTGACAGCAGAAAAGAATTATAGACCTAAGTATTCCTAAGCCTCGGCACTTTCTACACACAAGAGCTTTACTTCTTGTCATTCCTTTCTGTCCTATGCATAATCCTTATTAATATTTTCATGTTACAGCTTTATTAAATCATCATATATTTATGAAGCAGAAAGGGAAGGAAATAAGTATAGAACTGTCCTTGAAAAGAATGCACACCAGACCACCCCAGCATGGCCCTTCATATGATTTTACATCTTATTTTTTCTCTCTGAGAAATAACTTCTCATACTGACCTAAAGCAAACAACCAAAAAGCCTAAACCAAAACTCAATTCCACCTTTTCTTTTTTTGCGCTACTGAAAACTAAAGCATTCTTGGCTGTAGCATCCTTCCTATAGATCAGTGTCTCTGAAAGGCATCAGCATAGTTTGGGTTTATGTCTTTTAGCTCCACGTAAATTTGATGCTCTTTTCCTCTCCTCAGTTCACCCCCCTCAGCATTAATTCACAGAAACTTTGTGGGCTTCAGTGGATCAAGGTGAAAGCTCTGTGCAGCTTCCTGACATTAAGATTTCTAATTCAAAGCTTATTGCATTTGTTTCCCTTGGAACTTTCCTGCTTAAAAATGTACTGACTGAGAACAGCACCTCCATATTACATTTAGTAGAAAATCCTTAAAGGGTGAAGAGGGAAGCAATATTTTGAAGGGCATACATTTGTTGGGCTCCACTCTTTCCAGCTCAGGGGTTTCAAGTTTTGCAGAATATTTGGAAAAATAAATTGTGGTTCAACACAGAATGAATGGTTTGCTGAGGTGGTGCTTTCCCCTTTCCCCTGTGGAGCGGTAGAAAGGATGATTTGATCCTTTTTCCCTCATGGAAAATGGCATCATCCTTCTTGAAGTTTTCTAGTAGTTAGAAAACTGAGAAATTGACCTTTCTCTTCTCAAGGATTTTAGCATTCTGGTATATAACTGTTAGAGAAATTTTCATATCAGTCATGAGAAAGGTTTAAGGAACTAGTAACAATTTGCACTGTCATACTAAGTACTGAAGACATACAGCAAATTTCAGTAGGATTTGGCTCATTTGTGTGGTGCATGTGTGTATATAGATGATTGGGTTTGCTCGCTTGCCTGTACGGTATACAATTCTCAAGGGTTTCCAGGAAAGTTCTCAATTGCCATTCAGGAGAACTTCCTGTTCCGTAGGATCTTACCACCTGTGTTTCAAGTCTCCAACCTGTGTCAATACTGGACAGCCAGGCTTTTTTTCCCATGTGTTAAGTGGTTGGTAGAAGTTCACTACTTCAGTAAGATCCTATTTCATTCAGAACAGGCTAAAATACTGCCCGTGAGCTGAGGAATAATCAACTATATCAATAATCAACATTTCTCATGATTATGAAAAATCTACGTTGTATTTATTCTGTGGTAGGACTCCTGAGTAAGGCTGATGTACTTGAACTGGTATAATCTCTGTAGCCACCAGGTGTGTCAGATAAAACATGCATCCCTTTTAATTTCCCCATTCTACTTTTGAATATTTTTTGTCTGGCAGGAAGACCACAGAAACTTCATTATGGAGGACAAATAGCCTTCAGCAAACACAGCAACTGAAAGTCACTGAAGGATTGTATAAATAGGAGAAAGGAGAGAAGTAAGTAGGAGTAATAAGTTGCAAAACTCCTGAGGGAAACTATTGCCCGGTAATTTAGAGTCATTTCCATTTTTAAGTAGTCCTTGTGAGGAAGAGCAAGAATCATTTTCAGTCTAGCACTTGATTATTAAGCTAATGGAGAGATGGAAAACTTTGCAGTGGCTTTGGCAAAGATGCAAGTTTTGGGTTTTTTTTTTTCAGAGAGCTCTTTTTATGATCCGTATTTACACTATATTTGTCTTAGAACTGCTTGAGTCTACTTTTAGGTAAACTAAGGTATCATTTAGCCTTGTGATATTTTCAAGCTTCACCAAGAAACAGTGACAGTATGAAGAGATCAAAATTAAAACACTCTAGTGAATAGCAGCTATTGGGAAAAGGAATTAGGTAAATACAGGCATGACTTAGAAGCTAGTGCCTTAACAAAAGATATACCATCGGCAATTTGGCCTACCTACTTCTTACAGTACTCCTAAATCTCCCATATGAAGTACTTGAGTATGCCAAGGGAGGGTATGGAAATACTGAGGGAATCATCTGCCTTAAACTGAGTGTCTGGCAATAGTAAGAGTCATTTGTGTTCTTCTGTCTCTGAGCAATCTCCTTTAGAGCAGATTTGTTGGTCCCATGCCACAGAGAACTTGGCCCAGGTATCTGCTGGTAACCTGACTGCAACACCAAGGCATACATGTCTATAACTATATATTTTTGTGGCTTTCACTTTGAAGTGTCTGTAGTGAAGCAGCCCACCAGAGCAATGTATTTATAGACTGATGATGGGAGTACATGTTGTACGGCTCTGAGGCCTGCCATGATGTTATGGGAAGGACAATACTTGACAGGGCAAGGCTTGGGGTGATTTTCAGATTTCTGGAGAGTGAAGAAGCCACATCTGGCAGGATGTCATCCCCACTGCCTTTTGGGAGTAAGGCTGATAAGGAACTATCAGAGACACACTCAGGTTTTGTCTCTTGGTCTCTCCTGGAAACTTACTCCAAGGAGAACCTGAGAGTCCAGAGAATCCCTGCACTAGCCATGTGGATGATCAGAGCCCAGGGACAAACTGGGAACCTACATTATGTGCAAGTGTAAATATATTCCAAAATAAGTCAGACATCTCACTTGCTGGTGCCTTACTCTTTTGATTGAAAAGTGTTTGGATGTCTTAGATGTCTAAATTTTTGATCTCCAAAATGCAGTGAAGTGAAGCCACCCTAAGTCTTCCAGTAATTTTATAGTAGTAATATTATGCTCCCAATAGCAATATTATGCTCCCAATATAGGAAGAAATTGTAGACTCAGGGAAAATAAAGTTTAAAAGAGGTATTTAAGGTATTACTCCTACAGAATTTTACTAGAAAAATCTGTGACCTGGGTAGCACACTCACAGTTGCACACAGTCTGTGGCTGACTAGGGAAAGAAAATTTGTGACTTTTGAATTCCAAGATAATATTGTGCTGCTTGGCTAGCTGTAAAAACTGTAACAGAACGAGGTCACTAATTCAGTTGCCCCAGAGATGGGATTGCACCACCTATTTAGACCAAACAGCTCACTTTTTTCCTTCTTCTGAACCCTTTATAATTTTGTCTAATAAAACTGCTATGTCTCTTCTTACTTGTAATATACGGGAATTGCTTATATTTCTACATGCTTAAGTTAAGCACCCTGAAAAATTAAAAGGACCTTGTTGCATTTATATACAAAAGAAAGCCTGAGAATTTGGAAGTTATATTTTAAAAGTTGATTTAATCAGGCACAGTGCACAAGCTGCTTTTGGCTGGGTCAATGCGTGGTCAAGAAGTAATATTGTGAGGTTTGGCACAAGAGCTAAAATGAAGCTTTTCTGGAAACTGCCAGCATCTCTAAATCCATTTTAAAAGCATAATAAAATAGCTTCCTATTCCATTCCTATTCTTTCAATTCTACTTCCTTCAAATTAAGAAATAAAAATCTTTTTTGCATACAAGGAGAGCTACTGCACCTATTTTGATCTTACTGAATGGGAACGTGGGGCAGCTTTGCCGTTGCAGGAGGTGAATGTAATATTACACTTCTGTAGAAGGACTACACCACGCACAAAAGAACTGGTGCAGGGACACCCAGCCCAACACAGGCTGAGCTAATCAGTTCAGCTTCTCAATGCATGTTTGTTGAGCTGGGAGGGAAGTTACAAAACATATAGAGAAGGGCTACTAAGATGATTAAAGGGATGGAGCAGGTGCTTATGATGAGAGACAAAAAAAGGTTGGGACTTCTCAGTTTGGAGAGGAGAAGACTGAAGGGGGTTATGATCAAATCATTGCTGCTGAGTAAGGTGAATGTGGACGGTTATTCAACAAATCCTGCAGTACAAGAACTTAGACGGCACTCAGTGAAATTGGTATAAAAACAGTAAAGGGAATTATTCTTTACATAGGGGATAGCGAACTTCTATAAATAATTCCTCATCAGGTTGTAGAGACAGATAGCATTGACAGGTTCATAAAGGGATTTGAGAAATTCGTGGACAAAAATCCATAAACAGATACTAAAGGGGGATAGTCATAGACATACTCTCTAGCATCACTCAGCCATGGACAGTGAATACCGGGAAGAAAACAGAGGAAAGGACCACAGAGGATGGCCAGGGTTGCATGCTCCTCCTAAATAACTTTTCACAATTCCAGGCAGAGCAGTGGGGCAGACTGACCATTGGCCTGATGAACTGGGTGGTTCTTATGTTCTTTACTGGTAGATATATATGCTCTGGTCAGTGTTAGCTGAGGTGTACCCGCACTGTGCTCTGCTGCATAGTACAGACATACAGGTTTTTCCCTAGCAACAGAAAGTACAACAGTTATCTAGATTTAAAAGGTGCTTGTAAGGGAGGTCTGTGTGTTAGTTAAAGAGCAGAATCAAAGCACCAACATTTCACAAAGAGCAAGCCGAAATATGGCTTGGCAGATTTACCCCCGGATTAGTCTCAGCTGGGTAGTCTAGGTTAGTCTCAACTGGGCTGGCTTCAAAGGGGCTGACCATTCAGGATACACCAGGGTAAGCTTGATTTTTGCCCTGAGCAAACTAAACCGAAACCGTAAATCAATCTTATGTGTATATACACAAAGGGCACGTTACCTAATATATTGGCTGGTATCTACTGAATCATTGCTATGTGTAAACCCCAAGCCAAAATTTCAAACAGAGCTTTCTAGTGCCACTTCTACCTATGTGTGACTATGAACAAGACAGTTAATTTTTAAGTGTGCATCTTCAGAAAATATGGATCTGGCTCCATTAGTATGGGTTATTCTGTTAAATATATTGTGACTTTGGGGCATTCTGTAATACTATAAATTAAGCAAAAGCTCTTTTAGGTTCATCTAAGTGACACTTCTGAGAGTTTAGACAGCCACAACTTTTTCTATTCCTCACTTTCTCCAATCTGTAAAATGGAAACTATAAGACTTGCAGAAGTTATAATGTGTTATTAATGTTTGTATAGTGTTCAGACAGTAGCCAGCATACAAAGGCAAGATCTTATTGCTTTAATAAAAGTTCACAGCCTTGTCTTATCTTATTTATTCCTGTCTGACCTTTGAAATGGGTGAATCCTGAACTTTTTACTGTTCCTAAATATCATTTCAGGTCTTATGATTTAGAATCTTTTTCTCTTTGCTTTAGCTTTAGTCATCATTAATGGCCAAAGCAAATGCATCCCATCTGATGCTTTGAAACTGAGAATTAGATATTTTAAAAATAATAACGGCTAGGAAATAGCCATATTTTAGCATTAACACTATTGGACCACAGAGCTTATGATAACTGGGTTTTGAAGCAGTAATTCTAGCAAACTCCTATGGCATTTAGTAATTCAAGAGCAACACTTTCCTAGCTTGGCATCTCTTCCTGTCTTTTCTTGAGTAACTAGCAGAATTGCACTACAGAAGCAATGAAGTTAGATAGGAGAATATGGCTGGATATGGTACGTAGTATCTGCATGTTCTCATAGCTGAATAATGACACAGCAGTTCCCAAGCTAGAAAAAGTCTTTCTGGAAGACATAGTCTTCTAATAAAATACAGTATGTTCTGGCTGGGACTTCAGCAGATGCAATCATTAATAACTACAACCTGTTACATTTCTAGAATACTATGTTGCTTGAAGATAAGTGGTTATCTGTCAGTGCAGAAGTTTGGTTCCCAATCAGTAGTTAGATAAGCAGAATGTTTAAACCTGTGTGATTTCTTTTAAAAAGTAATGGGATGATGATAGAAGGAAGTTTTCTTTTGACTTGTAAAGAAACTAGCATAAACGATGTTCCGACTAGCATAAATGGTGTTCCGACTAGCATAAACGATATTCTGACATCGCAAGACAACTTCAGTAACGTTAGATACATCATCATGACCATTTTTTACAGACTAACATGACCAATTTTAATATGACTAAAATGTGGATTTCTGGAGTGCATGCTGGCTGTGTAAATCTTTAATGGTTTGTAAAATTGTATTCAGATACATAAAATATATATATATATATATTACATATACAAGGGACTTAAGGATGGAAACAGTTTATGTAAAATGTTTAAAGAACCACTTTGTTGATAGCATTTTTAGCTGCTAAACATGAATGTTATTTTTAGAAGAACTGATAGGTGTCATTATTATGTTGCCCATTTCAGGAAAATGCAAGGTGACATTGCCTTTTGAAAGAATCCTTAGCATAAATATTATTCAAACTTTTGGTCAATATATGAGAGAAGTTTCTTCTTCTGGAGACTTCACCTGCATAAAAGTCACTGTATCTTGCCATTAGAACTCACTGACAAATGTGTTTAATTTATGCTTCAGTATAATTGAACTACTTTATCATTCCTTCCTGTTTGGACAGTTATGGCCACTTAGGAATTTTACATTACTTTTAACCTTGGATGATACTGATTTTTCCTTTTGATGGTCCCTGGACCAAGAAACTGTTACTTGGGCCTGCTCTCAGAGCATTTTTGTCTCCAGTGTCTGTCTTTTACTTTGTTCATTTATATACTTCTCCATGTTTTTCCAATATAAACTCATTTAATAAAGATAATGTAAAATCTTCATGCTCTTAATTGCTATTCTCTTTCCCTGTTTAAATATTTTTTAATTTCCCCATCATTTTTTCCATGCTGACACTTTCATTTGTCAGTGATAACTAGCACATCATCTCTTTATAGTCTCAGATTTGGCCCCTATCTTTTCATGTCTATGGAGAATATAAAAGCATCATAAAGTTTCTATCCGCTGCAGTATATCACCCCATTTATGTGCTACAGCATATCTTTCAGGCTTTTCCAGTTGTTGGCATCTTACGGTGTTCTTCATACTACAGATTGGTAAGACTATTTTGAGGAAGGCATAGTTAAATGAGGCCAGGCCTCATTTTAAATCCACCAGGCCTGGAAGGACAACCTCAGCTATCACCCCAGTAGAGCTTAGGGAGTTACTAACATGCTGAGCTCTCATCAGATCTTCCAGGTGGTAAGACATAAATAGTAATAAAACAGGCTGGACCTTATAGAAGGGAAGAAATGTCAGTAGTTTCATAAATATGTATAGGAAGTGTGTAAATATTCAGGTTATTATGTGTTCTTCCAGCTTGAGCTATTGAAATTTTGAGAATTATCTGTAAGTAATCGTCTTGACTGACTGACTTGGAGGATGAGGGAAGAGCAGTGGATGTTGTCACCTTGACTGTAGCAAGGCTTTTTACACTGTCTCCCATAACTTCTTCATAGACAAGCTGATGAAGTATGGGCTAGATAAGTGGATAGTGAGGCTGATGATTGAAAACTGACTGAATGACTGAACTCAGAGGGTTGTGAAGTCCAGCTGGAGGCCAGTCACTAGTGGTGTCTGCCTGGGGCTGATACTGGGTCCAATACTGTTTAACATTTTCACTGATGACCTGGATGAAGGGACAGAGTGCACCCTCAGCAAGCTTGCTGATGATACAAAACTGGGAGGAGTGGCTGATGCACCAGATGGTTGTGCTGCCATTCAGAGGGACCTTGACAGGCTGAGCAATGGGCCGACAGGAACCTCATGAAGTTCAACAGTGAAATGCAAAGTCTTGCATCTGGGGATAAATAACCCCTTGCACCAGCACAGGCTGGGGGCCAACCAGCTGGAAAGCAGCTTTGCAGAGAAGCACCTAGGGATCCTGCTGGACAAGGAGTTGAACATGAGCCAACAATGTGCCCTTGCAGCAAAGAAAGCCAGCAGCATACTGGGCTGCATTACACAGAGTGTTGCCAACGGTTCGAGGGAGGTGATCCTTCCTCATCTACTCAGCTCTGGTGAGGTCATATCTGTAGTGCTGTGTCCATTCCTGGGCTCCTCAGTACAAGACAGACATGGATTTACTAGAGTGAGTCCAGCAAAGAGTCAAAAAGATGATGAAGGGATTGGAGCAGGGGGAGCTGGGACTGTTCAGCCTGGAGAAGAGAAGGGTCAGGGGGATCTTGCCAGTGCATGTAAATCCTGATGTGGCAGAAGAATACCTGTGTGTAAAGAAGACAGACTCTTTTCAGTGGTGCCTAGTGACAGGACAAGAGGCAATGGTCACAAATTGAAACACAGGAAATTACATCTGAACATAAGAAAACACTTCACTGTGAGGGTGGTCAAACACTGGAGCAATTGCCCAGAGAGACTGGGGAGTCTCCATGCCCAGAGACATTCAAAACCTGACTTGACACAGTCCTGGGCAACCTGCTGACCCTGCCTGAGCAGGGGAGTTGGACCAGGTGGTGTCCGGAAGTCCCTTCCAACCCCAAATATTCTGTGATTCTGTGATAAACAGGAATCTTTGTGCATTTAGGTTTTGTGTTTTTTAAAGCCTCACCTACCAGAATAGCCAAAAGAAAAAAGGAACAGGAAAAGAAAAGAAAGAAAGAAAGTCACATAGGGAGGAAGAAGCATTTGTGATCAAAATAAAATTTTTAGCTATTGTTTGGCAGATACAGCCTGGGGAAGATGACTGTTCACTAGCATTCTAACTCGGCTGTTTAGTTGTATGTTCAAGACTGCTCATTAGCATTCCCAAGCATGCATCAATTTGAAAATGCCTTTCTTTTAACTCATCAATATGGAAGTCCCAAAGTGCACTTTATTTGTGTAATAGGTTCCTTCAAGATGTTCAAAATCAGCGTGGCTATTCTGGTTATATTCAAGTGACATCCACTCAAAGAAAAAAAGGGTTTTTTTTGCTAAATAATAAAGGTAGAGAGTGCAAAGAAAAAATGTGTTCCAGACTGGCTGCTTTACGCAGTGACAAGAAACATGTGATATTCCCTGATTATGATATATAAGGCAGTATTGTCATCTTAATTGAAGAACATCCAGGTTCTTACTGAGTCTGGTTCCCAGATTCACCAGATAGCCCCAAGAGAAGCACACCTATATATAATATTAAATTATATTATTTGCTAAGAGGAGATGCTCAAGAGACCAAAATGACCGGTCTGAGTAAGTTTATCAGCTAAACTTGCAATCAGTCCGGAGACCAATGAGTCCAATTTTATTTAGAGCACAAAAATTTTACTCCACGTTACTTTTTTATATTAATTTTATTCTTATTTTTATGCTCTCCCAGGAGCTGGTAAAAGGCCCACCAGAGTATACATTACTTGTAAAAAAGGATGGGATTCTGGGAGAAACAAATTCAACACATATTTCAATACACCTACATTTGTACCTCACTTGTTCTGTTGTGTTGTGTTCAGATCCTATACATGCTCTTTTATCTTGCATCATATACTTCCCAGGAGTTAGGAAAAAAAATGGATACCTATCTACCAGCAAGTCAGAGACTTTCTTAACAAGAGGATAAAATCTCCTCTCTTTGGTATGAGAATTGAGAACACCCCAACTATAGTAGATTTCCATAGTAGAGCTCTTCATAAGTGTTCTCAGAAAAACAGTTCATGGCTGTGCAATTCAACAAAATTGTAAAGCACTGGTAACACAGTAAAAATAAAAGTTCTGTAGCCTACAAACTGGAACGGTAATCAGCAGGGGGCATAAATTGAACTTTATAAGATGCTATCACAGCATATCACTGCTTAATCTGCTTTCACTTATGGGCTAAAGGCATTTTTTTATAAGACAGCAGAATTCATCCTCTTCTGCCTCAGATTCCTGTAAACAGCAATATTTATATACCTTCCAGGGCTGTTGTAAGGATTCACCTATTAGATATAGATTGGTTTGTAAATGGGGTGACTCAACCACTTCTCTACCTTTCCATTCCCGTGTTGGCAGGGTCAGAACACAGGGATTCTCTTTCAGAAAAGCTGTGGTGAAAAGGCAGAGCAGTGCTTCAAGAGACTTTGCTGTACGCTGTGAAGTGAATCACTAGATTGTTTAGCAATAGCACAACAAGGCAAACAAGGAAGAACTGTGCTTAGAGATGGCATCATAGGTGTCTGTACAACACACATTTGTGTTTTCATGAGGTCAAAGTGAACATGTCATCTGAAAAGATCTACAGGTAAGAGTAGTTTCCTTGTAGCTCTCTCTCTCTTTTTTTTTTTTTTTGGCGGTGGGGGGCAGTGGGAGGGAAGGGGTCAGGATGTGTTTTTCATACAACCCTGTATTTCCATGCTGTCTACTAGCTTCTTAAGAGCATTTGCTTGACTCCTTCTGAGGTATATTGCAACAGCTTTTCAAGGGCGATGCTTAGCCATGCAGAAGATCCCTTATACCTTCAGAGTATAAAAAAAAGAGGAAAAAAAAGGCCAGTGGAATCTCCATTGTTTGGAATAGAACAAAGGAAATCTCAGAGAGGGCAAGTTTAAATTGCATGCTCTGGTCCTCTTCTAGCAAATTTGTTCTTACATATCTGAGTCATACATTGCAAAGTTTAATTAAACAGAGGTAAACAATCTTCTACCTTATAGGGGGAAAAAATGTTATTTCCATACCTTAGCCATATGCAAAGCTATTCCTTCTCAAAGGTTGACACAAGAGGAAATAATTCCTACAGTTTCAGAACTGCACATTTGTACAGTTGTGAATCATTCCAGTCTTCAACACTTGACAGCATGTAAAGTAGATGGACTGTATTTTGCTCCTATTCACTACATATCTGCATCCTCCTGACAACACAATTTTGGCTTCATAATAAATCCTTGCTGCAAATCATCTTAAGAATTCTTGTCCCATAATTCACCAAAAGCTTTTTGACCTTGTTAGCTGCAGATTTTAGAGTAGGAGTTTGAAATAAATGTCAGTCTTGCTGATGCTGCCTTATTGTTTTCTCCCAAGAAAACAGCTTAATATGTTTAGACCACTGTAAGTGACAATCCTTCATAAATTTCAAGAACCATCATTAGTTTATTTTAATAACGAAAAGCAAAACAGATTGTGACAATAACCTTTGTCCTGTTCTCACATACTAATAAAGCACTAAGATCTGTAATGAAACACTGTTAAGGATGAAAGGAGGCACCGGAAGAAATGTTTGACTAGTGATGTGGTATCCATCAGATTGTCATTGCTAAGGTTTAGTCTTAAAAAAGTCGAACCTGATAACAACAAAGGGAAATGTACTTCTGACTTCACTGCTGCTGGACTGGAAAAATGCGGTGTGTGCCTCAAGAGTTACTTCACTGAAGGCCTGCTTTTCTCCTGCTGAAGTCAACAGGCAAATTGCTGTTCTTATCAATAACAGCAAGAAGGTGCTATACTGAAAGCTTTATGGCAATCGGGGCCAAACATAAACTGAGTCCTGTTATTTTTTTGCATTCATGTATGTCATTAACAGAACAAAATACTACAGGAGAGGATATTTTTCTTCCTTCTACACCCTTTTTTCTTAGAGGAAATAGATGTTAGGAGGAAAATTGGGGTCCTGGAAGTCATGAAAATACCTGGTGCCTTCAGTACTGAAATCAGCAGCAGCAGCAGCTACATTGCTACACCCCTACACCCACACTCACAGGACAGCCACAACCACCACTGAATGCAGCATAGGATTTTACTGATGATAAATGAGATAAGACTCTAAGCACTAGTGTCACTTTTAGGGGGGTAGTGCTTAAAAAAAAAAAAAATACAATCATGGTACAAGCCTGTTGACTTCATCAGAAACCTCTAGAAAAATTCCCTGAAGCTGTGGCTGCATATTATGGAGTATAAGATTAGGGATAAGGAGCCTTATTTTTAGGAGTTTGTAGGTGGTTTTGATGCACAACGAATGCTGGAGGCAGTACACCTGGAGTTTGCAAGGGAAGTGAGAAGGGCTGCCCAGTCAAGCTGTATGAGATCAGCTCTGCTGAGAACCTCTTTGTCCTTCTCACACTCTTTGCAACACCAGTCTCCGAGCATGATGCTGAGCAGAGCATCTCTCCAAGATTTCAGTGTGTTTTTTTCCTGAAGGATTTAAAGGATTCTAAATGAACTAATGCTTGCCAAGGTGTCTCACTCCTTTCTGGAAGTAATTTCATGAGAGCTAAGCTGTGTCACTTGTTAAGTGAAAGAGATTCACGATGCTTTGAAATGGAAATATAAAAGAAATTGTTACTGAATTTAATGCTCACGAGAACAAATGTCCTTAAGTGAGGCATGGTGCAAACAGGAGCAAGACTGAGCAAACTGTCCCAATAAGTTCTGGCTATCCTCCATCTCCTTGAAATACAAACTTCTATACAGTTAGCCTTAAGTTTGTCTTGAATAAGCCCAGCTTAAATCTGCATTTGCCAAGGCTACAGAGGAGGGATTATATTCAGTGTTTCTGTACCATCTCTTTAATCAGTTTAAACCTGTTTCTTTCCTGTTTGATTTGTGTCAGTGCATTCAGAGGCACAGAGTAAACGGAATTGATTTTAAAACTGATTGCAATTAAACCATGTAATTTATAAGTTTCGACAAGGCCTACTTATCTCTACGGGTAAAGGAAAGCATGGTAAGTGTGTCATTAACACACACCTTTTTTGAGGACGCATGACAAGCATTTTAAATGTCTAACCTGAAGGTGGGAACACTCACTCTACTTTTCTGACAGTAACTTTCCAGAGATAGAGTAGTTGTAGCAACATTTGATTCTGTGTAATTCTTACCAGTTCACTCTGCCCTTCCAAATACTTCTGAGCAGGTCTGTGGTGCTCAGATGGACACTTTCCTTATCTCATACAGGATTCTTATTCTGTATCGCAGGACCTGTAGAGCAGCAGGCAAGCACTGCTTATTTTCTGTGTCTGATCTAGGCAGGATCATTCAGGTGGTCACACACACAAAAAAAAATAAATAAAGATCATGATGGTAGTCCAACTTTTCAGATTTCTCCTTGAAGCTTAAAAGGTATCTTATAGTTGAAATTATACAGTGTTTATACATGGATCTTTTCTTTCAATTTGCTGCTACAGTGAGCATGGAACAATGCAACTTTCCTTTTGTGCAGAATAAATGGTGACAACATGTAATTTTCTTCTTTGTAGCCCTTGTTAAAATTTCCTTCCTTTTAAGCAAGAGAGTAGTCATTTTGATAAAACCTGCTCCATTAGTTTTGTCATTGTCTTGTTATTTGTCTGTAACTGTTGTATGACTAAACATCCTAATTGTTTGGAGAGGTACAGTTCACAATTGTTTTGTGCATAAGGTAAATATTTCCCAAGAACACCTTATGGAATAATTCACTGAAACACTTAAGTTTCAGTGACCAAAAAGCATATCCTCTCTGAATATGTACCCAGTGTTTAATTTAAACATTAATATGGACCGGATTCCTTTGGGCAAATGAAGCTTTGTTTCTAATTAACAGTGCTAAGAACATATATACTTTTGTGTTGCGTATTACTGTTTCTATTTTACTGGGAAAATATGACCTCCTTCTCAGGGTAATAATGATTTCAGGACAGGCTTTTCCAGTCATAAAGCTGAAAAAAGTGAAGAACGTGCATCTTCAGGCAGAAAGCTGCACTAATGATGGTCAGCCACGGAGACAGAGCAGGGGAATAATCAAGCGAAGACAACAAGCAGGGAAGAGGTATTTTTGGTTAACCATGGAGCCTTCCCAGATGCTCCTGATTCTAGGAAAGGAAACCAAGACTTTACCTTAGGACCTCCCTAGGACCCTAGTCCTTCCTTCTCTGCTTCATGAAACCACATTTAAGCCTTAAAAATAAAACCAAGGATACTGCTCCCTTCAGATCTCTTAATGACCCTCTCACCATGCTTGTTTGTATCCCTCTCCAGCCCCTGCTTTAGTCTTGTGCTGCTAGTCTATGATGCTTTCCACCAGCAAACTACAATTACTGCTGCTTTTCAGAAGTCTCCTAATAGTACTGCTTCTCCTGGCCCCAGCAGCCAAGGCAGGAGGCAGCACGGGCAAATTTCAGCAGGGTTCACTGAGGAGAACCCTGCTCTTCTGCACAATAGGTTGAATTAGGCAGGGCTGTTGTGGTTTTTCATCATTCTATCTTATTTTCTTTGATGCCTCCCTCTCGTCTTCCTTTTTCTTAGCATCTTCGTCTTCCCTTATTTTTATCTAACCACTTGATATCATTTGACTATACTTGTCATTCCTAATAGGCTGCTGTACAGCATCATACCTCTGTGATGTAAAAGTGGGATGCTGCAGTGGCCGATAAGGATACACTGGAATAGATGACCCTTGTTGAGATAATATTCCTTTGTTGTCAAGAAGCAGACAGCCACTACTGCTTCCTTCAAGCAAAAGGATAGTAGTCTTCAGCCTAAAGAAAATGGATTGAGAGAAGGAAATTGGGCTGATTTATTCTTGTTTAGTCATAGGCTGCCTTGCTTTGAAGATGTCTGCAATAATAAAATAGCCTTACAATTTGGAAGGTTGCAACAAATGAATTTCTAACCAGAAAAGGAACACATTCGGTTCAAAAACATATAACAATATTTTAAATACTCCAAGAAAATGTCAGGTAATTCCTGCATGTTTTTTGCTGACTTCAAAAATAATTAAATATGGACACTTATTAATTTTGTTCTTTGAAAAACAAGAGCTTTTTTTTCTTCCTGCAATTCCAATGGCACTTGAAACAAATAATTTTTATTCCTTTTTGTTCACTGGTGCCTAAGGGATTCGAATGCACTGCAGATAAGTTTTGATACCAGATTTCAGTTCTAGCTCTGGCATGGAAGGGTACAAAAATATTTGATTTTATTCTGCTGCTGCATAAACATTGACTAACTTTGGCAAGTCCATAATTAGCAGCAGGGGATGTTCATGTAGAGCTCTCCAGGCATTTCCCAAAGTATTACGGTTCTTTTCAAGATATGGGTGGAACTTCTGCATATTGAGAGCACATCTTTAAGATGGCAAAACACAAAAGTTCTTCTCTTAAAAACCTACATCTAATTAAAGAGTACTGGTTGTTAGAGAAATATATACAGTCGCTGTTGCTTTTAACAATAAAGCACACCAGGTCATAGATGTCACTTTTGGGGAGGTGGGGGGAGGGAAGCTATTCTTCAAACTGCTAAGGCAGAAAAATTATTCCACACTGTTCACTTATGTGAACTCTGAAAGGAAACAGAAATGAAAGTGGACATTGTTAAATGCAAAACCAATCAATAGCAAGATAATGATACATGCCAGTGAAGAAAGATTGATTTCTGTGGTCCCCACCCCATGCTGAGACTTAAATTTACAATTTGCTAACAGACTGATTAGACGACAGGTGGAATCCAACCAGTACGATTCACTCTGAAACTGTGTTTTGATAGAAGAACACTATATGATTTAGCCTATGGTGTAAACATCCAGTCATTGTGCATGAATCCACCTGTGGGTTCAACCACAATAGAAATTATAACTGCAAATAAAGAATTCTGTCCCAGCTATAATCAGTCTCTTAAAAAGCACACAAAAATCTCCTCCCTTCTAATATCCCAATTTGAAAATGCTATGAACTATATCAAATTGAGAACGGAGGTGGTAATCCTCAAAGTTCAATTACAGAGTTCCCACTCCAGTAGTCTTGCTAGAACATAAAGTAGTTTGAATGCAAGCTTCTTTGTTAAAGTCAAGCTTGCCTCGCATCCTGAAATATCTTTGATTGCTATTGGTTGTCTAAGTGAAACATGTTTGAGGATTCTGGCTAGAAATCACCAAAGATAAGCTTATGATCAGCAGCCAGACATTTTGAGACCAATAATTTGTTTTTTTCAAATTACTTACTTTATTGCATTAGGGGCTATAAATAAATGAGGCTGCATTTTCTAGACAGATTATAAATGAGATGAAACTACAGCTGTGCCTGTCTCTTCTATAGCAACCAACAGACAGCTCCACCTCCCCCCAAAAATACCCCACTTCAGTTTCCACCCCAGCAGACTTGCTCAGACCAACCTCACTTGCAAGAGGCAAGATCTGTTACACCAGCAAGCTCCTGCTGGTAGCCAGGGGGCTGGATTCAATGCAAAACTGGAGATGATCACCTCTGTTTTAGTTCATTTGTCACCGGAGTAAAAGCAAGCTGAAATTGGTCAAACAGTCAGTCAAACAAATCTTTGCAAAGCAACATTAAGCAGTGTAACTGTTGATTCAACTGTCTTCACAATGTAAAATATGTCCTGAGGAAATCTATACATATAGCAAAAGCTAACCACAAAGCTTAAAGGTGATTATTCTTTTGTTTTGTCCTGAGATTGAACTAAATTTAAAGCCTGAAACACAAAGCATTCATATAGCTTCATTTGTAAGAGTTTGCTTCTTGTTTATGATTCATAAGGGAATCAGTATTTCTTATTGGCTGAATACTGTGTGCAAGTGAGATCTTTGAAATACAGTAACAAGCATTTTCTTCTGGCAGATACTGGAAGTTTATAAGTAGGGATCATACCAGAGCTCTTTGCGAATTTTAATCCAGTTTGCATCCTTTAAAAATAGCAATACTTCATCCCTTACGAAGCTTTGCTGTATTATACTGCTGGTATAGGCTATGCTGTTGAGGAGCAAGTTTAAGGAGAACCATTTAGTGCAGCTGGAAAGAGAAATGTGTTTACTCTGAATTGAGGACAAGAACAACTTGAAGACGGAAGAATATAGTCAGGAAAGGCAAGGAACTGGAAGTGACTGAGGGAATTATGAATATTCACTTGCCCAAAGGAACTGCTAAACCTGCAGTTTCTTTCCATATCTTTATTTTTACAATATTGCAGCATTTTACTATTAAAGGAATTACTTTATTTTATAAACTGCAAACAGAATTTACTTTACCTGCCACAGAAAAGATATATTCAGTTGGAAGCACTGTCTGCCTGATAATTTTTAAGACAGGAGGAAGCTGAGCAACTAATAATAAAAAATGTGAGAAAATTGAGCTTTGACAACACAGCTGCTGATGCTGATTAACTTTAAGAGAAGCTATGCTGTTTAAAGTAATGAAAAACAGATATTTACTTACAGCTGATGCCCATCATATAATGTATACTCAGAAAAGTATGCTATGGAGAACATGACATATAATATCCTTGTTACACAACATTGAAAATTGTAGAACTTCTCAGTCACTTTTCCTTGTAAGTCAAAGGATTTCAGCATTACAGGAGACATATCAGTTTTGAACACATGGAAATCTTGAGGCATGACCCCAGAAGAGAATTCTCTCCCCACCTTGCAGCTGGAAAGGTTTTTAATGTTTTTCTCCCATTAGAACTTTTCTTTTCTACATTAGTACGTGTGTTTCCGTATGCCGTTCTCTGTTCTTCAAGGGTGACATAAACCAGGAAAAACACTTCCAGTAACAAATGTTACATATATGTTTTCACAGTCTGCTGCTTCTTATATAGTATCATAATGTCATTGATATTTAAAAGATCATGCAATCAGTGAAGTAACAGATCAATGACAAATTAATAAACTAACAACAACTTTTAGCTAAGGAAACACTAGGATAAAGCAAATCACCAAGATAGTCAGGGGCCTGGAGCACTTGATGTACAAGGTGAGGCTGAGAGAACTGGGTCAATTCAGCCTGAAGAAGAGAAAGCCACGTGGAGACCTTGTTGCTGCTTACAGCTACCTAACAGGAGGAGATGGATATGACTGAGGCAGAGTTGCATGATGAAAGGGGAGAAGGAATGGATGCAGACTGTAGCAAGGAAAATTATGATCAGATATAAGTAAAAAAACTCTTCACAGTGGGAGCAGACAAACACTGAAAGATGTTTCCTTGACAGGCTATAGAATCTCCATCCTTGGAGATGTTCAAAACTCATCTGGACAAAGCCTGGAGTAACCTAATATAACTTTAAAGTTGGCCAGCTTTGAGCGGGAAGTTGGACAAGACAGGATCCAGAGGGCCTTTCCTACCCTGACTATTTTACAGTTCTATGATTCTGTGAATTACTTAAGGCTTGAAACTTGAGAAGACACAAGATGCAGATATTTTTGTCTGAGGGGTGTTGTGTGCTGAGTGTTTCAACATCGTAGTTATGAATGCTTTGTAATTGTTTAATGTTTAGTCTTCAAACCCCGTCTTCAAATCTTAAAGTTTGTTGTCTTTGATATTTTCACTTCTTTTTCAAAGATGCTGAAAAAAAAAACACTTTTCCTGTGGAAAAAGACTTGAACATACAGCAAAAGTTGTTAAATATTGAATCCTTTATAGACAAGTAACAAATTGCAATTAATTTCAGTTGTACATGCACAAGAGTTTTATGAACTGAGGTAGAAGAATAAAGATGTATTAAATTGCACTGAAATTGATAATTAGAGTTTCCAACAGAAAATTGGAGCTCTTGACAACTAAGTTACATATTTGAGGGCAGTAGAAATATACAGTTGAGAGAAAGCTGCATCAGATGCTGAAGAAAATGGTATTTTTCCTAAAATTTCTCTTAAACAAAAATGCTTTTCCTTCTTCTCTTGCAGCTTATGTATGACTACCAAGAAACAGTCATTCAGGCCTGACATCACTGCAGTCACACTTTTACCAAAGCTGTTTGATACATTGTTTGGTACCTCCTAATGCTGAGTGAATGACAAATATACATACCTGCCAGGAAGTCTAGCCTAAAAGCAAAATAGGAGCACCAAATAGAAGTCAAATAATAGCAGTAGTGTGCTCTCCCAAGTAATGCAGCTTAGAGTTGCAGTAGCTGCAAATGAAATTCTTAGGTCAGCTCAACAAATGAAATTATTTTAATTCAGGCAGGAACGCCAAAATATTTTATTCCAATTGTAAATATTTTTAGTCTTTTTAAGTCATCGTACATTCAGTCTTGATCTAAGATATAGCCATAAACTAGTCACAATAAAATGTAGGCTGTTAGGTTGTAACAGAAGCAGTTCACGCTGATGATCAGCACTCTGTCACACAAACATTTACCATGGACAAGAAAAATGACAAATTAGCATCCCAGTTCAGAACAAGGAATCTCCTACACTGAAATAATACAAGTGCCTCCTCTGAGTGCAGGACTGCCTCCCTCAAAACCAAAATCTTTATCCCAAAGTAAAGGTATTTTTAGAGGGATTTTTTTCTGTAATTGCCATCTGAAAATATTGAAAGTATCGTAATAATAAGTCCTTTTCTATGGAAATGGTCTTGTTATTATTTAATCAGGCCAGCATCTAAGTGATTCATGAACTGCAGGTTGAAATTCAATATGCAGTTCATGAATCTCTGAGTTGAGGTAATCTGAAGGAAAGAAAAAGGAGAAGAAAGAAACCCCTTCCCCAAAGGACTTAGTAAACACTCTGTCAGTGATGAATACTACCTAATTTACTTCAGCAGTTAAAAGCTGCTCAGTTCCTTAGCTTATTCAGTGTTCGCTTATAGAAATAGTGAGCACCAGTGATGCATTATGCTAAGCACTGTATAAACCCACAGCAAAAAGAGAGATAACCAGTAGCTTAAATAAATTAACTGCACAGAGCAGTTGTGAGGGGAGTTAATTGAAATTTGGGAGCATTGCAAACAGGTCAGAAATTTACTTCTACAAAGGGACAGGCACTGAAATAAAGCTGTCGCAAGCTTCCAGTAGCCTTTTTATTCATGCAAAAAAATGTATATTTTTGTCATCTTTAAATTCCTGACACCAAAGCCAGGAAAAATGCCCTTTACTGTTTTCCTTTTGAGATGCATGTCAACTTATGTAGTTATGTATGCGTACACACATGCATGCAAAACATATGCTCACATATGCATTATGGGTACACACACAGCTCACAGAAGTCTACATTCGTCTTAAAAATACCTTGTAGTCAAAATTCTAAGCTAAAGACTATTTTTCTAATGTTTCCACAGGGTGATCTTAGTAAGACTATTAAGCATTTGTAACTAGCTGAAGCTTAAAATAAGCAAATGGAGGAAGAAAATTTGCACTGCAGGTTATTTTGATGTGCAGAATGAGCCAGACAGCTACAGCATCCTGATGCGAGAATAGTAATACTGATTTTCCAGGGAACTAAAATGCTGTGCCCACCTTTCCTCACTGTCTTTCACTGCCTATTCTGCCACCCAGTCAAGGTAAATGGAAAAGAAAGACAGATGAAGAGGGTAGGTGGAGAGAATACCGCTGGAGCAAATGACGCAGCTCAAATTCTCCTTATTTTCTATTCCTGCTTTTGACTAGAGATGTGCATGGCTTTTATAAATAAAAAAGTGCCATCTTTATAGAGCACCTGATTGCTTTGTTCTTAAGTAGCATCATTTTCTTTCTGCCTGCTTTCATCTACTTTTCTTATTTCAGATATAAATGTGATTCCATCACTTTGTCAGGCACAGAGAGTTCCTAGTGATATTTTATCAAGACAAAAACCTTAAAAGCCAAAACACATTTTCCATATTATCACTGTAATCTTAATAATAGTAAGAGCACAATATTGTTTGACAGAATTTCAAGAAAAAGGAAGGTTTTTTTTCCAGATCATTGTGTAACTATGCTTGCTGCAGGGGCATGTGAAACTTTGGAACATATGTGTTTTGCTGAATAAGGATGCTTATGGTGCTGCTAGTTCTGATGTGATTTTAAAAGGTGGTGACAGAGTGTTGCCAGTGAATAAAAATAAAAGGATAAAAGAGACTGTGGAGCCGGGACTTAGTATAAAATGAAAAATAAATATCATGTGGAAAATAGCTTGGCTACCTTCAGTAAAATCATGTTGACTAATGATAAAAATCAGCAAGTGCTCACTGTATACTTGGGGTTTAATAGAAGCTGGAGATCATCCAATATAATCTTTCTTCACTTTGGAAAATCTTTGGATTGCATCACTGATCACCATTATATGTAAGTGCATTAACTGCTGATAATTACAGGCACTCCCAAGGGTATCTGATAGTTCATATGGAGAAGCCCACTTTACACGGCTGTAGGATCTCTTTTTTGATGATTTCAGAATATCTGCACAGTGAGAGAATTTCAACTGACTGTTTCAGATGAGATACAAACTCAGCTGCTCATCAAGAAAGTAAGAAAGGATCTTTCTTATGTCACCTAGACCTGTTAGCTGGTCCTTGACTGTAGAGCTGATAAAAGGCAAGTATAGATTTCAATCTATAGCCACATCTGTGGTACTAGAAATGTTCTTCTAAGTGGAGAGGGTATTTTAGGAATCTTCTTCTGTGGGTTAGAGAGAACAAACCAGCTGAGAAATCGAGAGAGGAGAATTCAGGGAAGCCACAAGAATGGCCCAGCTAGAAAGGCCCAGGACTGGAAATGCGAAGGATCTGCTCAGAGGAACTTCTGACCAAAATCATTTGGTCTGAAGCTAAGAATAAGTAGGAGTGAAGAACTGGAAAGAATTCTACTTCTACCAAGGCTCTTCTTTAACCCTGAAAGCAAAGGTCAGGTGTCTTTATGACTGGACTAAGAACTGCATTTTGCAGCTCTAATAGAGCCATTTTAGAGCAGAAGATGTGCATAGACTCTGTGCAGATATGGTTTTGTCACAGCCTCATCAACAAACCAGTGCAAGCTAGTTTCTCCAAAAGAAACATCTAGCAGAAAATATGTTCGGTCTCGTAGGAACATGCTTTTGCAAAGCTGTAGAAGTTTTGTATATATATATATTTTGTATTTTTATCTCCCAGCTTCTAATATTTTAGGGATAGTAAATGGAACTGGTCAGGCTGTTATTTGTATTCAGCCAGGTCTTTTATTACATTATAATGAGAATACAACTGATTGATTGTGTAAAGATATTAATTAACACTAAGGTGCAAGCTGGAGTTGCTAACTATTTGACTACAACAAAGGCAGCTTTGTTGAGACAGGAATAAGCATGTTTAACACCAGAGAAAAGGATGTTGAGATATGAGATGTGTGATTTAGCTCTGTGGTAGCATAGGAAATGAAAGCTTGAAAGATTCTTGCTCAAACAGAGCTTGCGAGGTTTAGATTTTGATTTTTGTGGATGGACCTGGGTGCCTGTTTTAGAGTTCCACTGAATTCATTGGTTTGACTGAAGGACCAGGATCTAAATTTGACAAAATCCAGAGAAAAGGGGAAAGGGCAAGGGCAAGGGCAAAGGAAAAGGGTATAATAGGAAAAGTAGGCAACTCAGTAATTCACTTTAGTACTTATTAATTTGAGATTATTAGAAACATGACCAGTATGGTGGAAGGCAGTAAACGTAAAACTTTCCCCAGGAAAAAAGTTTTCAGCAGATAGGTGACTAGCAAAGTCAAAGAGAGGAGGGAGTCTACTCCAAGTCTGGAGCTAGAATGAAAAAGAAGTTGGACTATAAAAAAGGACCTACTGGGCTTCAAGAGATGGGAAGCTCTGCCTGAGTACTGTTGCCTGAGAGACAATGTAATAGAAGGGGAAACAAGATGTGTGCAAGAGAGGTGCTGTTCAGAACCTTAAAAGTGATGATGAAGTATATGCCAATCACTTACATGAAAAGCTGTAACCTGTTTTCCTTATCATATTCAAAAAAATGTGGAAACTTCACATTTTGCAGTCTCCAAGTTCGAACTTATTATACTGGGACTGTCACACTGAATAAATCTGAACTGTTTAAAACTCTGTAGGCTGTTCGCACAACTCAAGGCCACCTGCACATGTTTTTGGTGCCTTTCTGTGACTTGATGTGACCGTAGTATTTCCTAGGTCAGCAGCTGTAAGGCTTTGTGGAATGGCTGCCCTCAGTTATGTGCAGTTGCAGTCAGATTACATTACTGCTCGCACAGTGGCCTTGCAGGCCCTCAGTAAATAAATGTTCTCTGTAGAGAGCAGCTGTACATTCTGGGACACTGCATTTATAAGGCAGCCACTTATTCCACACTTAGTTTTACATATGAATATATATTCAAGGAGAGAAAAGAGATCAGTGAAGCAGTTTAAAAGCTACAGTAAGAAAGAGAATCTGTGCCAGAGGCAGAGGCAGTGCAGCTTCTCCATCTAGGTTTCTGAAGGCTTCTCTGTAAACTTATAACCTACCCTTGGAAAGGGTGCATGCCTGCAAAAGCACTGCCCACAAGTAGGACAGAAGCCATTTAGTTCCTAACATATGAATTCCTATCACTGAAATTAACTCTACAGTAAAGATACACATTTAGGCTATGTTTTCACTGAAGAGCTAACGCAAGCGAGTGGTTGTACCGCTAATTACATTGCCAGAAGAAGTGAACAACTATGCAATGATTTCCTGAAGTGCAAACCAAGTCAAGTTAAAACACAATCACCATTAAAGAAAGCATTTTTATATGCAACTCAGACTTGAGTTCAGTTGTAATCTAACACTCAACCTAGAGAAAAAGAGAGGGACCAACCTGCACTAACAATTTTGTTTGCAGAACATGTTGCTATCAGTTTTCACTCATTTGTGCTACTCTCCAAGGCAGGAGGACCAGCTAGAGGATCCTGGTGACATAAGAAACATCCCTTCTTACTTTTTAGATGAGCAATTGAGCTCACATCTCACCAGAAAGAGTCATCTGAAACTCTGTGCAGACAGTTTGAAACCATCAAAAAGAGATCTCATTTGTGTTTAAAGTGACACTTTCCAGCTGAACAGTTTAGTATCTAGGAGACCTGAAGGGGAGAGTTCCAGTAATAAAAAAGTTGTAACATGTAAAGTTTGGTAATTTGGAAGGAAAAACAGGGAGTACCTTTATATCTAGCCTGACAATTCCATGGTAAATGTTAAAGATTAATTACTATTGGCATATGCTACATCAATACCCTTATTAAAATATCTAACTGATCTTTATTCTTGTTCAGTATGATCTGATATGAGTTTTGGGTCTTGGTGCATATGTTATGGGCTTTACTGGCACGATAAACCTGGCAATGGGATCCAGTCAGATTCATAAGCAGTATCTTTCTGACTCCAGAGCATCTGTATACTGTGGGCAGATTGTTCAAAGAACATGTAAACTGGTTATGCATCCAAACGGGAAGTGATATCCATGCCAGTTTAGCATGTGGTTTGTGAAATGCAAATTAAATAAAAGATTGAAGATGGGCTTCTGGATCGGAAGCATCCTGATGATTGCAAAGATATAGGAATATCATTCAGGTCTGAAAGGGACCTCTCTTTCATCAAATCCAATCATTGCCATTATAGCAGTCATTTCACCTCCCCCTGACAGGTACATAGTGCTCCATCCTCTTGGGAGGAAAGCTCTTCTAGATCCTTCCTGCTCTATTCCTTGTCTCTTTTTTTTGTTTTTGTTTTTTTTTTAACCATCAAAAAATTTTAACCTGTTGCTGGTACTGCTGTCATTAATGAAGCTTTCAGACAAAATCAGAGCCTTGGAAATGTCACTAATAACCTTCCTCCAGCCTACTACTGTTTTTTCAACACTACCCATTTCTATCTCCCTTGGATCAGTCTTTCCAATTTCCCTACCAATGGCTGGCCCCTCCAATTTCAATACAATTTTCCATTTGACTCAGTATCCAATGCTTCAGAAATAAACATAGTTAAAGTCCTCTGTGTTGATTCTGTCTAGAAAATGGATTATCAGACTGCTCTTGCACAATCTACTTTTGGTAATTTCTTGTTATATTTCATCAATTTCCTCATACTCTCCTTGTCTCTAATGAGCTTACATTCACTGTTTGTTCTAATACCTTAAATGCAGACAAAATAACAAGCTTGTACTTGCCTGAATCGCATTCATTCTCTACTGAAAATATCAGTACCACTTTTTCCTATTCTCCAGTCACATAGTAACACTTCTTACTGAAAGGATTTATTAAAAACACACACTATTAAATCTGTAAGCTCATATGGCTTTTCTTCCAAAATCTCTGGTGGAAAACATCTAATACCCATTTTCTGGTTTGAGCATATATAGCTGTTTGAATTACTTTTCCTCATTTGCATTATTCTCTTCCTTTTGTCCTACTAGTTAATATCACAGTCCTGTTCTGAAAAATAACAAATTCTTCGTGCTACTAAAGGTATCACATCAAAGCTCTTATTTTCTCCCTACTGTATGAAACCCCTGGCATTTTTCTTCTCTTTTTACTGATATCACTGAAGAACCTTTTATTATTTTAATGTTTTCTGCACATCCTATTCTGTCCCTGAACTTCTTGACCTCCTAAACAAATATTTCTTTACTGATCAGTCCATCCTCCTTCCTTTGTTCCGAAATACCCTTCTTGAAGTTGTCAGTCAGCCAAACAGATCTGCAAATTGTTTAAGTCCCGTGTCATTTGGGGTCTAAGTTACAGGACAGCCTTGCAGCCATTGACTGGAAGAAATTCAAATCTTCCTTTACGTGCAGGTCCTGGAGTCCTCAGCCCAATTGTCCATACTGAGCAATCCTGGCAGTTCTTCAACATTTAACCATGTTTGTCCAGAACACCTTTTTTTTTTTTTTTTTTAATTTACTTTTTGTTTATCTTTCCATTCATTTCTCTTATTTATGCATATAAAGTGATTCATCTCCTTAGCACTCAAGCCAAGATTATTTTTTAGGGCCGGCTTTTCCGTGAGAGCCTTGCTGCTTACCAGCAGCAGCTCTCAAAACACCTCCTCTTGGTTCGTGGGCAGTTTGACCACCAAAATTAAGCAATCTGAATCAGCTGTCATCTTGGTGTCATCTGAAAGGTTTGGCATAGCAAATCACCGGTCTGCAGGTGGCTCAGCAGCACGCTTTAATGTGGAAGGGAACCATGAAATGAGAGGAATGACTCAGCAGTTAGAGTCAAGAACTCTATTTTCTAGGCCATTTGCTGGAGCTTATTATTTCTAATAGGGTACTGTACATCAGGCATTTTCTTGTTAGGAAGAGAGGATGTGTCAGTTTGGTGGGTTTTTTTCCTAGTTGCACTGATTCAAAAGCTGAAAATGACTATTTTGAGAGGGTTGTAATGATTTCAGTTTTTCAACATTCAAAATGGAATCCTCCCTTTTTCTGAAAGACAAAATTAAAATTCATTAAATAAGTTGCTATTATTATTTGTGGGTTCGGTTGGCTAAAGTCTTTCCAAAATACTGTTGAAATTCTTAATTTGATAAAAGCATCCTGTTATAAATTGATACACTTAAAAGTGGTGATTTAAAATATCAATAAAATACATTAATAAAACTTTATCCTACATTTGTAAGTGTTCACAAACTTTTCTGAAAATATCACTAGAAAAACATATCTACAACATTTCAATCAGCTGTAGTTCATATAAGCTTATCTATGAGTTTGTTTCTAAAGCCCTGGATACATGTGGTAAACAAGTTATAAGGAAACACCAAATATTTCCTCAGGTGTCAGTTTAAATAAAATGAGCTTGGGTCATCTCAGAGAATCTCAATGATGTAAATTTAAAATACCATTCAACTTCTTTGTTAATGTTGAACTTGCTTGGCAGCACTCATAAAAACATTGTCTACCTGCTCTTCTTTTTAGCTGCAATCTAGGATACATGCATAGGTAAATTAACATAAGCTAGTTTTATGGAAGTTAAAATCACACCTTTAATTTCTGCTGAAAAAAGGCCTCTATAAAATGCATATAGAAGGTTACTGAGGTCTGATCCTTCACTGCTTTCTTTGGTGTAGCTGTTCAGAACAGGTGTAAAGAAGTACGAAGCCAGCATGATAAATTTAGTATTCCCTTTGCGCTCTCTGCACAGTTGATCCCCCAGATGTAAAGATTTGGATAATGTGAGTTGCAGGAGATTGGGATGAGTTAAAAGGGTATCTTTTTTGGTGAGGAGAGTGAAAATAAAGGAGAGCCTGAAAGTTAAAAATGAAGTTTTCTTTAGAGAGCTTGGTGCCCAGCAGCTGCCAGATAGTACCACATATACTCCTCATGCATTTTTGTCAACTGGGTGTAAGTAATTCCATAAAGCAAAATAAAAATGGAAAGTTAAAGAAAACTTATCAAACCCCACATAATCTTCTGGTTGAAAGGAAGGTCTATTAAAGTGGGCATCAACTTTGCTTTCTTCCTGCACTTCGCATGAGGAAAAAACCTAGCCAGTGTTGAGCTAAATATGATCCTTCTATTTTTGCAGCCCTCCTCCCCTTCCCTAACAACTGTGTCTGTTATGCAGTACTGGAGCTGAAAGTAATCAGTTTAGCACAGGAATAAGATTTGATTATTTTTGTTTTACATAGGCTATAAACCTGTCCAATCTGTTTTAAAAACCCTTTCGCTGTACAATTCACTCAGCTTTCATCGAACTGAATTCCCTGCATGAAATATTTTAAGCAACTGGGAGGTAGAACAGGGGAGTCATTTTTGTTTTTTAACTTTTAAATGCAAACAGCTCTTACTTGCAGGGAATAATTCTTCATTAGAAATATGGGGCCTTGGTACACAGCATATTTGTTTCCTCTCCGTGTAGTCCTTGAGATTTTTAATCACGTCTCAACCTGAGATTACCTCAGTGGACTGTGAAAGATATTATCCTTCTTTGCAGCTAGGCTGCGGTCTCTTGCTGGCTGGCACTGGCGAACAGGCTACAAGCAGCAGCTGCTGGTTTGGCAGCCGATTCAGTTCAAGGAGGTGGTAACTGTCGGGCAATGCATACCTAATAAAATGAGCTAAAATCATCAGGGGATCCCTAAACAAGAGCCTGCTATATTGAAAAAGAGGCAGTCTCTAAATAAACTCTAAAAGGTTTCTAGCAGCCAGGATGCAAGGGGAAGCTGTCTTCCCTTGGACGTTTACATAATCATTTAATTTAATCCTTCCTGCAGTGTTTCCCAGCCACTGCTTTGGTCCTTTGATCATAATATGCTAGGACAAATGTCAGGAAATATGAGTCTACAAAGTGATGTAAATCTTGTTCCCTATCGGAGATGTGACTATGAACATTATCTTCTGATATTTTCTTTCTCATGTGTTTATTTCTGCTCTGTTTTTTCAGTTCTATGATGACAGAGAAAAGCAATCACTTTCAAGCTAAAAAATGAAGTTATCTAGTATTCAGACCCTGGTTAAGAGAGTACAGTAGCTTGCATTTTGAGGTGGGGAAAAGCCATATTGGCCTAAATATCATCTGTAAGCTATGTAATATTGTGATATTTGTAATGAACCATGGCTTTTGGTTTTCAGATTGTTTGCCCTTGCTTCAGCTCTGTCATTGGTATGTGTGATAAGATCTACATTTATGTTTCTGTCTCATAGCAGTCAAACACCATCATCATCAAATAAAACTTGGGCATAAAGACTATTTTGGTTCTTCTGAGGTTTGTATTTACTATTAAAAAAAAGAAAAGAGGGAGAGAAAGAAACTGGGAAGCAGTCTATCACTGTGGTGGCATATATTTTATACCCATTTGATGTTTCATGTGATTACATAGCACAGCTGAAGTCTTTATACTAAAGGGAAAATAATGGTGAAATGTAGAGGACATGGAACCAAAGAAGAAAATGTTTTGTTACTGCTAATATTTTGGAGTTTACTAAGTAGGAACTTTTTCTTTTGTAAGTGAAATCCTAGCTTGCTTTTAATTAATGCCACATTACTCTTTTTAATAACATCTATTTAAGACATTAAGTCTCTAACATTAATTTAATGGAAGCATTCCAACAGCATCTATTATATGTTCCCAGTTAAATTAGCATGATGGTCTTTTAATGGATGTTTTAATAGACATTATTAAGCAGAATATTATAAAATTAAAAATGAATTCAATGGGTTCTTTGAGTTCCTATTGTAATATTCTGTGAAATCATTGATTCTGAAAAATAACAGCCTATATATTTTTAATTTAATTAAATGACATTTGGCAAGAACTAGAACATGAACATGTATTCATGTGGTATGAGCAAAGATAAATGTTTACTGAATTAAGATGTGGCTGATCTAAAAACTATCTGATATTTTAACTTCGTGGGTCAAAACTCTGTATGAAGAGGTTCTTTAAAAACATGTGTGTGCCAACAGCCATGGTCACTTTGCCTGCTGATTTTTTTGCCTTTGCTGATAAATTTGATGTGCTGGATTTCCTGTTGAAATCAGCTCTGAAAATAATTGGGAGCCCATTTCTTCAGAGAAAGAAGCACTCTTTATAAACTAGTATTTCCCACATTTTGTCTTGTTAGTTTACTGAACTACACAGTGGGTGTGCATAGTAGGTCTTAATTCCAGCTGGGGTACTTGTACACTCGAATCAGGCAGCCTCCACTAGCCTGCTCAATAGCGCAGTAAGCTTCTATATTGGCCATTTAGTGAAGAATGTTGTACACAGGCGGCAGAATTAGAACCTTTTCCTAACTGTTTTTCTCTTTGTGAGACAAATTGCTGAAAGTACATATTTTATCCATGGAAAACATTATTGTTCTCATTCTCATCAATGAAGTCTGTTGGTCATCATCCTTTCATTTCCGCAGCAATTATGATTAATTCCTATTTTCTCTTCTGATTTTCTTCATTCTGTTGTGGGAATGTGGGAGAGAAGACACCTGTCATACCTTTAAGAACCTCAGTAAAAGTGGCTTGTATAACCAGTTAGTTGACATTTTGAATATGTCATTATTTCTTACATTTGGGTGGACCTTTTTCTGGAACTCTTCTAGTTTATGAGCACTATATAACCAACCATCCACAAATCATTTTATAACATCCCAGAATTTGGCGAGATCTTTTCTTTTAACTAAGTGTGACGGTGTGCTCCTTCCCCCCCACTGATGTGCTCTCTCCCCCTCAACCTGACCTCCCTGTAAACAGCATGTATGCACGGGCTAGTTGAGCATGCGCTAACTAGGGCCTGTCTAGTATGCAAATATGACTGTGAGTCAATCATCTCCCCCCCCCCATAAAGAGTGGGCAGCCCAGAGCCCCTTGAGCTCTCCTGCATGGCAGTGGGCTGCACTGCAGAACCTCCCCTTGAGCAGGGACGCCTCTCAAGGTTACTCCTCGAGGTTGAGAGATTCCTTACCCGTGACAGATCCTCGGTAAGTGATTAATAGCATGCTGAACTTTTGCAAACTTCATGAAACTTTGCTGAGTTATATCTCTGACTAATTGTGCACATAATCTCTTAGACATAAACCGTTGACCAAGTCTGAGACTAGGACTGGATCCAGCCACACCTAGGCTCCTCTCCGAAGGAGTTTAGAAAGCAAGGGGGTCCAGTCTGAACCTCGTGACTCAATGGGAGGGTCTCTGTTGCACACACATCTGACCCTGTCCTTCATGCAGTAAATAACTGAGTGAACCTTGCCAATCGAACCTCATTAAATCATTCTTATTTATGATTGAACTTTGTTAAGTCGCTGTCTTACTGCAATAAATGTAGTGCTGCTTCCCTCTTACGAGTGAAGTTCATCACTCCTTTCGTGACACTAAGTGATTTAAATCCAGTATTTTCTCTGAATTATTAATTGTCTTATTTGCATACAAATCTGTCATTTCACAGAACAGATAAAAGTGGCAGACCTAATACGAATTTCCCATTGGATGTGTTTGTGAGTGTGGATCCTATCTTCACTGAAGAAGGACTAACCAAATCCTTTCCCATCTCTCTGAAAGACTTGTCAAAAAGTGCAAATGAAAATATCTACTTTTCACATAGCTCTCTTCCTGCCTGCCTATATCCATCTGGCACTTTGTGATAAAGTCATATGCTGGTTCCAGGTGAACAAATGGTATTTGCAGGTTGATTTGTATGCTTTAGGAAAAACGCGCAATAAGTAAACAAGCAACAGACAAATCAAGTTACAGCCTGGAAGTGGCAAAGCAAACATATACATTAAGAAGGTAATAGGGTTTTGTTGTGCTTTTTAAAAACTCAGCCTTTTAAAGATACATCTTAAACTAATGTGCCTAAAATACTTCTTTGGTAAGTGGAATGGGAGGAACATTTTTTTTTTTTGTAACAGTGAACTTTACACTGCATTCTCTAATGTTGGGCAGAGATGCATTTGTTAAAGGAACCCATCTGAAGCTTCTTTCAAGAACAGAAGATGCTTTTATTTATAATCTCCAGAATTCCCAAAATGCAATGGGATGCAAACATACTTGAAAGCAGATTTTATAATAATATGAGAAAAAGATGTGAATGCCTGCTGTGCTGAGCTAGTTTGATTATACTGTAAACCCCTTTAAAACTGAGTTTAACAGGTCTTTTGGGAAAGAAAAGGAAAGTTAAAATAGGGCTTCATAATAGGCCCTGTATGAGACAGGTTACTGCACATGCCAGTTTGCCTGTGCTTTTTCTTTCAGTTTGGATGAAAATAGCTCACACTGGTAAATCCAGGGAGAGAATGAAGTAATCAATATTTCAAATAGATGACAAACTTCTAAATTTCTATTTACCAGGCTTTCCCCTTAAGAAAAGCTGCTTAAAAACTGCTTCAGGCAAGCTCTGCTGCCACTGCTGCCCCTCTTATCTGAGGACAAGTCTTCCTCCTTCTTTTCATCCTCTACTTTGTGGGCTTGGACCTGGGAATCGAGTGTAGGGGATATGATTGGGGTAGGCGTCAAGGGAGAGCGGGGAGTCCGCCTCCCCTCAATTCTCTCACCATGTTTCTTGGCTCCATCTCCAGGACCAGGCAGAACATCTCTTCAGTGTCAGAGTCAGTGATGACCCAAGGTTTAACAAAAGTGCTAGCTGTAATATAAAAACCTTTTTTAGTGAGGCTTTTGACGTTATTTACTTCCTGAAAAGGAATGAGTCTTTTGAAATGGAGAGACAGTTCCTGGAACGGCCACATGGCTTAGGATAGTCAAAAGAATGAGGGGGTCCAGGTGCAATTGCCTCCTCTGCGTAACAAGAAAGGAGCTGAATGCCTCCTATTTTGGGTTTGTTTAAATGAAATATATTTGTTGGATAAGGGATGCTGATGTCTTGGCTTGCCGAGCAGGACACTTGCCTGAAATGCAGATGACCCAGATCCAATTTTGAGTTTCAATTCCAGTTCCAAATTGGATGGAGCAGGGACTTGAACTTGCAGTCTCAATTCCCGAGTGAGCACCACTAACCTAAAATCTAGTAGCCAGAAGAGCTCCTGGGATTTTTTTAATTTTAATTTTGTTACTGGGATTCCAAATTGGAGCCCATAATTGCTTTCAGCTGTAGTTTCATTGAAACAAATACATTCCTATAGAATTTGATTTAAAACGAATTGGCATTTCCTGCCAACATCACTGAATCAAGAATATTTTGGGGAGCTATGCTAGAGAAAGATACTTAAGAGAAGACAAATGGGAAGGATAAAAGAAGAGAATGGCAGGGGATCTGAAAAAAAAAAGGTAGATGAGCCAAAATAAAGTCCAGTTTGGAAGGGAAACAAAAACTTGTCTTCTCTTCTAAAAACATCTCCAAAACATTCCTGGTTTGTTGCCTGTCCTACTTACAATTACAAGGCCAACAGACTTTCTGCTCACCAATGAGTGACAGGTCAGAAAAGGAACGATTTACTAATTCACTGTGTTATTAACCTCAGTTTTGAATCCAGACAGCCTTTTTTATAGCCAGAAAACCATCTCTAGAGTCCAATTTAGACTCACGACTCTACAGGGCTTGAGGTTTATTGTAACCAGCATGGCTTTATTTCTTGCCTTTTTCCTCACCCTTTTCCTTTTATACTTTATGAAATAAAGTTTATTTATGTAAGCACCCTTTTCTTTTATATATTGCCCTTAGGCAGAGCAGGATTCTTTTTTATTGTACTGACATTGTTTTGCCCAGAAGTTTCAAAATCATTCTGCAAGGAGTCAAACCTCCTGCTTTGCTCCTTTGAACAGATATGTTGATGCACTTGTTTTCCTCAGAACACCTGTTTTATTCCTTTAAGCAAATCACCTGATTTGAGGGAAGAAATCTGCATCCCATTAGTTTCACAGCTAATGAGGTTAAATTTGTTAACAATGAAGTAATATAATTTGGTTAGATTGAAGGCAGGCAATGCCAAAAGGTATTAGAGCTTTTTTTTCACCTCTTCCACTTAATTCACCTACCAAATCGTGTAAATGCCTAATCTTGCCTGCCTTCCAGCTCTGCAGTTTCATGAGTTTGATGTCAAACTGGCTTCTTGTAAGATCTGCAGGACTGTGGTTGTGTTCCACTCCCACCGTAAACAGTGATGTGATCTAAATTACCATCACCAAACAAATGTGAGGGTTCTTGTATCACTAGAAGATGGGCAGGGTCCAGTTTAACTCACAGATAACTTGTAACAAAGTAAGACAATTGCATGGGAATCACAAAGGCCTAGAGGTTAAGAACCATGATGGATATGTGTAAACCTAAGGATCTGAAAACATCTATAGTCTTGGGGTTTTTTTGGATTCTGTGCAGGCTTCTTAGTAGCAAATGAATTCTAGAAGCAATTAACATGATAATAACTCAAAATATAAGAATAGGTAATTGAAAGTGTAAAGAAAACCTTGAACCTGGAAAAGCACTGGCATTCCAAAACACCAGAAAGCAGACAGATTTACTGTGATGTAACAGGAAAAAGTGTAGATGAAAATTTTACGCAAGAGCAGATAGGTAGCTCGATGGAAACAGAAAAATGGGCCTTCTGGTGTAGAAAAGAGTTTATCTTCCCATATAAAGAAATCTCACCAGCCCAGCATCAGCCAGAATGTGTGGCAGATTCACACAAAACTAGCAAATTCCACCAAGAAGCCTCCACACCTGAGCAATCCCAGCATACATTAGTGAGATGATGATGCTTCTGTAGAGGATAAGGTGCCCGGGGAAGGCGTCCTAGGAGATTTCCAGAATATACACAGTCATCCTGGAGATTATCAGAGGAGATGCTGTTATTTAGATGGGGATTCACTCTAAGCTGAAGTACCTGTTCCGTACTATTAGCTCTACCTGTATGGGTTAATATTTTGGGAAGAATGCAATGTTTTTCTGACTGATTGAGGCAGATGCTACCATTGTCTTTGTACTAGTCCTCTGTTTCATTTAGAAGTTGCTGTAGTTTTTATTAAGGTCCTGGAATGCTAGGTGTTCAGTATTTACCTTAAAATAATGAATACAAGTGCAGAAAAAAAAAAGGATTCTGTGTTTTTGGACATAAGGTTGTATGTTTCTTTTCACCTTGCTTTTCATTTCTAATAATGATTTTTTAATAGTTCAGTAAATACAAATTCCTATGTGTTGGTATTGCTAGATACTGTTTAATGACCTGATTGCAGGGGATTTGAGGATCTTTAGTATTGCCAACTACAACTATTCAAGCAAACAGAGCCAAGCCCTAAATCCCCAAAGACTGACTTGAAAATGAAATTAAAAAAAATATGAATTTGTAGATCATATTTGTTCCTGTTTTATTTGGGGCTTGGGTGCTGTTTTTTCAGGCTTTACTGAATAATGTTTTTAAGCTAGCCACAAATGTAAAGCAAGTAAAAAATAAATCTGACGCTTTCATGAAAGCCTGAGACTCAGAGTGGAGCTGTAGGAAAAGTACTGAATGTCAAGAGAAGTTGAGCCCACTGAAACAAAATTTTGATTTCCTGTTCCTATTTTTACTAGGGGTAAATTACAATACTATTTTTTTTTAACTGTGCATTTGAAATATGACACACAAATCAAATGCAGTATATTAATTTTGGAGGTATTTTTGAGATAATGATTTATTAATTACATGGAATGTACTTTAAATTACATAACTCATGTGATGTTGTACCATTCCACATAATTTGTTTCCAAAACAACTTCTTTTTTTGAAATGATAGTATGCATGTTGGACTGATCTTTTGCAGGTGAACGATCATAATTAACCTGGCTTGTAAGTTTTGACTGGGAAAGAAAGGGAGCATCTGAATTCTGTAAATGAATGTCCATTTGCTTAAATCCCAGCTATGTTACACTGATTCTGCCATTTCTTCTTCTGACTTGAAAGAGAAAGATCTGTTTTAAAAGATAAGCAGATTGGCTTTCAAACTACCAGCTATAAATTATTTAAAAATAAAAATGGCAGGAGAGAAGATTGAAGTCATGGTGGAATCAGAAGGAAGGGAAAATGCAGAACAAACATCAGAAACATATGGATGCCAATGCAAAACAGTTATGCTAAATGTGTTCTAATGCTATAATAGGACTGGCATTTTAATAACAGAAAACATCTGAGAGCTAGTAGATGAGCAGGATGTTATATGGTTCTAGCCCAACCTAGGAGCTACTGACAGATGCTGAGAGAGGCTTCATGCAAATCATTTTTTAAAACTCTGAATCTTTTCTGATTGGTATTCACGTTATATCCATTTTGACAGACACCGTTTGAGGAAATTCATTAAGTCGGCATGTTCTAGCAGGGCAGACACAGCCCTGATGCGAATGTGATTTCCAAACCTCTTCCCCAATACACTGGTTGATGCAATGGGGTTAGGTTTGCTCTCCCAAGACCACAACCAGCAGGATATTATATCACCTGGAGCCCTGCCTTCACCCCACAAACCCAGCCTCAGCAAGACTCTTCTGGACAGGACATCCTGGCACAGATATAGCCTCTGCCTTGGGATAAAGTATAGAAATTTGAATCTACAGTGTTTTTAGTGCCCTCTTTCACCTCCCTGCCATCTTGCGTTCCCATTGCAGTACCACTGGGAATCTGCCATTTTCAGATGAGCTATCTTTCTTAAACTATTTGGATACTGAGCTTCAATAACTGCACCGTGGATTCTTAGGAAATTCAATGTTGGACTCAATTCTTAGGAAAATTCAATTCTACATAAAACTGTGATTCTGTTTCCCACTCTATGATGACCTTTCTGTAACTAATGGCTCTATGTTTGGAACATAGGTTCCAGATCTTCCTTAGTTTTAATTGCCAACTGGTTCTGCCAAGAAAACAGCCAGCCTGAATCCTTGAGATGTGAAAATGAGCAAAAACATTTTTAGAAGCTGAGAGGTTTTTGCTGATACAGGCAATGTTTTTGTGCTTATCTACATTTGAGCTTCTTTGGACTTTAAAAAAAAAGTGGTAAATTTGCTTTAAAGCAAATTATAATGATTCAGGCATAACTTTTTTTATTTTTACTATAACCACTGGTTTAAAGCTGCATGATGATGCAACAGGAATCTGTCAAAGGAATACTTAATGGACAAAAATATAAAAAGGAAATTTCTAGAAAGACACTGAGACTGAGCAAAGGGCCAATATTCTTAGAGTCAATGCCAATAAGTGAATATGTAAAGAACAAGAAGTCAATTAATACATTTAAGTAAAAAAGTTGAATATGAGAAGTTAGGACAGTAAAAGATCAAACTAGCTTCACCCTTCTAAGTTAGTTCTAATTTGAAAAGTGTAGATTCTATTAAACCAGCCAAGAGACCATTAAAATTGTCCAAATGGAAAACATAAGGACATATCCCAAAACTGTCAGTCATCCTATAAGTGTTACATTTTTGAGGGGTTTAGTAATGGAAAATTTAGGCTAAATAATGCAACCTGTATAGACTGAGTCACATCATACAGGAAGAATATGTTAAGCCTAGTTCAAATGCAATTGAAATATTATATGCAGCATTAGGGGAGGAAAAAATGGAGGAATAACTTATATTCTATAGAGAACTGGGAGTAAAATGATTAACTTAAATACAAACAAGACATGAAATTAAAAAAAATAAATCTGTACTCCCATAGCTAAACACATCTCACACTGTGAAGAACAAGGGCCAGAACATACCTGAAGTATACAGATACCTTCATTTAAATGACAGTACCCACATCTACATATCAAAAATAGACGATGGTTAAGTTATGAAGTAATGGAGAGAGAACTGGTTGTGAGTATTCTCAGACCTTAGATTATCTGGTCCCTTTCATCATGAGCACCACTGTAAAAATTCTAAGTCACAGAAGTCCTAGATCCTTGTCATATCTGTACAGAGATCTTTGTACACCATTATCAGTAGAGTAGCATGTCAGTGCAATTGATTACACGACCCAAATCAGAATGTACTTCTGGAAGCCTTCCCAGGAGTTTACAGTAGTGGATTCTGACTCTTCTAATTTAGGACTATAACATTATATCCTGCATTAGAGGCTGAAGGCACAGAGCAAAGAGAAGGTTTAATTACAGTTCCTGTATGGAACACTCATAAATATTATGGCAAGGATACAGAAGTCAAGATAAGAAACCAAAATTGAAAAAAACTGCTTAGAAAATCACATCAGAAATGACATCCTGAGGCAGAGGATATTGATGAATAATAATAATATTTGACCTCAGATGGTATTGATGGTTCCAGCAAGAGCTGCAGAGATTGTTTATCATATTAGTCACTTCTCTGTGGCTTATTAGGAGAATTTTAATTCAGTCAGCTGTCCAGTACTAAACTCTGGCTCAAATGGTGTGATCTGAAGACAAGCATATTCAGTAAAAGCTGTTCCAGAAGCATGTATTCTAGCAGCTTTGAGACAAAAGGAAGTAGAGAAGAAAGGCAGTAAAATGCATTGTCATCTGTTGGCACAAATATTACGTCTATTTTACTTTCCCTCATGGAACTATCCGTTTGATTTTTTTTTTTTCCACTGGAAGAATAAATATACACAGTTCTCTGGGGAAAAAGTACTGTAAATGGAACTGTTACTGAAATTGGATATTAAAGTCATAGTTCTAGAAAGTGAAAGACTTTGTTGCATATATTAAGGTTGCTCCAGAGAGTTCCAGGAACTTCTTAGATTTAAAGAAATAATGTTAGAAAGACCCTTTTTCATCTTTCTCCAGCTAGCACATGACCCCTTTCAATTCCAAAACAAGTTTCAAACACACCGTATGTTCTCCATGCCATTAGAACTGTGTCTTCTTTTCATTGTTATACTAGCTTTACCACTGCTGTAGTAGAGGTAAGCATATTACATAGAAAGCATAATAGTTCACTTTAGAATAATATCATCACATCTTAGTATGAATCTGTGCATGACAGTTCATAATGGAAGTTTCTAAGGTATGATGAGAAGGTGGAAAGAGAAAGCAAGGAGAAGGTGCTGTAATATCTATTCCAAGATTGGATTATTTGAATGAACATAAAAAGCATAAGCATAAATCTAGATCTACAATGGGAGTTAGCCACCTACATATACTTTTGCAGAGTGGATCCATGGACTATTTCTGTACTCTCTTTGGAAGCAGCACCTTAATGCACACTCACGTCTCCACCCAAGGAACGTGCATCAGCATCCACACTGCTGCAATCTTTATCAAGAGGGCACACTAGATGACTCACATTGGTTTCAGCTATAAAATTTTAGTGGTTGTAGATTATTATAGACTGTTATTTCTCATGCACTGATACTCAATAGCTGTCTCGGACACATCCTGTAATTGTGCCAACATATTGGGGTGCTCTCTGCTTCCCAAAGCCCTCAGCCACAGAGCACCACAGCCACTCTGAATTTGCTTTGCAGACATGTTGCCAGTGATTCAGATGAGAATGATGTCCTTCATGGTCATTCATTTCCATTCCAAAGCAGAAGAACCTGGATAAAATTTGTTAAGCAAGTCCTCATGTCATATGAGGGTAGACTGGGTGATGGGGATGTTTGAGTGCAATCTACCCTTTGCTGACTGGCAACTTTGGACAAATAAGATTAATTCCAACTCATGTGACAACAATCTTCTCAAGGCCTAGGACAAGCAAAAGCAGGTTTTCAGGATGACAGTGAATTTCAGGATGAGAATAGTCACAGTTGCCAGTTGTATGGCATACTCCTCCAGAGTTCCTGATCTAAGAAGGTAGTCATCAGCACTTCAAGCTTAGTCATTCCTGGCCACTAGTTTGGCCTGGGAAAATCTTCTCTTAAGATGATAGAGATATATGAAGACTTCCTGTACATCATCACTGACTCAATGATTTCAGAGGAATTCCTGTTCTCCTCCACTGCCTGGCATGATACAACTTCCCCAACTTTTTGGAGCCATAAATTGCATTTTATCACCAGTTTATCACCATCCTAGGCGACCTAGTTCTACAATAGGAGAAAAGGATATAAATCTTTCATCCTGTAGGCCTTTGTCAATGATAGAGGCTGCATAACTAGCTACAAAGGAAGGAATAGGATATATGTAATTTGCAACCTGGACTTGTTGTGTGGGAGTAGAATGGTATCCCTATTTTACCACATCAGGAATATTCATTGTGTCAGGTATCTGCCTGTTTTGCCTTCTACAGCTTTGTGAGGCTGCTAAAGATACTTTTGCCCTGACTAGCCACAGCAGAACAGGACCCTCTAACTCCCCTGTCCAGCACAGCAACAGGTAGTGGATCTGGATCCACTCCCATTACAGAAGAGCAGCCCAGAATGTCATCTGTACACATGTAACACAAAGGAAGACTGCAACAGACCTAATGCTAACTTCTGAGCTCCAGTAACAAGAAATATTGTTCCCTTTGCTTTTGCATTCTGCTAGAGTGCCAGCTATTTCTTGTCCCTGCCACTGTAGTCTCAGTAAGGGCTGAGTAAGTCTCCCCCAAGGTAGGTGGATATGAGGGATCTTGGTGCCTTTCTGGGCACTGATGGAGACAGAGGTAGGTGAGGGTTAACCTTCATAAGGAGATTTGCTGGAAGAAAAAGGGTTGCAATCATATCACGGTCATACCATGCAAGGAGATAACAGTCCTGACAAGAAGGCTGTTTATAAGACCCCACAGCACATTTTTGTTCTCAGTGTGCATGATACAGTTTCAAAACTAATGCATGGCTAGAAAAGCAGAGCAGAGCTGGGCCTAGGGCCTGCTTTGTGCCCAGGTACACAAATCAGCTTCAGATGCCTAGGAAGGATTATATTCTCTGATATCTATGCACATACTAAACGGTGTGCGTGGGCTGCAGTGAGCCAGAGTCACATTGTCCAGCTTGTGATGTGTTTTGCTGCCAGACAGAAGTGTCAGGCTGCCAAGCTGGCTCCTGCTATCCATTCTTTCCTAAAGAGGATATAGGATCTACATATATGATTATCCCATAGTTTCCCCTTCTGCTGTTGAGGAGGTTAGGAGAAGAACAAATGAGACTTTTCCAGAGCATTCTGTTGCTCCTGCAGGGCTATCTCCTCCTGAAACCATTAATGCTGGCAGCCTGAAGCAGTCACATTTGTCTGAGAAGCCTGACCCTCTTTCTCCTGTCAGCAGCATGAATGTCCACATCAATATGATCCCTGACGTATTAGTCCCTTTAGCAGATGATGTCACTGCTGTAATAGGCAGTCATTCCAGGGCCTTGTAGGAGGACAGTGACAGCAGCAAGGTACAGGCACAGTATGACACCAAGTTCCTTCCCTTGAGTCATCGATTCCCTCAGCAGCTGTGGGCTCTCAGGCCTGGCTCTGCACTCTGGCAAGCTGGTTTGGAGCCCTTGCCCTGAACAGGGATGGTTATGGTCCCTCAGAGGTTGGCTCATGGCCTCCCTGGCACAGATTTCATGAAGCAGGTGTGGAAAACCACCCCAATTTTGGCTGGTTCTGATCATGGATGGGCACACACATGTGCAGCCTTGGGGTGCTTCAGTTTCACACCATATTATAGGCCAGCTCTATAACCATGACTAGGAGACATGAACATGAGTCAGCAATGTGTCCTGGCAGCAAAGACAAACAGCAAAGGACAAACTACATGTTTGGCTGTATTAGCAAAAGAAAGGCCAGCAGGTCAAGGGAAGTCATCCTTCCCCTCTACTCAGTACTTGCAAAACCACATCTGGAGTTCTGTGTCCAGCTTTGGACTCTGCAGTACAATAAAGACACTGACATCCTGGAGTGAATCCAGTGGAGGGTCAGCTAGATGATCAGGGCCTGGAGAGCACCTGGAGTATGAGGAGAGGCTGACAGAGCTGAGTTTGTTCTTTTCTCTGGAGAAGACAGGGCTATGTCAGGGCCCCATCCCCTTCTAGTTTAGCTGTTGGTGTTCAAGCTTGCTAGTAAGAGCTGTTGTGAAGACAAAGGTTTGAGAGCTGCTTTCAAGCTAAGGACCTTGCCCTTGTTCCCCTCTTGTGCTACACTGCATTTATATCTGCACCAATCTCTCACCTCCCTGATTCTGACTATTATTCCTGACTCAATGACTTGACTTTCTGGTTTGACCTTGGACCTGCCTTATCATTAAGGACTTACTGGGTGACCACCGGACTGCGGCTGACCCTATTCACCAGACTGTCGCTGGACCTGATCCTGACCCTGACTTGCTGACTCAATTTCCTGTCTCCTTGAAAATGATGTCACTGCCTCTGCCTGCCTTGCTGTGACTGCCTAGCTCCCTGTGGAATTAACCAGTGGCTAGCTCCACAAGGCTTGTCTTCCCTTGTGGAGCAGCCTGCCCTTGCTGCTCCCTGAGAGGCTAAGGGGAGATCTTACTGCTGCCTTCTTATCACTATCAAAAGGGAAGATATTAAGAAGATGGAGTCAGATTCTTCTCAAGGTCCACGGTGATGGGATGAGAGGCAACAGACACAATTTGTAACACAGGAAATTCCAATTAGATACAAGGAAAGCCCTTTTTCACCACAAGGACTGTCAAATATTGCACCAGGTTACCCAGAGAGGTTTTGAAATCTTCATCCTTTGAGATACTCAGACCTTGGCTGGACAAGGTCCACAGCAACCTGCTCTATTCAGATGTGCTTTGAGCCAGTGGTTCGATCAGATAACCCCTGAAAGTCCCCTTCAACCTAAGTTATTCTATAATTTGATGACTAGACATTATTAGCAGCAAATTTTCATGACTATAAAATTCAGCACATGGATACATCAAGTCATGGTTCTAAATTAGCTCTCTCCAAACATCACCAAAAACAGTAATAGAACCCCAAATGGATGCTCTGTCGCCCTACTGCTTTTTGTAGTACGGGAGCAAGGGTTACAACCCTTGTATGAGGCACATACTGGGATCCTTTTAGAGGACTATGTGTTGGCCAGATATGGTAGGACAGCATCCATACTGAAGTCAGGCAAAACACACCAAAAGCACCAGCTACTCTCTGGACTCAGGCCAGGAGATGCCTTCTGTAGGATAGACACCCCCCCCCCCCCAGTGTGTTCACCAACATAGCAGCAGTACAGAAATTAGTGCACTAAGAGTCAGCAGCAAGACCGGGAATGGAAAAACATGACAACTCCCACAATATTCTATCTATTCAAGACATGCTTCAAGCACTGAAATGTTTGATCAGAACGTTCTTCATGTTGCGATCAGCACTAGAGAGTCAGTGCTGTTTTTCGGGGTTGCTCTTCTGACAAGAGCATGAGGCTGTCCAAATCCAGACGAGGGTGAATCTATTGCCACTGTGACTTCTGTAATCTATTTCAGCTCAGCCTGCAGAGTGGAGTGTGTCACAGTAAAGGAGACATTAGATTGTAATTAAACTGGCAATTAAACTGTAAATAACTTCAGCAAATAACCTCTTTTACTCAAAGAAAACTGTCAGGATTTTTTAGGAGAAGAAACTGCAAGAAAAATCAAACAAGTTCCACTTGAATTAGAGTACAAGACAAAACAAACAAAATAAATATTTTTCAAAAAGTCAAACGTGGACATTTTTATGAACCCTTGTAACACAAAAATGGCATGACCAGTTTCCATACAAAATCAATTTGGTCTGAGATGAAGCTTAATAATTTTCAGAGGGAAAGCCAAAGTCAAGAGCTAGCTAATAAAAAGGCTTAGCACTGAACAGGCCTTTTTAAACTTAGGAGGCACGACTGTTGCTCTAATAAATCCCTGAGGTTATTCTACAGATACCTTCAATTTATGAAGGAATATGATATATGAAGGAATAATGATTATAATGCCTTTCTGTGATTATGGTGTGGAAAGTGTGGGTCATAGATTCCAGTAGAAGGAAGAAAGTTAAGGCATGAAGGAGTCCACTGTAAATCTCAGAATAACTTAATCTAGGCTCTCATCTTTAGAAAGGACATTTTAATTTAGAGTTCCAACATCAAAGATCATAAGAAATCACCATTTCTTTGAAAACTTACACTTAAGGACAAGGAGATATTGGCCAAAATCCTTAAACTAATTAGTACTAAACACTCTTCTGGGCTGAACTTTTTCCTAGGATCAAATTATTGGGTTCTTAAGCTAGCAAGCTCTTAGTCTGATTTCAGTCTAGGCAAGGATGAGCTTCTAGTGATGAGAACCTTTATTATCTCTGTCCTAAATTGCTTTTAGTCTGTTTTTATCCCTTTCATTTTTTTCTTTTATCCATTAAGTATCATTCCTGACTTATTACTTCTGTTCACACACAAAGAAGAATTAAAAACAAACTAATAACTTAGCGAGTTTTCCATTACTTAGCAGGGAACACTTCATTATTGTACTTACAGCAACAGAGGAAGAAATCATAATTCTTACTGCCTTCTTTAATTCTATCCCTAAGAGAGAAGCATCAATCCTGTTTCTTGCAGAAACAGGCCCATCTGTCCTTCCCAGTTCTCACAAGCCAATGAAATTTTAGGAAGACACTGGAGATGGGGAGATAAATTCCTTTTCACAAGATGGAACGAAATAAGAGGAGGAGTTTTACAGCTAGTCATGGGCTTGCTCCTGCCTCTTTTCACTGCTTCACTCTTATTGTGTACTGGGATGTGCACTGGGATGTTCCTCACGGCTGGGAAGAGAAGCCCATAAAAAGCATAGAATTATCTCTGGAGGTGCAAGTGGAGTTAAGAACTATTGCGTGGCCCTTGGTTGAGTTGACATGGGAGCCTCTAAATTGCTTGGTGTGGTGTCAAGGATGAAGAGGACAATTGTGATTGTCCAGATCATTTCTCACTAAGATTAGCAAAGTTATCACAAAATATATTCCCAGATGAACAGGTAATATGAAGGAGAAGGAAGGTAGAAGGAACAGTAACTAAAGTGGAGGTCAAAAACAAAAACTAGGAAGGAGATGGGTAGATTCTTATTCATGGATTTATGAGCACCTGGGGATGATGATAATGTTCACCAGCCATTGCCCCAGATTTAGTAAGCACTACTGAGGAAGGAAGAAACTTTGCCTCCAGTGTGCAATTGGAGTCTCCCTTCCCTTAAAACTTCATACGTAAGCTCAGGACTTGAATTAAAATTATTCATTGCTACATTAACTTCTTTGAGTCTGTAAGATACCTTAATTTATGGAAGACAGTATTCATGGAGACTGTGCTTTTAAGACAGCAGATCTTACTAGAGATTTATACCTGTGTAATTGTGAGGAAAATTAGGTTTGCTGGGTAGGATTTATTTTTTCAACTGCTTAAATTAAAAAAAAAACAAGAAAAAAAATTTTTTTTAAGTTAACCTATTATAATGATTAAAAATTCAGTTTTGACTTGGATAAGTATCTACCAAGGTTTGTGGAAGTGCCATTTCCAGTGACCTTATCATCTTAACAACACAGATACAGTCACAGAGCTCTATTCTTATGGTCATGTAATTTGAAGGGTATGGCATATGCTATAGAAAAAACAGTACAGGAAACAAAACAAGCCTTTTAGTTTGCAAATAAAATGGTGCTGACAGACAGAACTGCCAGAAGTAACTAGTTTAGTATATTGCATATTGGCTAAAACTTAGCTATGAAGAAACTGCAATTAAAAATACTTCTCTCCTAAATATATTAATGACACATAATTTCTAGTTCATTCAGCCATGTGTTTTGTAAGCTTTCAGGCCCCAACAGTAGTCTAAACATAGGAACTGTACAGTGACTGCACTTCTGTAAGGGAAATATATACATTAAAAAAGGACAGAAAATATTATGAGATGGTGACTGCCATACAAAAAAATATCCTGACACTTTTATGTTTTGGTATTTTAAATACAAATACTAGGGAAATTTCTCTGTGCCTTTGAAAAAATGACTATGTGATTTAAATGCAAACAAACTCCTTGAAAATTTATTTATCCAGGCACAAATATTCAAAAGTATTGACTTCTGAAATCTAAAGCACATTAACTGGTTTTGTTCTCTAACAACTTTATCCCATTTTTTCTTCACATGGATGTTCTTGGCCTGCTTGCATACTTAAATGATAGAACTTGTCATGCTTCATGCCTGGGTTAGCCTTTTCGTGATCCTTGTTGTATGTCTGCTGCATGTTGAAGGTTTTGTGGAGCTCTCAAATTAGAGACATGAAATGCAGAAAGCCTGGAGCCTTAAGTTTTTATTTACATCTCAGTCTGAGTTAATGATGCCTTCTAATATATATTCACCCTCATTCTGCTCTCAAGGTGGTGTTAGTATAAGCATATTTTGCACTTACACATGCAATTCATCTGAGGCTAGCAAAACTGAGTTAATGTCATCCCTATTTTATAGCTAGCAGAGACAATGGAATGACAAGGATGTCTCTTATGCGTATTGTGACAATCGTGTATCCATTTGAAAAGACCTTGTTTAACTCTCAACCCTCTCCTCAGAGGTAACATTGACTGCCATTACAGAGCTCTTCCTCATGCTTCATGAAGGTCAGCACCACAGAATTAAATTAGAAATCCCACTTTCCATTCTTTTTATTACACGGTCATCCATATGATATATATGGTCACCAGTGATTAGAAATTTTACACTGGGGAAGCCATAATATTTATCGCAGTAGGGTAAGATTGGAGATTAATAGTATCTAGGCAACACTGGAATCTATGGTTCAGTAGTTCCTCATTTTATATACGAGATTCTGCCTGAAAAGAAAACCAGAACTTCAGTCCACTTTGTCCTACCCACTGTGAAAATGCTGTTTTCCTGAAGTACAAGTCTCTCTTTTTTTCTGGAGAAAGCTGATTTCCAAAGCAATGAGGAAGATTAGGAAAACATAGTTGTCAACCCAAAACAGAATCCCTGAACTAGGGGCACCATCTACAGGGGAACAGACCGACACTGACTCAGATATATCCTTGCATTACACAGCTGACATCTGTGCAAAAGACATGCAGGCTGGTTTGACTACACTTGAACACCCCCTCATAAAAGAGTATTTCCATTACCACTTTCATTTATATTACCACTGTATTCAGGAGCCCTGGGCACAAAGCAGGAGCTCTCTGTGTGAGGTACTACACAAATGCAGACCAGCAGAAGCCATTTCTGCCTAAACAACTTTTAAGAAGCAGCAGATGCATAGAGATCAAATGCAAGAAAACAACGAAATCAAAATGTCACATTGAGATAAATATCGGCCAGTGGACTAACAAGAACTCTTGTTCTTTGATTTTACCTTTTGATTTCTAACTAGAATGAAAAAAAACCAAACAAACCCACTTTCCTCCACTCCTTCTGTCCAACTCATCTCACACAATGCTCCAAAAATCATCTTCAAAGACAGATTTTATCTGACATACTTGTTTTTATTAGCTGTGTACAGCTGAATAGTTACTCCAGTATTTATTTGTTTCACTGAAGGTTAATTCTCACTTTTGTGACTTAGCTTTCTCTCTTTGATTTCAACTGTTTCATGTTCTCCTGATGTAGACTTGACTTTCTGACTAAGAATGTGCCTTCTAAATACATCATTGTCACCTGAAACTGAAATCAGTGGTGAGATTACAGTGTCATAAAATGGAATCTCAAGATTCTAGTTTTCAGGTGTATACACCAGCCCTGGGATACCCACTGTACCACTGTACAGTACCGAGTGGACATTTCATTTCATAAGATGGACAGTTTTAGAAACACCTACGCTCACAGAATCAGAATCTCTTTTTAAATGCTGTCCCATCTACCTAATGAAAAGATAGTTCCTTCGTCTTTAGGCATATGAGCTGCCCCAAATACTTGAGAATACAAAAGACAAAAAAAAAAAAAAAAAAGGGAAAAATGTGAATGAAATATAATGAGAATGAAGAACAAAATAAAAGCCTTTTTCTGGTAAAAATAGGTACCTGTGAACTTTGGCAACACAAGGTTGGTGAATAATTTGATCATGGCGATAGTCACAGTTCAATCCCTGTTAGTTTACAGCTCTAAATTCTGCTTGGTAAGTAAGTTAACATGCCATCAATATCATTTGCTCATTCGCCTACTGCCGATTTGCACTCATTTCCCATCTTGTACACCTAATTGTGGCAATCTGGATATTTGGTCACACAACGGCTGATGTATCTGCTCTTTATAAGCCATAAAACTTCTCTGGGCAGGCCTGAGAGTACTTTGGTTTCACTGGCTTCTGCCCAGGCTTTCTCAATGTTTATGGAGCAAGAAAGAGTCTCTTACTTTCAAAATTTAACTTTTATGGATCATATTACTTTCTAATCTTGAGGTTTTACCTTGAAGACAATAGTTTACAGGAAACAAAAATTAAAAATGGCAAAGATAAATGCTGCATTATTTCTGATCTTGCTTTTTTATTCAGATTCTTTCCAGATGCTCCTGTACCTCTGGCTCAGTCAAAGTTTAAATTAAAAACAAGGAATATGAGGGATAAATTGGAATCTTGTTCTTCATTAATACTTTACAGGATTCCTGACTGAACTTCTGAATGGTAGACACCATTTAATATCCTCTTTTGAGGCACTAATGAGCATTATAAAAACAAAACAGAACAGGTCTAACATTTTAGAACACAATTTCTTCTGGCTCTGCATATTTCTTCTTTTTTTCTCACCATAGGACATCTTCTCCTTCCCTGAACACAACTGGAAGACACAATAATAATAATAATGATAAATGCAATGATCTGTATTTTGTGAGTTTAGTGATTAGCATTTGGCTAGCACTTGAAACATTCATCTAATGGCTCCTGAGCTCTTCTAGAACTTCTTTGCCCATTCAGGACATGCATGTTCTCCCTCAACTGTCACAGCTTCTTTACGTTTAACTAAACACTATGATTGGACAGTAACTGCCCATTTCCTTGAGGATGCAGTACTGAAGTAAAACTTGTTTATAGGACTACAGATCTCTTTCTATATGAATAAGCTTCTGAAAGCTGGTCTGAAAGGAACCAAAGCAAGCAGAGTATGTGTGCTAAAAGGAATGAAACTTCTGCAGCATTTTTTTTCCAGTGCAAATTACCAATCTTAGAAAGGAGATTAGGTGAAATGTCTCCCATATAGCCCCTGTGTATGCTCTCCCACAGACAACAGATGAGAAAGGGATGGTCTACATTCTGCAGGGCTACTGCTAGAGCGCATTTATCTTCCTTACTGTCTGTACACTAGAAGAGGGCCATTGGGCCTAAATGATATTATTTCTATGCTCCAACACTAAGACAGGGTATGATGTGTCATGCCTTGTGAATGCAAGACTCCCACAGATTTCTGCCTGTGAGGCTCTTAGGAACACAGCATCAGGTCTATATAGTTATCAGCATCAAAATAGCTGTGTGGGTTTTTTTAATCTGACCAGATAAATGATCCTAGAGAAAATAATCACAGAGATCTGTTGTACTGGGAAAGAGAAATTACATGGGGTAATCTGGGCATTGGTGACCATACTGTTGCATGCACAGGATAAATTATAGCAGGTCCTCCTTTGTGCAGGTCTGGAACAGCTGACCTTTCCTTTCCTTTCCTTTCCCCTTCCCCTCTCATGGCCAAACATAACCTTTTAAGAAAGACTAACATAATGGGACTAACAGACCTAAGATGACATGTCCAGCACAGACAGGATCAGAAAACATGTATTTGAACTGAGCTGGAAAAGGACTGTGATTTTTCAGAGGCAAATACCAGCACAAACGTATAGGTGGGGAACAGCAGGATGATGTTTCGTAGAAGTCAAAGTAAGTTGCTTAGTTCTGGATGCGCCTGGGAGCTTGAAGACTTTCTCAGCTGGCTGCTAAAGACAGCACGCTGAAGGAACGCCTTTTTGCCCACACTTGCTATGCATCATATTAAGCTATAATTTAGATAATTTCATGTTCAGTTCATGTGTGCTAAGTGAAACCAAGTAAATGGTTACGAAATACATTACTACTTACTAAAGATTTCTGAGAACAACTGCGATTCAGTAACATCCTATACTGTTGTGCATCAAGCATAGGCTGGAACCTATATATTTGGTTCCCTGAGGCCAACTAAAGGTTAGGGAAAACCAACATGTAAATATCACGGTGTTATTTTTAGAATTTTGTAAATAAAATTATGTTTTCCTCCTGTGACTTTGAGAACATACATGCAACAATAACAAGCTAAAGGACAAAGAACTTCAGCCTGCTGCATCTTTAAAAGCTAAACTTACATCTAAATCTATTCCCATTTCCCTCTGGATCCTGAGTAGCTCTTTATGTTATATTAAACATTAGACAAATAGGATAGATCTAATTAAAAGTTGAAGAAATGTGCCTCTGTTAATTGAATTTGTTACAGTCACATTTCGGGGAGACCAATGTTAATCAAAGCTCCGGTTCAGAGTGGATGGACCTAGGGAATTAAGTTCACCGTTACATTTCCTTACCTGAAAACGCGAGAAAGCCTGCTCCTGCGCAAGCCCAAGCGCCCCACAGCGGGACACCGCCCGGCTGCCGACGGGGCGGCCCCCTCGCCGCCGCTCAGCGCCGGCTGCTTGCTGGCGAGCCCCGCGCACCGGCCGGGGAAGCCCCGCCAACCACCCCGACGGCTGCCGGCCAACGGCAGCCCCGTCCACGCCCGCGGCGCGGAGG